>NC_044987.1:100936450-101270226 GCF_008728515.1 Papio anubis
GAAATGGATAGACAAACTACAATGAGGAGAAGCAGCTCAGGAAAGGGGTGTTGATTGCACAGCAAAAACAATGAATCTGTGTATTAGGTGAATCTCTTTTGAGTATAACCGTCAGAAATCCAATTTGATCTATTTAAGAAACAAAAAACATGTGAGGTAAGCCTGTCCTCAGGTGCTCTTGCAATGTCAGTTACATATTGTTCTCCAGGTCCTCAACTGGATATATTCTCTCTGGCTTTTTTCTACATAAAGCACTCTCTGTACAGCACTCTCTATTTGATGGGAAATGTGACCACTTGAAACTCTAGCTTTATGCAGTAGTTATAGCTCTTACTCTCAGAGGGAGTGGATGCTACTGAAGTAGGATAACATCAAGGTTGCTTGACCTGAGAGCAGGATTGATGGTAAATACCTGCTGTTAGATAAAAAACAATAGGTTAACAGGAAATCTTAGAGGACTTCCTGGAGCTGGGGCCAGTCAGAAACCAACATGGCAAATTAGCATCCAAGATGGAGTTGCTTTAGCCTCCACATCAGCTATGATGTGAACCCAGAATCTGCGCTTCTCTCAGGCACTATGCTATCTTTCTGTTAGTACAGCAGGGAGACATTAGGTAACATTAAAATGCTTATTCAAAATTGTATACATATATCTTTATTCTTACTGAAGACTGTACTTTCTAAAATGGCATGGTTTAATAAAAGATCCCAAAGACTAACAGTCATACATGAATTCAAACTCCAATTCCACCACTCTCTAGCTGCAAAAATTTAGGTACTCAGCTCAACTGCATACATGAGTTTCATAAAACATAAAAATGGAATAACATCTACATCAGAATATTTTGTGAGGATTAAGTGAAATAGGAATTGCTTAGATAGTGGGGAGATTATACAGTAGTGAGGAAACAACATGAATTTTACACAAATATAATTTTACAGGTAAAGCATAAAACTTGCTTGTTTAAAATTATTAGCAAGTTTCTGAAACAGTAAAGAAGTTCTCACATTCCTCTGGAATGTAAAATGGTATAACCACTTTGGAAAACTATTTACTGATATTATAAAAACACAAATATATACTTATCACGTGACCTACAGAGTCTACTATGTATTTACCTAAAAGAAATGCTTTATTGACAGGAGCCCCAAATTGGAAACAACCACAATTGAATTGATAAACAATGTTATATCTATACAATAGAGGAAATATAAAGGAATTAACTATTGATAAACACAGTAACATAGATGAATCTCAAAATCATTATACTGAGTGAAAGAAGCCAGATATGTAGCAAATACACAATAATTTCTTGTGACAAGAAACAGATCAGTTTTGCCTGCAGCTAAAAGCTGAGGAAGGAATGAACCACAAAGAAATATGGGGATCTTTAGAAGCTGAAGGAAATTTTATGTGTCTTGAGTGTGGTGATGGTTTTATGGGTATATACATCTGTCAACTTTAGCAAACTGAACACTTTAAATGGAAGGAGTTTATTGTGTAAATTATATCATAATAAAGTTAATTTTAAAGATGAAGAAACATTTAATGTGCATGGATTGAAGGACTCAATATTTTAAAGACATAAATTCTCTCCAAATTTATCTGTAGATTAAAATGCCTTTCAAATAAAATAACCAGATTTGTGTGTATGTATATGTGTGCATGTGTGCAATACATGTGTGTGTGTGTGAAAATTAAGACTCTGAATCTAAAAGTTGTACAGAAATTTATGCAAAGGACACAGAATAACTAAGGCCATATTGAATAATGAAGTCAGAGGACTATCATATCAATGTCCACTTTACATAATGCTATAGTAAGAATTAAAATAGTGTGGTGTTGACATACAGAGAAGCACATTGACCAAAGTAACTGGAGAAAATCTAGAACTGGACTTACTTAGATGTCAGTGATCTCTTTATTTATTGCAGGAAACTCTGCAATTCAGTGGGGAAAAAATTGTATTTTCAATAAATGGTGTAAGTTTTAATAAATATTCACATAGAAAAATAATGAATCTTATCTCGTTCCTTACACTATATATTAGAATCAACTGACTGGGTGCAGTGACTCATGTCTGTAATCCCAGCACTTTGGGAGGCCAAGGTAAGCAGGTCATCTGAGGTCAGGAGTTCGAGACCAGCCTGGCAAACATGGTGAAACCCTGTCTCTACTAAAAATACAAAAATTAGCTGAGTGTAGTGGTGAACGCCTGTAATCCCAGCTACTTGGGAGGCTGAGGCAGGAGAATCACTTGAACCTGGGAGACAGAGGTTGCAGTGAGCCGATATTGTGCAATTGCCCTCTAGCCTGGGTGACAAGAACAAGACTGCATCTCAAAAAAAAAAAAAAAAAAAAAAAAAAAATAAACTATAGGTGATTTGTAGATCTAAATGTGGAAAAAACAATAAAGCTTTTAGAAAAATATAAAAATACCCTTACTATTTTAAGATAGTCAGATTTTTTAAAAATAAGAACAGAAAATATTCATTTAAAGAGAAAACTTGATAAAGAGGTGTATACTAAAGTTAAAATGAATTTAAAGACATAATTAAGAGTGTCACTATTGGGGGAACCTGCCCCCAATATTTCAACATAGGTTCTTTCTATTTTCCGTAAGTGTCAGCTGGGTGATAAATAAAGAGAGACAGTACAAAGAGAAGAATTTTACAGCTGGGTTTCCAGAGTGACATCACATTTTGGTAGGACCATGATGCCCACCTGAGTCTCAGACCAGCAAGTTTTTATTAAGGGTTTCTAAAGGGGAGGAAGTGTAAGAACAGGGAGTACATACAAAGATCACATGCTTCAAAGGGCAAAAAGCAAAAATACTAATAAGGGTCTAACAAAGATCACATGCTTCTGAGGGAGCAGGACAAAGGGCAAAAGCAGAACTACTGATAAAAGTCTATGTTCAGCAGTGCATGTATTGTCTTGAAAAACATCTTAAACAACAGAAAACAGGGCTTGAGAGCAGAGAACCAGTCTGACCACAAATTTATGAGGGTGGAGTTTTTCCCCACCCTAGTAAGCCTGAGGGTACTGCAGGAGACCAGGGCGTATCTCAGTCCTTATCTCAATCGCATAGGACAAACATTCCCAGAGCGGCTGTTTATAGACCTCCCCCGAGGAATGCATTCCTTCCCTAGGGTATTAATATTAATATTCCTTTCTAGGAAAAGAGTTTAGCAATATCTTCACTATTTGTATGTCCATTTATAGGCTCTCTGCAAGAAGAAAAATATGTCTCTTTTTGCCCAACTCTGCAGGCAGTCAGACCTTATGGTTGTCTTCAATGTTCCCCCCCAAATTGCTGTTATTCTGTTCTTTCTCAAGGTGCACTGATTTCATCTTGTTCAAACACACATTTTACAATCAGTGTGTACAGTTAACACAATTATCACAGTGGTCCTGAGGTGACATACATCCTCAGCTTACGAAGATAACAGGATTAAGAGATTAAAGTAAAGACAGGCATAAGAAATTATAGAAGTATTATTTGGGAACTGATAAATGTCCATGAAATCTTCACAATTTATGTTCCTCTGCCGCAGCTCCAGCTTGACTCCAGCTGGTCTCTCCATTCGGAGTTCCTGACTTCCTGCAACATGTCACAAGTAAGCTAATATGAGAGAAAATATTTCTAATGTATATATCTGTTAAAAGAACAATATTAAGGATGTATAAAGAATTTTATACCTAAATGTGAAAATGACAAATCAATAGCAAAAAAAAAAGACAACATTCTTGCACAGATATTTAATTTTTTAAAATATCCAAATGTACGGTAAACTTAGGAAAATATATTTAACATTATATGCCATCAAGGAAATGCAAATTAAAACTCCCAGAAAGACTAAAATGAATAAATAAGTTTGACAATTCTAAATGTTAGTAAGCATCTTCATACTTTTCTGGTGAGAGTATAAATTGAAAGAGCCACTTTAGAAAACTCTTTGGCAGTATATACTAAAACTGAATTACCTCACAATTTAGGGCACAGTAATTCCATTCCCTGGTGTATATCCAAAAGAACTCCATACTTACACTCACCAAAATATTACACAAGTATGTTCATAGCATTATTTGTAATAGACTAAAAAGGGAAACAACCATAAATAATGGAAAGGATTATAATGAAATGGAATCCAGTAATGAAAGTAAATAAACTACAATTACATGCAGCAACATGGGTGGATTTCAAAAACAATATGTTGAGCAAAAGAAGTCAGGATACAAACATAGTACATAATACATAATTCCATTCACATACAATTGAAGACCAGGAAACATTATTTAAATGTGCTGAAATGAGAGTAATAGTTGCCCTTGTGTGTCTGGTGACACGGATGGGGAGTGAGGGTGACTGCTGGGATGCAGATGATGCTCTATTTTTTTTCAAAATTAATAATCAATTTTAAATTTATATACCAACAATAAGCATCTAAAAATGAAAAATTTAAAATATATTACAATAGTATCAAATTCAGATACTTAATTCAGACAATATTAATATTTCTTGTTACATGAGAGTGATCCCTTTTTGGAAATCCATTGTACTGCACACCAAGATATGTATCCTTTTATTTATGCATGCTATACTTCAATAAAAAGGAAAAAAGATGAAAATAACACACATAGCCAAAGAACCCCATTTATTTAAAAAATTACATTTAGTTTCACAAATGTTTTATTCATTGCTAGAAATTTATTCACTGCTAGAAATTATCTGTGTAATTTAGTAGAACTCAGAGGAAAAAACCTCAAACTATTTTATATTTGAATATTTAGCATAATCAAGTCCAGACACTGGGAAAAGTGAGGAAAATCAAAGGAAGAATGAATAGAAGTACATACCACATATAATGAGGAAACATTTCAGCCTCCAAGGTCTTCAAAAATTGTTTAGCAATAAATTATCACAATAGAGAGTGATAATAACGTAAGTTGCTATCTTGGAAAAATATAAATTGGGATTGACAAATAAGTGTCAATTTTTATTTTTGTGTTCATGAATATATATAAATGTGTGATGTTAAACATGCTGCACACACAAACTCATGCCCCTCATCCTGCCTAAAATCAATGTAGAGTCCTGAAATATCAGTGTATGAGTATAGAGTCATTTCTGCAGTGGTTTAAATTTTCTAAACAACGTAGTTCCACTCCAACTTTGATGCCCTCATTAGTAATTTGAACATTTTAAGGCTATTTGGAAATAAGCCCTGGCTGAAAGCAACAGCTGATATTATTGGCCTGCAAGTTCAAAGAAAGAAAAAACCCAATAATCATTTATTCTCTAGGACATACACCAATCACAATAAATGACCTAGATCTCTTCAGAGAAGAATTAGAGAACTATGTTTTATACATTTGCGGTAGCTTTTCAGGATTATTTTTCATAATTACACTCAGCTTCTCTTTGAATCAATAGGCTCTAGAGCTCAACTGATTTAGATCTAGAAACTGGGCTAGGGCGAGTTATTTTTCATTCAGTGGCTGACTAGAGTTCTCAATTTTTTCTTTCTGTTTCTCTCTCTCTCTTTCTTTCTTTCTCTTTCTTCTTTCTTTCTCTTTCTTTCTTCTTTCTTTCATCCTTCCTTCATTCTCTCTTTTCCTTCCTTCCTTCCCTCCCTCCCTCCCTTCTCTTTCTTCTCTTTCTTTCTCTTTCTTTCTCTTTCTTTTTCTTCCTCTTTCTTCTCTCTCTTTCCTTTCTTTCTTTCTTTCCTTTCTTTCTTCTTTCTTTCTTTCTTCCTTCCTTCCTTCCTTCCTTCTCTCTCTCTGTGTCTCTCTCTGTCTCTCTCTCTCTCTCTCTTTCTCCATTCCTCCCTCTCTCTGCTCTCTATTACACAAATCAATGCCATGGTTGGGTTAACAATACATTTTGTTCATAGGAACATTATTATCTATTAGCCGTCATCCTAGATTCCTACAGGTAAAGCCAACCCTATGTTCACTCTAGCTTCCATGTCAATTCAGTGTTGTCAATTGTATTCTGCCATTATGAGATTTTTTCATCTCTGTAATATTAGAAACACCAATTTCATGTGGCATCTCTCACTATGAGCCCCAGCCTTCAGAAAATAGGCAACTCCAAGCTTTTCCAACATGCTGGTGCACAACTGTATTTCTTAAAATCTTACTAAAGGTACTATCTGTTCAGTCTACACTAAAAGTGTGGTTCTCATATCAGAAGCACAATCTCAAGTCCTACTCCAGATATACTGAATAAGGATTTGCATTTTAACAAAATCTCTGGGTACTTTTGGTGCATATTTAGGACTAAGATCTGATTTTGTTTTTTTCTTATCTTGCCCAAATTCCTATCTAAGTGGTCTGGGGAGTCATGCCCTACAAACCATAAATTCTCATCAGATGGGTTTTATTTAAGCCTATATATCATGACTTACCTTCCAATCTGACTCTGGCATAACATTATGTGACCAAGAAGAAAGTCAAAATATTTTACCCCAAAGCATGTTTCTTTTCCTTATTTTGAAATGGTCCTGCAAAGTCATCCTTTGTGGAGAAAAATTTGCAGCAGTAATGAATCTCTATTAAGCTCACTAGATCTTTTTCTCACAGGCTCTCCTAATCCTGAGGAGAGTAACTAAGAGTCTAGCACTTTTTAAAGGTCTGAATAGGAAACATTTGTCATCTATTGTCTTTCTAACGGAAGCCACTATAAGACTTCAAAAGAACCATTCTGAGCAAACTATCGCAAAGACAGAAAACCAAACACCACATGTTCTCACTCATAGGTGGGAAGTGAACAATGAGAACACCTGGACAGAGGGCAGGGAACATCACACACCAGGGCCTGTCATGGGGTGGAGGGAGGGGGGAGGGATAGCATTAGGAGACATACCTAATGTAAATGACGAGTTAATGGGTGCAGCAAACCAACAAGGCACATGTATACATATGTAACAAACCTGCACGTTGTGCATATGTACCCTGGAACTTAAAGTACAATTTAAAAAAACACCTAAATAAATAAATAAATAAATAAGAACCTTGGTCTCCACAATCTTTTGTCTTAACCAGAACATTTCCTTTCTATTGATCCCAGGTCTTTAGACAAACTCAAACAATTGTCAACCAGAAAATATTTAAATTTACCTATATACTGGAAGCCCCACACCCCTGCTTCCCCAACCTTTAAGTTGTACCACCTTTCTGGACCAAACCAATGTATTTCTTAAACATATTTGATTGATGTCTGATGCTGCACCCTGACCACCTTGGGCACGTGTTCTCAGGACCTCCTAAGGGCTGTGTCATGGGCCAGGGTCACTCATATTTGACTCAGAAAAAATCTCTTCAAATATTTTACAGAGTTTAACTCTTTTCGTTGACAACATTAAAGTTGTGGAGCCATTATTTTAAGCATTCCCTGAGAAACATGTTCAAGTGGAAGTAGGTTCTTTTTCTTTTTTTTTTTTTTTTTTTTTTTTTGAGATGGAGTCTCACTCTGTCACCCAGGCTGGAATGCAGTGGCGTGATCTCTGCTTCCTGCAAGCTCCGCCTCCCAGGTTCACACTATTCTCCTGCCTCAGCCTCCCCAGCAGCTGGGACTACAGGTGTCCACCACCACGCCCATCTAATTTTTTTGTAGAGATGGGGATTTCACCATGTTAGCAAGGATGATCTCCATCTCCTGACCTCGTGATCCACACACCTCGGACTCCCAAAGTGCTGCAAGTGGTAGATTCTTAAGTCTTGTTTAATAAATCTTTTCTAACAGCCCACCTCCTTGACCCTCTGGTCCCTTCATCTCTCCTCTTCAAAAGAAGTTTGGTGCCTCCACTTCTTTGACTGGAAACCATTTTCTTATTCCAGTTTTAAAAGACTATCTCAATGTTAAAGGAAAATAAAACCTCAGGACCCCAATTCACTATGCCGAAAGGAAAAAAATACGCTGAAATCTGTCAGGCAAGAAATTGCCTTTTCTTTTATTCCTAAGCAGAGAGTCCAAATAAAGATTAAATATCTCCACAGGTAGCTACTTTGAGTTCACCTTATCTTATGTAAAATGCTGATTTACTGAGCATAAGTGACAATTCCTCTACTCCTTTTCTCTTGCAACTCGTAGATTACCATATTCTCCCTCTTTTCCCATCAGCCCACTTTCTTTCTTTAAATATTGAAGTTCTCAAAATCATTTTTAGAGAAAAGCCACAGACTTTAGACTGTTTCTGTAAATCTGTGTTCTTTTCTTCTGGGCATGTCCTTAACCTTGGCAAAATAAACTTCCAAATTTATTGAGACCTACCTCAGATACTTTTTTGTTTACACCAGCAAATATTAGAAGCCGTTCCGTCTGTCCTCAATGCAACACTGAATCCTAAATCATAACTGAGTGTGCTCATATCAAAAAGCACTCTCGTTTTCACGCCCCAGCCTCAACAGTATAACATCATCAACACCTTACCTTGGTTTACAATGGTGATAGTTCCCACAGCTCCTTTATAGGAGGCTATCACTTCCTGGAGGAAAGTTCACATTTCTCTGCTTAGGTTGCATTGAAACTAATTTTGTTTTTATTTTTTTCTGGATACAATAATATTGGAATGAAACTTGTAGAAAACCATTATTTTGGAAGACATCAACTCCAGATGTTCAATTGCCACATAAAATACACTGTCCCCAGTTACATTTGAAATTTAGGTAAACAACCCCCCATTTTTTATTTTACTATAAATACACCCCAGATGCATGGAGAATACTCATATAAAAAAAGTATATCTTTATTGTCTGAATTTCAATTTATCTGAATATTTTTTAAAAATCTCAATAATCTTTTAATTTTAGAACAGTTCTATATTTACAGAATTTATATTTACAGACAAATTGCAAAGATAGTATGGAGATTGTCCATATACTCTATACACAGTTTCCCTTGTCATCATCATCAAATGTTAGTATGACATATTGGTTATGATTAATAAACCAATATTGGTACATTGTTAACTGAAGTCCATACTTCAGATTTCATTCACTCATTCAGTTTTTATTTATTTGTTTATTATTATTATTATTATTATTATTATTTTTGAGACAGAGTCTTGCTCTGTCACTCAGCCTGGAGTGCAGTGGCACAATCTCTGCTCACTGCAAGCTCCACCTCTGGGGTTCATGCCATTCTCCTGCCTTAGCCTCCCTATTTATTTACTTTTTGAGATGGAGTTTTGCTCTGATGGTCAGGCTGGAGTGCAGTGGTGCCATCTCGGCTCACTGCAACCTCCACCTCCTGGGTTCAAGCAATTCTCCTGCCTCAGCCTCCTGAGTAGCTTGGATTACAGGTATGTACCACCACGCCTGGCTAATTTTTGTATTTTTAGTAGAGATGGGGTTTCACCATGTTGGTCAGGCTGGACTCAAACTCCTCACCTCATGATTTGCCCTCTTCAGCCTCCCAAAGTGCTGGGATTACAGGCATGAGCCACCACACCCAGCCAACCATTCAGTTTTTGACTAATGTCTTCTTTCTCTTGCAGCCTACCATCTAGGATACTACATTATATTTGTCTCTCAAGTCTCCTTAGGCTCCTTTTGTCTGTCACAGTTTTTCAGACTTTACTGGTTTTTGGTTACCCTCAGAATTTTAAGAAGTACTGGTCAGATATTTTGTAGGTTATTTCTTTACTGGTATTTTTCTGATGCTTTTATCATGATTACACGAAGGTGACGTGTTTTGGGGAGGAAATCCACAAATCTAAAGTGCCATTTTCATGACATCTATCAAAGGCATATATAGTATTAATATGACTCAACTTTGAAACTTATTTTTTTGAGATTCTGTGTTTGGGGGTTACTGTGTTCTGAAAATACAAAAATGGGACACTTAGATCTCATGCCATTATACCTGGAAACATTTTCTTTATCTCCATTTGTCCCAAGATATTACATTTAGTAAATGCATGTAGTCTGTTTAGGGAATAGATCGATCATCAATGCTTTGTCTCTCATACTATAAAAATATCATATCTGAGAATATATTGTTCATACAGCTAATATTCATTAATATTTAATCTGATGGAAACACCCAAAGGGTAAATTTTTCTATTACCTTTCTATCCATAAATTTATTTAAATGTTTGACAAATTATCTTTCTTTCTTTTTAATAGCCAAGAAATAAAGAAGGAGATGATGGCTCTGGGTACCAGCTGGCAGATTTTCCACATAGTATAAAGCAGTAAATACCTATAAAAACATAGTTATTGAGACATCTATAGTCAGCTCCCCAAAGAGAGTGAAATCCACATTGTTCAGGTTGCAGTTATTGGAGTAAGCAGTCTAAGAAGGGCTCCAGGGGAATTGGGAAATTTCTGAATCAGGGGATATACATGAATGCTAATATTGACAACCCCTCTTATTATTTTTCTATATAGATGAGTTCATCTGTCTATACAGATGAGTTTGTTAGACTCTATACCAGTCTAGCAAATATTTATTTTCCTGAATATCTTTTTGAGTGTTTTGTCCTAGACCACAAAGTTCATAACTCTTGCAGCATCTGCTACAATATTTTATCTATTTTGCCAGTCATTTAGAAAATATGGTACTTTTTACCCTGTGGGCCTTTGCTATTACCTGAACTTGTCACAGTTTTTAGAGGCTTTCAAAAGTTTTCTTTATTCCTTTGTGATCCCTAACTTTCTGCTTGTTGACATCATTAAACACTCTGCCCAGTATTGAACTTGGTAAGGAAATAAACAAAATAATACAAACCATATTTGTTGAAACACTAGTATGTGCTAGGCATAATGGTGAGCTCTCAGATAACAAAAATAAATAGCACAAAATCTCAGGATCCAGGGTACTCACATCAAATCGTAGGGTTAGAACTGCATACAGTGGTATATACAAAGCGCTATGCAAAAATATAAGACAAATGGGCAGGAATGGAGAAGTACCAAATACGTGTTCACACAGAAAAATAAAGAATAAGTAAAATGTTATGTAGTGGGGAAGAAAGCAAGGATAGTCTGGAAAGAGAGATTAAATAATACATTTTACAAAAATATGAAAGAAGAGCATGATATACCTCAGGAATAATAAGTAGTTTAATGAGATTGAAACACAATGGATACAGAGAGAGAGGTAAAGGTAAAGCTAGAAAGATAACATCTGCTTGGATCACAAAAAGCCTGGGGCATCATTCTAAATGTTGTGAACTTTATTTTAAGCATGAGTAAATCTCAGCTTCTTGAAAGCTTCATGGGTAGCTATATGGAGAAGAAAGAAATAAAAGTTAAATGACCTGCCCTGAGATAGATGAAAATCTATGTGAGAAGGCAAGACTTATGAAAACAGGGTAAGGCATAATTCAAAATGGAGTACGGTCAAGTGGAAAATCCTGGTCTAGAAAATATACGATTCACAACTACTGAAGTCCCTTTAATCCATTTTCCTTAGTCCAGCTAGGGCTCTCTTGTAAGGCATAAATCAACCGCTTCAATCTCTGCATACCATGGCCCCCGAAATGTTTCAATAATTTTCTAATGCTTATAGAAGAACAAAATCAAACTTTTTATGCAAGTCTTAGAAAGCTTTACACTATAGTTATAAGCAAAATTCCTCTTTCTTTCGGCATTTCGGTCACACTGGCTTTTAAAGGCCCCCATGTAGCAACATTTACCTTTACTATAAGGCCTTTGCATAGGCTGTTCCATATGTCAAAATGCCCTTCCTGTCCTAGCCCTTCTTTCTTGTTGACAATTCCAAGTGTTTAACCTGAAATGATACCTTTGGGAAAGCTTTCATCAGCCTCCCTATTTTTTGCAAACCTTCATCCTTCAGTTTCGTAATATACTATATAGTTCTTCACAGTGTCAGTTGCAATTTGACATTATTGGTAGTGATTTGCTGTTTGACTCTCACTAGACTGCAGGCTTCATGATAGCAGGATCCATATTTGTTGATGATCACTGTTGCATAATGAGCATCTCAAACAATCTCTCATGTGCAGTCAATATAAAGCAAGCATTCTAAAATAAATGGTCTTCACGTACATTATCTCTGTATTTTTTCTTTAGTAGTAAACACTGCACACTTCAACTCTCTTTTTGTCCTGAAATTTAGCCCCCAGGGTTGGCTTAAAGTCTCCTATGCCTATGAAATGTTGCATTTGTTGCCCAATTTTAGAGATGTTAGGAAGAGTTTCCTAAAAAATTATACCTTGTAAATGAGTTAATTATTTTTGTTTGGATTGTGGTGATTCTGTAATTGTAGATTAATTGGTTCCATCTGCTCTGTGATTTTCCAATTAATAGGTAATAGCTTTCAAAAGTCAGTTCGTTTCTGACATGTGTAGGAATGTATTTAAGATGGCAATTTTTCCCCCAATGGTCTCTGTTGCTACTTTTTTTTTTTTTTTAATCCTCTTCAAGTCTTGAGGCAAACAAACAGCACTTTTTTTTTTTTTTCCTGTCAGTTGAGGCCTTTCCAGGACAAGTTTTTCTGAACAGAGTCATAAACTTTTTTCTTTGCCATTGGTGTTCTAGGTTCATTTATTATTTGCCGCTGTTCCCAGTACTGATTAATGACAGTAATTTTTAAGGCTAGAGGTGTTTTATTTTTTTTTTAATTTAAAAATTGACTGACTGTTTGATTAAGTTTTCTCCAGCTGAGTTTTCATATTAATAGAGATTCCTGGCTGCAGAATGCCTGCTGTAAGTGGAAGGGGAGTAGGAAATAAAGGGAGGAGAGATTTCAAAATTATTTAAGCATATATATTCAAGTCTATCTCTTCCTACAAGAAAGCTGACCTTAAATGTTCTATTACCTAATTGTAGATCTTTATGAAACCCTTGAAGTTTTGGAGTACTCTGTTACCTTTTCCTCTTGAGATATTGTGATATAATAAAGAATAGGTATCTTTATTTTGTTTCCTGGCACACTACTTCTAAAATATTTGAAATCTCCAGTGATGAGTCTTTTTGTATGCTAATGAGATGACTGGTGGCTGGGTGCTCCTGGAGAATGGGGGCTGGCAGCCAGGCAACCAATCAGGTGATTAGAGGATTACAACTCAGGTGATTAGAGGATTACAACTCTTGTCCCACCACTGACCTCCTGGGACTGAGAGGACCTGAAGGTTGAGTTGATCACCAGTGATCAGAGATATTTAATCATATCTAGTAATGAAACCTCCAAACAAACACAAAAAATGGGCTTCAGAGAGCATCCAGCTTGGCAAACACATAGTACTGGGAGGGTGGCATGTCTGGGGAGGGCATGGAATCTCTGCACCCTTCCCCCATACTTTGCCCTATGCATCTCTTCTATATGGCTATTTCTGAGTTGTATCCTTTGTAATAAACGAGGAATCTAGTAAGTAAACTGTAATTCTGAGTTCTGTGAACCATTTTAACAAACAACTGATACTGAGGAGGGTATAAAACTGTGATTTATACCTGGTTTGTCAGAAGCACAAGTAGTGACCTGGACTTATGACTCACATCTGAAGTGAGAGTGGAGGACAGTATTGTGAAGTCCTTAATCTGTGAGATCTGCACTAACTCCAGGTAGATAGTGTTGGAATTGAATTGAATTATAGGACATATAGCTTGTGTTCCCAGAGAATTGGAGAATTGCTTGCTGTGGGAAAAAATCCCTTACATCTGGTATCAGAAAGAAAGTATTCTGGAAGTATCAGATGTAAGCATGGCAAAGAGAAAAGAGTTGGTTTTTCATTATACCTCTTTATCATCATAAATATCATCATCAAGGTTAAATAATTTTTAAAACTTTCCAAGTATTAACTTATGTAAGTTTGCTAAACAGTGGCAAAATGTTGGCTATATGGAAACTAGTCAAGTAGATAAAAATTTTCATTTGGACCAGTGTTTTCTCTGAAAAATGAAAATAATATACTATAAAGAATGAGAACACATACTATCAAATGATACTAATTTATTCATTTGCTTACTCATCCAACAACTACTTTTAACATTTACTACATACCAGAAACTATTCTAGATGATTGGCATACCTCACCAAATAAATCCATCATAGGTATTTGAGCCCTTATTAAGCTTACATTTTAGTGTAGGTAAGACTTTCATGAAGTACATAAAGTAAATGAGTAAATTAAAGACATTCACTTCAGGACATAATGGAGTTAACAAGGACTGGATTTATCTTCCTGCGAAAAACAATTAGAAAATCAGATCAAATATACAAAACAAGGGTTTTCAGACAATGGAAAGCAGGCAGCACAAAACTCGATACCTGAGAGAACATTAACAAACCCTATGATTACACAAACTTACTGTATAGAAGCAGTTTCCAGGCCACAAGGCAGAGGGGAAGAATTCAAATAAAGCCCACACGTTTTGTTGCGGTGAGAAATCAGAGTAGAGAATATATAGAGGACAAAATTGCTAGAATTTATGGATGAGAGCAGTGGAGTCAAATGTAAAAATGTGACATACGAAATGGCATCACTCTGGTTGAGAGCTCTAAAATGGAATAGGAAAGCCATTCTTAAAAGGACTACCTGCAAGGCCTGCAACGTTGCAAAAACAAAACAAAACAAAACAAACAAACAAAAAAACACAGGAAATTGCCTTGAACTTTTGAGCTCGGCCAAGCCACTACAACCACAACACCCCAGAAAATAGCTGAATTTCACCAGCACTGCAACTCCTGAACAAAAACAACCCATGAAATATGGACACATGTACAAAGCTAGCTGCCTTCAACAATGATAATTCTTTCAAAGCAACTTGTGTCATCACTTTTAGCTTCCTTTTTAAAACCCCCTACTGCTGTCCATCTCTTTGGAACACAATTTAGCATCTAGTCAAATCTGTGTCTCACAAATTGTAATTCTTAAGACCCCAATAAACACCTTGACTTACTGCTTTACAGTTTGGTCTTTTGCCTTTTCTTGGTCGACACTATATGGTGTTCAAATAGAGTGGGATAAAAAGTGATTCTCCTTTTCTGTGTTCCAGTGCGACTGCAGACTCGAGCACAGAACCTGCAAGAACCTCTTGTGTTTCCTCGCCTCCCAGATGCCCTACACCTTGTTGGTGAGTCCTCTTATTTCCCTCACCTCCCACTTTTGTTAGAGTCGGGCCTTTATTGAGGGTCCTTTGTTGCCAGTTACCAACAAAGGGATTTTTCCCCTTTTGGGGAGTACTCATGGGGACTTTATTTCTAAGGGTATAGGTGCTGAGTCACCCTCTTCTGGAACCTCTGCTGGTTTCATGCACAAAAATTATAGTACTTCATCTTGTAAATTTCTTTCTCAATGGACCAACATCAGTAGAAGTGTTCTGTAATGACAGTGATGAACTGGGATCTTTTGATTTCCCAAAACTTGTTTTTCTTCCTGGACAATTTGAGCAGCTAAATGGAAAGATTAAACAGCCTGAAAGGAACTTCTACTTTAATTTGTTATCTTGAGGTATCTAAAAGACTCTAAGAATCTGAACGAGAAACTGTAAGAGATATAGATGCCAAATTAAAAACTAGCGGTGGGGGGGGATCACAAGCTTCTAAAAAGAAAAGAAATCCTGAATCAGATATGCCTTTATCTATTTTTCATTATCCTGTGTCACCTACCCCTCCTAGCTCTACCCATCCCATACCACTGACACCCTCTGCACCCTCTTGCTCATATGGTGAAAACTTATTGTAAACCTTAAAATTATTTCCCAGGTTCAATGAAGAGGCTTATTGAATTAAGTTACTATTAGAATATGGACGCCATTGGAAATTCTGGTTGTCAGTGGCCAAAAGAGCGATGTTTTAAATTTGAATGACTCCTATATTTAAAAAATATTTTCTTGATCTCTCATTTTAAACAATTGCCTTATTTGTATTTATGGAAAGATCAAATAACTTTTAAAAAGATGCTTAATAGTGTCATGACTAGACTTAGAAATTATCTCAATATAATAAAAGAGCAGACTCTGACCTAAAAACAAGTTAAAATCCCTTCTATGCTCAAACTACCTCCCTTGATTCCCTGTGGAATTTGAAAAATAAGACACTGCACCCTGTGGTCTAGTGGCTGGGATTTGCACTTTCACTGCCAAGGCTCAGGTTTGATTCCTGTTCAGGGAAACAGTCTCTGCAGATGTAAGTCCTTTAACTCAGCAAAAGAAAGACTGAGTAAAACATTGGTCAGATATATTTGTGTGACTCTTGACTTTTTGGGATATCTATTTGTTATCGATCCTTTCCCTTTCTTTTCATTTCCTGTGTTATCAACTATCTCTTTTAGTCTTTCATCTACAGGGCACATGGTCAGTGTCTGTGTGGAGAAGGTCAGCTGAGAAGCTAAGATTCTAGAGAACATGTCCAGACAAGACAAAAGTGTGTATTGTATCCCAGTTGTGGCTAGCAAAACTTTCGTTTCTTTGGCGTGTCTTTGAGTGGTTCTGGATGTTGAGAGGACTCCTTGGCACCTCTTTGAAGAGGCTTGTGCATTCTTGGTTAAGGTATAACCTTAGTTAAGGCTTTTTTGTTCTGATGAGTCCTTTGGACCATACATTTGGTAAAAAGTTCAAAAGCCAAGCATATTGGATTTTTTTCCTGGATAAAATCTAGATTTGGAAAAAAATTTATAAGAAGTCAGCTATGGTTAGAAGTCAGCTTAATGAAAAGATGATATTCAGGCTACATATATATATGTGTGTGTGTATATATATAAACAGAAAGGTCCATATATACATATATGTATATGAACCTTTCTGTTTTTTTTCTTCCAGGTCCTGTTTCTGGGATTTTTTTTTAAGTCAACTACAGCCACTTTTTAATTATATATTTGTTCCTTCTGTTTGCTTCTTTTTTTGTTGGCATAATTTTTGCTGAGAAAAGTGTAAAAGTCATTGGCCTTTCTGGGAAATTTAAAATCTCTAAATTAGCTCTTCTAAGACTTGTTCTTTCATTTCCTTCCACTTCTCTTTTCTCTTTTCCACCTTCAGTTCAACATAAATAGATCTGGAAGAAATGTCTAGGGACTCTGAGACTTTTTGAGGAAAGTGAAAAAAGGTACCACAAATCTCCTTTTTAGGGTTTTGTTTTCCTCATGGAGCTCCCAAAACAATGGGAAGGTTTTTCTCAGTTCTAAACCTCTGCTCTCGTTTGCATTGGATGACCTAATCTTTTTGTTTTTGGGGGTACCTGGTATTGATACAGAATGGGGGCAGGGAAGTACTGGGAGGAGAAGGGTGGGTCTCTGTCTAGGGCTCCACACCCAGGGTTATGCCCATGGACCTAGCTGAGGACAGGCACGCCTGCCTTTGCACCCAAATGTTGCGTTTCCCAAGACCACCCTGGCCTGTCATGCCCCCATCTTGTGCCCATGGAAACTCCAAGACCCTAATGGGCAGATGCACAAGTGGCTGGACGTCGAGAGGAACACATCGGCGGAAGAAGACACAAGCAGCTGGACGGTGAGAAGACATCAAGGGGAGCACACAGGCAGAAAAGCACATGACAGATGCTGACATGCCAGCAGGCCATCGACCAGGGGAAGGAAGTGGAGTTTGGCCAGGGCAGTCAGAGGAGCCTGGGCAGCCTGACTCCACGGAAAAACTATCTCCCTTCTGGCTCCCCCATCTGCTGAGAGCTACTTTCACTCGATAAAACCTCACACTTATTCTCCAAACCCATGTGTGATCTGATTCTTCTGGTACACCAAGGCAAAAATCTTGGGGTACAGAAAGTCCACTGTCCTTGATATAAGACAGGGGTCCAGTTGACTGACTAACACAAGCTGCCTGTGGACAGCTAAACTAAAAGTGCGCTCTGTAACACATGCCCACTGAGGCTTCAGCTGTAAATGTTCACCCTAGACACTGCTGTGGGGTTGGAGTCCTATAGCCTGCCCATCTGTATACTCCCCTAGAGGTCTGAGCAGCAGGGTGCTGAAGAAGTGAGCCACATCCCCATTGCATGCCCTGCAATGGTGAAAAGGGAACTTTTCCCATTTCAACTGGTGGTTCGTCCAGGATTGTGGAAAGTGAGTGTGAGTGAATGTGGAACTGTCAGGTCTGCCTCTTTTCCAAGACCCTGCCACCTTTCTCTCTTTCTTCTGAGTAAGAGGCTCTGTTTCCCCTCAAAGAGTTTTTAAAAACCCTGCCCTAAAACCAGGCCAGTCAAAACCCCCAGATTTTGCCTCTTTTTCTCCCTCAACGGTTTAAAACAGCTATTATCTCTTTATGTTAAAAGTTTTGCTACAGGCTGTGGCAATAAAATGAGTGTTTGGTTCAGCTGCCAAAGGTGCAAATCAGACTAATTTTTCCTAGAGATGCCATGTATGCCTTCACCTGGACAGTCACAGGCACACATAGCTCAGGGTATCTCCTCCTGCCCTTTACCTTCCCAGCTCTGGCACCTGGGCATGCCCACAGCAGGCAAAGGCCTAGTCCAATGGCCATGAGTAGCCAGTGGACGGGCACTTCTCACCTGCCACTCCAACAGAAGATTTCTGCCCTGGCCGAGGAATTTAATCCAGTTTGAACTGTGGGGAAGGATTAGAGGAATCCACACTCCACCTGCGTTAAGTGAAGGATTCTTCCTCCAAGATCTTCCCATTTTGCCCCTTAAACTGTTTTTCTTTTTTATTTTTTTTCTTTTCTAAGTGAGAGAGCTCCCCACTGCCAGCTGTGTTTCTGATTGGTAAGTTAGCAGAGGAAGAGGCACAACCCCTGCTGGCTGAGAAATGCAAATATAGTAGGGGACATTTGAGACACTCTAAAGAGATAAAAACAGCCTCTAAAATATCTTTTCAGTCCCAAATTTGATTCCAAGCTTCAGGCTGAAGTCCTAGAAAGAAAAAACCAGATCTGAGGTATCCAAAGCCAGGAAACAGGCACAATGTAAGTGGGCAAGGCCAATTCCTGCTGACTCAACCCCACCCCATGGAAGCAGCCCATACTTCATGTCATAAACAGGCCCAGGGAACTCAAGATTTGCTGACAGCAGGGAGAAATGGAGGCATAGGTGAGGGTGGTTAATTCCTATTATCCAGTCTTAATAGAGACTCGCCTTAAGCCCCAGTCCCATTATTTCCCCTCCAGTGAGTGCCCAATGAATTTGGGCCCAGTAAGGTCCAGGGTACATATCGCATTAGTACCTATGGCTGGCGCCTGCCAAGGTCACTGGGGCTCAAGGATAAGGGATACAAGGTGAAGAGAGGATGCTTGCTTTCTCTCTCCGTCACACGCTGAGTGTTAGCTGAAAGAAGGAAGGGAATGAGGGACACCCCTATTCCCTGTCTTTCGGAATGGGCAACCAGTTCTCTGTAGCACCCCCGGCTTTAACTTAAATAGAGTAGATCCTGAACCATGGGGACTGCTTTGACTCTCAGAATCTGGAGGAAAAGCGCCTCATTGGCTTCTGCACAAGAGTTTGGCCAAATTGTGATTTACAGGGAGGAATGGCTTGACCTCAGGAAGGAAGCATTCATTTTGATACCATCCAGCAGTTGGAACTTTTCTGTAGCTGTGAGGACAGATGGTCTGAGGCCCCATATGTGCCTTACCTTGCAAGGTAATTGAGACCTTTGTCGACAACATAGGATTGATCCAGCCCTCCTGTTTGCCATCTCAGGGAAGGCTGCAAGGGGCAAGCCCAGAGGATTAAAGACTCATGTCCCAGGGGCACCCCCAGCAGAGGAGCCAGCTCCCTCAAGCCCTGCTCCTCGAGGTCCACCTTGACCTTCCTATCCAGCTTCAGCCTGTCACTTTCCCCCTCCTAGAAATACTCGCCTTAAGCCCCAGTCTCATTATTTCCCCTCCAGTGAGTGCCCAATGAATTTGGGCCCAGTAAGGTCCAGGTCCCCTTCTCCATACAGGACTTAAAGCAAATTAAGGAGGATCATGGCAAATTATCAGATGACCCTGATAGAGATATAGATGCTTTCCAGAATTTCACTCAAATATTTGAACTCTCCTTGAGAGATGTGATGTTACATTTGAATCAGACCCTGCTGGTCACTGAGAAATAGGCTGCTCTGAAAGCAGCAGAGAGATCTGGGGATGAGCTTTGTGTCACATATAGTGTCGGGGAAGGGGGTAAACATTATCCAACTGGAAAAGAAGCAGTACCAGTGCATGACCCTAAATGGGATCTCAGTGATGAGATGGAAGATTGGAAGAGGAGACATTTTCAGGTATGCATAATGGAGGGCTTACATAGGACTAAGACCAAGCCTCTCAGTTGTACTAAATTGTCCATGATTGACCAGGGATTTGATGAAAATCCCACTGCCTTCCTGGAGAGGCTAAGAGAGGTCTTGGTAAAGCATACCTCTCTATCTCCTGATTCAGTCGAGGGACAACTAATCCTACAGGATAAATTTATTAATCAGGCAGCTCCTG
This sequence comes from Papio anubis, assembly GCF_008728515.1. Lineage (NCBI taxonomy): Eukaryota > Metazoa > Chordata > Mammalia > Primates > Cercopithecidae > Papio > Papio anubis. The sequence continues at coordinate 100,956,804 of NC_044987.1, forward strand.
ACATCAGGAGGGAGTTGCAGAAATGGGCCTTGGACCAGACAGTACACTGGAGTCACCTCCTGAAACTGCCCACCTCTGTCTTTTATAATAGAGACAGGGAGGCCCAGGAAAAAGAGAGGAAATACAGGAAAAACAAAACAAAACAAAAAAAAAGAAGCTTTAATGGGCACCAGGCAAGCCCACAAACCCCAGAATTCCCAGGGTGCCCCTGTTAACTGCTAAAGATATGGCAAGAACACTTATCTCTCTTCTAAAGTTTAACTGCTCCCATACAAGATTTAATTTCTTTCACTAAGGTGGAACAGCTCAGGATACAATGTTGTTGTTAGTATATTTTTCTTCTTGTCTCTGAATCTATGACATTAACTTTTTTCCTTGTATAATACACATGTTTAACCCATGCATGCTTAACCTTATAACATTTTTTTTTCTCTCATGCCTAGAAGCCATCAAACTCTAAATGGTCAGGCAACCGATGGCTCCCCTTTGCTGGGAAACCTTAGATAGACCCCTGCTGTAGGAATCTGACTGTTGTTATCCCCCAAAACAATGCCGCCTGTCAGCAGGAATCAGCTAAAACTGATCATCTTCCATATTCTAACAGCTGTTAGATGTACCTCTTCAGAGCGGGGAAATGATATGGGAGAAGGAGACCTGGACCTTACTGGGCCCAAATTCACTGGGCATTTGTTGGAGGGGTAAGAATGAGACTGGGGCATGTTTAAGGAGAGTATTTCTAGGAATGGGCAAGTGAAAGGCTGAAGCTGGATAGGAAGATTGGGGTGGTCCTGGAGGAGCAGGACTTAAGGGAAATGACTCCAAGCCCAATACCTCCCCTCTGGCCCAGGTGTGCCTCCTGGCCATGCTGAAAAGGATTAGATTCTCTGAGGATTGTCTTAATAGCTGTGCCTTTCTCCAGGACTCTTGATACATAACAATTAAAATTGCTTGCCTCCTACATTTTTCACTGGAAATTATGGTGATGTTTAAGACTGCAGTGAATATATGCAATGAAAACTACTGGATATAAGAGAAAAAATTTTGCACACAAAGTATGAAAGAATAGTAAGACGTGTTTTTCATTAGGATGGTTATAAAACAAATAATGTTATTTTTGTTAAAGGAAAAATTATTTTGTCTAGTTTAGAGATTATTTAAAGATTGTTTCAAATTGAAGGAATAGAAAATGAATGATAGATAAAACTGAATGCATATAGAAAGGGAATAAAAAATTATAAGAAGATAGGAAAGGGTTATAAAAATTTTATCATATGTGGTAAAAAAGTGACTGAGATTGCATGAATTTGTTTATAAGATTTTGTTAGAATTACATTTAGTATTAATAACACACTGATGCAAAGGTAGAATGTGATTTTTTTAAATAAAAATTTTGTGCAGTATTAATATGAAATAGTAAAATACTTGTTCATCTTTGGAGTAAACTGCAGAAATAAAACAGGAGAGTTTGCCTTTTTTTTTTTTTAAAAAAAAAAAACAAGGTCTCGCTTTATTGCCCAGGTTAAAGTTCAGTGGTATGATAATGGCTCGTTGCAACCTCAACCCAAACTTTTGGGCTCAAGCAATCCTCCTGCCTCAGCCTTCTTGGTATTTGGGTCTATAGGTATGTGCCACTACACCTGGCAATTTTTCTTTTGTAGAGATGGGGTTTTGCCATGTTACCCAGGTTAGTCTCAAACTACTGGACTCAGATAATCCTCCTGCCTTGGCCTCCCACATTGTTGGGGTTACCAGCATGAGCCACCATACCTGGCCTTTCATACTACCTTAATTAGGTCATTTGATTTTTGAGAAAACCAAAGTTACTCTCTATCAAGGAGTAAAATTGTTAGTTTTGTTTGTTTTGCTTTCAAAAATCTTTGATCAATTTGGCTGAATGAATCACTATTATTTTACAGTGATCTGTGACCCTATTTTACTATCAAATGTTTTAAAATGTTGACGTTTGATAAACTTTCCCCAAATAAAATTCCTTTTTTTTTTTTTTTTTTGGTGAGACGGAGTCTTGCTCTGTCGCCCAGGCTGGAGTGCAGTGGCACGATCTCGGCTCACTGCAAACTCTGCTTCCCTGATTCATGCCATCCTCCTGCCTCTGCCTCCTGAGCAGCTGGGACTACAGCTGCCCGCCACCACACCTGGCTAATTTTTTGTATTTCTTAGCAGAGATAGGGTTTCACCTTGTGTTAGGCATGATGGTCTTGATCTCCTGACCTCATGACCCGCCCGCCTCAGCCTCCCAAAGTGCTGGGATTACAGGCATGAGCCACCATGCCGGGCCTTTTTTTGTTTGTTTGTTTTTTTGAGACAGGATCTTGCTCTTTCCCCCAGGCTGGAGTACAATGGCACAACCTTAGCTCACTGTAGCCTTAAACTGTGGGCTCAAGTGATCCTTCCACCTCAGCCTCTCAAGTAGCTGGGACTACAGGCACACACCACCATACCCGGCCAATGTTTTAAAAAACAATTTTTTGTAGAGAGCAAGTCTTGGCTCTCACTTTGTGGCCCAGGCTGGTCTTGAATTCCTGGTTTCCCATGATCCACCTACCGTGGTATCCCAACGTGCTGAGATTACGTGTGTGAGCCACATCCAGGCTCAAATTTCAAATTCTAAATTAAGTCTTTCTGACCTCATATTACTGTTGGACATTTCAAAAAGAGCCCATGGAGCTCTAAGAGAGGCATATTAGGCTTATTTGAGATGTTAATATCATACAAGAATCATTGTTAAATAAGAAATGGTTTAATGAGATCCTTCATCACTCAGCAATTAACCCCATTTTTCTCTCCATAGCCACCAACTAAGTCTTTAGTGTGTCAAATTTCCAGGGAAGTTTCAGATAGGGCAATGTTGGGGAACAGAAAATGATTCCCCAAAATATGGCTCTTGGGCTTGGCGAGTGCTTTTGAAAATTAAAAGGCCTCAGAAGTAAGTCTCAGAATCAAGGTCCATCTAATCTTGTTTTGTTCCTTCCTCTTCATGGCAGGGAGAGACTCTCTCTGGAATTTCCTAATCTGACCAAGAAAGCTTCTTACCAAAAGAAACACTGTTGCCTTCTATCCCCTTCCAGAAATCTCATTATTTCAGAAAAGAGGAGTAGAGTGGAACCATAGCCAGATGAAATTTTTAACAAGATAATATCTGCCTCTGGGGCTCATTAAAATTCCAAAGTAATTTATTTACAAATTAATTTATGTCTCCCTGGTCCCTTCACTCTCCCTAATCATCTATATGTCCCATCTCCTCTATCTCTTATAAAAAATGACTTATATAAGCTTCTGTGCCCCATTAGGGATTGGGAATAATTACTCTACGTTCTGTCCCCATGCACATTAATAAAATTTGTAAGCCTTTTCTCTTATTAATTTGGCTTTTGGCAGTTAATTTTTAGCAACTCTTCAGAGAGCAAAGGGAAGTTTTCTTTCTGCTCCTACAGTTTTGGTGCATCAGGATATCAAAGTTGATCTGCTTATCTGGAAGCTACAATCAAGGGAATCCAGGATCTGACAAGCTAGCAGAGAAATTTTTATTGCACCATCTGAACTTTCTGTTGCTGCTAGCCTATCCAGGATATTAAAATAATAATGTCACAATGTTTAGACATGGTTAATTAAATACATGCTTCTCCTGGTGTAGAGCTTATCATCATAGAATAATTCAGGCCTCCTAGTTAGAGTGGCTCCCTTGTCATTCATGTTTGGCCAATCTCTGAAGTCTTGGAAGCACATTAACTTCCAACAGTCTGTCTCATGGGACACAACACTCTAGATAAACAGGCATTTCCAAGGGCGATCAATTACAAATCTGTGCCAATCAAATGGCAATTGATTAGTGATACTTCCTCAAGTCAGACCTTGATCGAAAGGGAAATGTGGAATGTGATATACAACATGGTTTCACTCTGGTTCAGAGTTCTAAAGTGGAGTTAGGAAACCGTTCTAAGGAGGACTACCTGGCCATCCTGCAATAATGCAAAAACCCAGGAGACTGTTTTAAACTTTCGAACTGGACCAAACTGCTCCAACTACAACATCCCAGGAAGCAGTTGAGCATCACCAGCTCTGCGACATCCAATGAACTATGGATTCATGTACTAAGCCAGACACCTAAACCAGTGGTAATTCCTTCAAAATAACTTCTGTTATCACCCTCATCTTTTTAAAAAAGACTTCCACGACTATCCCTCTTTTTGGAACACAATTTGGCTTGTAACTGAGTCAGTGTATTCTGAATTGAGATTCCTAAGACCCAATGAATGCCTTGTCTTATTGCTTTGCAATCTAGGCTTTTGCCTCTTTTTCACTGACACAAGTGGAAGACACAGAAACGAAAGGTTGGAGAGTTGCATTAGGTACTCTCAGGTTTTGCACTGAAAAATTATCTGCGTAAATGTGATGAAAACCACTCAGTAAAAGAGTAACCAGAAAGCAGTAAACAAAACAATTTCAAAAGCTAATATAGCTATGAATGTTCATGTTTCTTTCAGCTGAGTAGAAAGATTTTGTAGTTAATGGGCTGGGAATAGAAACCTCAGAAAGTTATCACCTTCCTAATGAGGCTGAATTAGTCCTAGAGTAAGGCTTTCCCTGCATCTGCTCAAAGAAAATTTAAAAGTAGGACTAAACAACGTGAAACCAATTCCAAGTAACTTAATTGTGTTTCTTTAAGAACCACTAACACTATTTAAAGAAAAACAACAAAATCCAGCACCTAACTACAAAAAATTCATAGTATTTGATATTCAAGTAAAAGCAATCAGTCATCCAAATAAGAAAATCTCATCTTTAACCAGGAGGGAATCAATAGAAACAGACATAGAAAGTATACAGATGATGGAATCTGGCAGACAAGCAGTTTAAAAAGGTTATTATGAATAGCAACATATGTTCAAGAAGGTAAGTTGAAAAGAAGAGAAACAGACTATTTTTAAAATACCAACATAAAATTTCTGAAATTGAAAAATAAATATTTCAAATATTTCAAATAAATGTATGAAAACACAGAATCATAATTAAAAGACTAAAATAATCACCCATAGTATAGAATCAAGTAGTTAAATATATGCATATTTGGATTCCTAGAAGAGGGAAGTAGGGACAGAAAAAAAATTTGAAGAAATAATGGTCAGTTTCCAAATTTTAAGAAAATTATGTAACCACAAAAACAAGAAGGCCAATAAACCACAAGCTGAGTGAATGTAAAGACAATATGCCAAAACACAGAATAAGCAAATTGCTAGATATCAGTGATAAACATAAACAAATAAATTCATAAATAAAATCAGCCGTAAGTGAAGGGAGGCACACATAATGTACAGAAGAGAAAGGTTAGGAAGGACAACAGACGTTATATCGGAAACTATTAATGCCAAAAGACAAAAGGGGAGATACATTATTAAATACATAGAATTCTATATTTATTAAAATTGTCTTTTAGAAATGAAGATGAGAGTTATTCTATGAACAGACTGGGGGAATGAAGAATAAGGATCATGACAGGGTAGGTTGAAGAAAGAGGAGAAATAATTTCATGGATATTTTCAATTCCTCCTACTCTGTTAGGTCCAGTTATAGAGAAGTCAATGCCTCACTCCAGCCGAGAAGAGGGAAGAGGACAGGGCCTGACTCAGGAGTGTAATTCTCTTGGATGCTTTGAACAGATCATCTAGCAACTGAACTACCGAATACTCTATGGTCAGCTCTGTGACTCACTGTAATAGGGTAAACACTTGGTTAAGCCCACTTCTCTGTGCTGACAGCATGTGGAACACAATTCTGAACCCTGCTCTGTGTCAGAGGGAGATTAGACCACGAGTATGATCCAGTTGGTGATAAGGTATCGGCAATGGAGGCCTTTGCCACACTGAATTACACGATGTAAATTCCACCCTTAGGCTGAGGGAGGAAGATGCTGTGAGTGTCTTCTAGCAGCCCTTCACCTGCACTTGAACCCTCTTGTTAAGGCATGTAAACATGACCTGAAATCAAGGATTCTGTCCATGCCTTCCCAAGCGAGGAGGTCCAAAAGCAAAGTGCCAACATGCAGAACTCCTTTTGGGTGCAGTCACTGAGACAAAGCATCATAAGCTTAGCCATCAGTTCCATCCAGAGTGGCAAGCAGCAGCCAACTCCCATAAGCTCATCAGTGTGCAGTAACTTGGACCAGCAAGCACCCTTCCTCACGAGATGTCTTCAGATAATAAGAACAATTAGTCTATAGAGAAGGGGGCTAGACAGTGCCTCCAATTCATTCTAATGCATCTGCCATTTCAGACACTAAACCAGAGAATGAGCTATAATAGTTCACTCTAGGAATGAGTTCCTTTTCCCAGATTTCCTAAACATTGTGAACAACCTTGAGTCAGATGGTGTAACTAACAACCAGAAAACCAGTACCATCATGTTTGACCAATTTTTTGGTGCTCCAGACATCTTCATGATCAGCCACTGTGATACCAGGGTTGTCAATAGGGCATAATTTCCCATGACATTTGACATTGAAAAAAGTTTTGATGTGAAAGCTGTAGCTGTGAAAAGAAGCTTTTAATGTTAAAATTTTGTAGTTGGTCTCCATGAGAAGGTACACGTGAGAATGGTGGCCAAATCAGAATTCCTGAGTTCCGTAAGCTTCAGGATAATGTGAGCGAAGAAACTTCATAAGCAGAAGACAGTGAATCTGGGATGTGGGAGGAACTGTGATCGGTGCTGAGAAAGTAGACCTCAGAGAACTTTAGGTCTCCAGACTAGCACTGGCAGGTTAGGTCATACTGATATTCAGGAGTACACAAATAACCTAGGACACATGCCAAATTTTATAATTTTAAATTTGCTTAAAAAAAGCAAAGGGATTAACTTTAGCACATACCAAAAAAGCTATGATAATATCCCAAACATCACTAGTAACTGCACTAGTTGAGTCCAGAGGCCCTTATCTGTCTCTGGATCTAACATGGGGAACTTGCTCAGTAAGCCCACAGATTTCATTTTGTTAGGCCTGTGTAGGAAATGCATGTAGGAAAGGCCTATGTGGACATGCCATGTGTGCAGACTTTAGGCTACCAAAGGAAATACTTTGGAATCTATTTTTCCAGATTTGATCTAGAGCTCTACTCTTCTACCTCCACAACAATGATAGACTTCCCAAAAGAAGGAGCCAGTAATTGTTTATATTACCAACACAATGCTAGTTTTAACATTCTTCCAAATCTTATAGATTGCCCCTAAATTCCACCACTTCCTGACAGTGATGAATGGGGTGACATTCTCAGAAGAACATGGCCATCCTTGTCGGCTTGGACTTAAACACCTGTAGTGAGGGCATCTGTTGTTGCACTGTCCAAGCACAAAAAGGCCTTACTGGAACATCATGTCTTGATTATAGAGGGAGCTCACAAAAGTGCCCATAAAATCTGCTTCAAGACCTTGATAGCTTGCAAGAAACACACATACTGTTGACACAGGTAAAAACCTCTTCACCTACTTAAGAAGTTGCAAGAAGTTTAAGCAGTCCAACAATTTATATATTCAAAGACTATCTGCAGAGCAGCAATCTTCCTGACTCTGTTCTTACGCCGCACTCTTGAGACAATGCAGATGCCAATTGTAGGATTGAAGCATAACTTCTTTTGCTAGACAGTTAAGGGCATTGAGTTTGAAGCTTCTGGCTAAACAATAGCTTTTGCAATTTCAAAGAACAAGTAAGTGGAGAACTATAGCCCTGTGCTGTTACATTTTTAAGCAAGTGTGTTGAGGTACAGGGTTAGAATCCTTGAAAAAAAGTTTTGTTAGGTTTGAGCGATGCAATTAGAAAGTAGTCTGTAACTGATTTGTCCAAAGTAGCATGTGTAAAATTTTTTTTAAAAGTGCAAAAAAGCCTTTAAAAGTTTTATACAGTTCTGTAAAGTTTTAAATAACATTTTAATGTCTTTTAAGAGGAATATCATATATATGTCTAACGATGTAAAACATGCTTTTGTGTAACCAGTAGTAACTATGTGCCTATCAAAAAGAAAGGTTTCTGAGGATGAAATGTTTGTCTGCCAAAATATTTGAAAGCATGTAATGAAGATAGTCCTAGGTATTAGAAAATATTGTATTTTTATTTTGCATGATTTGTAGCACCTACACTGTGTTTTGGTGGTGCTGAAACTGCGTCCTGAGTGAACATTCTCTTGGATTGTTAGGCAGATGTATTTTTAAAAGTAATATTCCTGAATAAAAAATAAGCTCTACTGGGCCAGGCATGGTGGCTCACGCCTGTAATCCCAGCACTTTGGGAGGCCGAGGCAGGCGGATCACCTGAGGCCAGGAGTTCAAAACCAGCCTGGCCAACATGGTGAAACCCTGTCTCTATTAAAAATACCGAAATTAGCCAGGCGTGGTGGTGCGTGCCTGTAGTCCCAGTTACTTAAGAGGCTGGGGCAAGAGAATTGCTTGAACCCAGGAGGCAGAGGTTGCAGTGAGCTGAGATCATACCACTACACTCCAGCCTGGGTGATAGGGTGAGACTCCGTCTCAACAAAACAAAACAAAAAAGCTCTACTGGATTTTTTTTATTTTTATTTTTTTATTATACTTTAAGTTCTAGGGTACATGTGCACAATGTGCAGGTTTGTTACATATGTATACTTGTGCCATGTTGGTGTGCTGCACCCATCAACTCGTCATTTACATCAGGTATAACTCCCAATGCCATCCTCCCCCCAACCTCCTTCCCATGATAGGCCCTGGTGTGTGATGTTCCCCTTCCAGAGTCCAAGGGATCTCGTTGATCAGTTCCCACCTATGAATGACAACATGCGGTGTTTGGTTTTCTGTTCTTGTGATAGCTTACTGAGAATGATGGTTTCCAGCTGCATCCATGTCCCTACAAAGGACACAAACTCATCCTTTTTTATGGCTGCATAGCATTCCATGGTGTATATGTGCCACATTTTCTTAATCCAGTCTGTCACTGGTGGACATTTGGGTTGCTTCCAAGTCTTTGCTATTGTGAATAGTGCCACAATAAACATACGTGTGCATGTGTCTTTATAGCAGCATGATTTATAATCCTTTGGGTATACACCCAGTAATGAGATGGCTGGGTCATATGGTATTTCTAGTTCTAGATCCTTGAGGAATCGCCATACTGTTTTCCACAATGGTTGAACCAGTTTACAATCCCACCAACAGTGTAAAAGTGTTCCTATTCCTCCACATCCTCTTCAGCACCTGTTGTTTCCTGACTTTTTAATGATTGCCATTCTAACTGGTGTGAGATGGTACTTCATCGTGGTTTTGATTTGCATTTCTCTGATGGCCAGTGATGACGAGCATTTTTTCATGTGTCTGTTGGCTGTATGCATGTCTTCTTTTGAGAAATGTCTGTTCATATCCTTTGCCCACTTTTTGATGGGGTTGTTTGTGTTTTTTTTCTCATAAATTTGAGTTCTTTGTAGGTTCTGGATATTAGTCCTTTGTCAGATGAGTAGATAGAAAAAAATTTCTCCCATTCTGTAGGTTGCCTGTTCACTCTGACGGTAGTTTCTTTTGCTGCGCAGAAGCTCTTTAGTTTAATTAGATCCCATTTGCCAATTTTGGCTTTTGTTGCCATTGCTTTTGGTGTTTTAGACATGAAGTCTACTGGGTTATTATAAAGCTATTCGTTATAAAACTTTGTCTAAAGGTAGAGTAATTAAGATAATGTGATATTGGGCAAACAAAAAATAAGTAGGCCAGCCGAATAGGAGAAACCAGAAACAATAAGCACATGTGGATATTTAAATTTTGACAAAAGGGGACTGCAGAACCATGGAAGAGATGAATGTCTCATCTCAATAAGTGGTGCGTTGACCTTCAGCTATCTACATGGAAAAGAACAAATGAAACTTGATTCCCCCACCTCCCAACAATACCTCAATATATAAGTTAGTTGGATTGTAGATATATATGTACACATCACATCTGTCATCTAAGCAAAAATGACCAGGTATCCAAATAAGCAGAAAAGTTTGATCTGTAATCATGAAAAAAATTAATCAATAGAAACAGACCTGGAAGCAATAAAGATGATGACCTTTGCAGAAAAGTATGTTAAAGTGGCTATTAAAATGTGCTGTAAATATTAAGGAGAAAGCGTACATCATGAAATTGATTTGGAAAGAAATGGAAGATGTAAGACAGGACTTACATGAAATTGAAAAATAAATACATAAAATGAAAAAAATATTGATTGAGATTAATGGCCAATTGGCCACTGCAGAATTAAAAAATGAATGAATTTGAAGATACAGCAACAGAAACTATTCAAAATGAAGTTTGGACAAAAATAAAAGACTAAAAACATTTTCACTAAAATGTAATGCTCTAAACTTTTAGAAAATAATACAGACTATATGGTTTGAGAGTAGGAAAAGAGGTCTTGCTGACATCATAGAATTGTTTGAGTTGAAGTGATAGAAACTAAGTATCAGTGGAAAGAGAGGAGGTGTAGTCAGAGAATGGGATGCATACAACTGAGGTTATGAGGGGGCTACACAATGACAAGCTCTAGGTTATGACCACAGAAGGAAATGGTTGAGATAGGATAGGGGATTAATGGAGAAGTGTGAAAGGACATGAGAGGTGCAGAGTTATGTGGCTTCCTTATGGTTTCATAAGGAAATTAATAATTGACAATTAATAACTATGTCAATATAATGAATAATATGAATTAATAATTGACAGAACTAGACTTCAAACCCCATTTTTGCTTACTTTGAAGTCATACTACTTTCAAAGGAAAAATTCTTATGAAATTGTAAAATATGGCACAATAATTAAACCTGACAATTTCATGGGCCCAAAGTAGAAGTTTTACATCTGAATTAAAGGAATATGTTAGAATCAAAACTTTCAGTGTTGTTTTTCTCCAGAGAACTCAGCTAACAAACTGATATTCTGTGCTCAGGTGTGAGCCAGCCATACTAACACTATGCATGCACCTTGACACCTATGACTGCCACAGTATCACTTAGCAAATTGTGGATTTATTTAGCTAATAAGAATTGCATTACATATTCACTACATGTCCGTATGGTGCACTTTTGGAAATTTGCATTTACCTCCCAGCTTGACCATACAAGTAGCCTTTCTTAGGGTCTAGGCAAAAAAAAAAAAAAAAAAAATGTATATTCCAAGTGGATAAAAATCTGACTCTGGATTTGAAAGGAAAGAGGAGGAATACAAAAGGAGGATATTCTAGAAAGAAAGATACATAAGCATTTTTCTTTCAATAGGGTCACAAATAACAATTTAAGTATAAAATTAGATTGTTTAACACAACTCTCAATATTGTTTGTGGACAGCAGTTTGTTCATTTTTCAAACAGTTAATGTTTAAAAATTACTTATATTTCAAGGATATATTGTTTTTTTAACATTAAACTTCGCATGTTGAGATAATTGTAGATTTATATACAGTTTTAAAATAGAATTTAAAAAAGATCCTGTGAACCCTTTTTCCAATTTCTTCTAAAAGTAACTTCTTGCAAAATTGTATCAAAATATAACAACCAGGATATTGACATTGATAAAATTCACCTATCTTAATCAGAGTTCTCCAATTTTACTTACACTAATTTGTGTGTAATGTGTGTACATTTAATTCTATGCAAGTATATCACCTGACTTGTTCTATCCACCACCATAGCCAAGATGCAAAACAGTTCCATCACTACAAAGATCCTTCATCTTTCCAGTTTATAAACCTACCCACATCTATTTTTTCCTTCCCTGTCCTTGACCCTGACAACCACTAATCTGATCTCAATCTCTATAATTTCATCTTTTCAAGAATGTTATCAGATGGAGTTTTTTAGCATGTAACCCCTGTGACTGGATTTTTCACTCAAACTAACTTTCTAGAGATTCTTTCAAGTGGATGAGTATAGTCAATAGTTTGTTTATTTTTATTATTGAGTAGTGTTTCATGGTATAGATATACTAGTTTGTTTAATTGTTGAACCCAGCTGAAGGGCACCTGGCTTGTTTCCAGTTTGTAGCTGTGATAAATAAAGCTGTTACCAACATTTGTGTACAGGTGTTTGCTTGAATATAAATTTTCATTTCTCTAAGATAAATGTCCAAATTGCAAATGCCATGTCAAATGGTAATTGTATGTTGAGTTTTACAAGAGATTAACAAACTGTTTTCTAGGGAGGTATATTGCTTTTATTTCAATAAAAATAGTGTTTTGATCACTTACCAAGAATCAGCTACATAATTTATTAATTCATGTATCCATTCCTTCCACAAATATTTACTGATTGCTTACTATACTCACACATCACTCTTCAAGAACTGCAGATAGAGTAATGAACAAGACATTTTCCCTAATTTGTTCTAGTGCAAGAAGAAAACAACAAAACACGTAATGTTAGATGATTAAGAACCTGATAGCATTAAGGTCATTTTGGTGAAGGCAGTCAGGGAAGGCTTCTCAGAGGTGGTGATATACAAGCTGACAAATGCCTAATGAGATGAAAGAAGCCCTGCACATATCTGGAAATAGATGGTTCCAAGAGAAGGGGAAGGCAAGTGTGGAGGCTCTAGGCCATAAATGAGATAGGCAAGTTTGTAGAAGAGAAAGGAAAGAAGTGTGGCCAGAGACCTCCTACTGAAAGAGAGGGAGGAATAGGGAAAAAGATGGAAGAGGCAAATATGTCTCTCATTATATAGTCTTTTCCGGTCTAAAGAAGATGTTGAGATGTCAATCAGTTTGTCACTTGAAATGGTTAGGTGCTTTTCCATCAAGGTGGGATAGGATTCAATTGGTAAAGGTTCATTTCATGACTTGTGGAAAATAGACAATATGGAGTGTGTACAGTGAGGGTTCGGCAGGAAAATATAAGCCACTTTATCTCATATGAGTCCACTGCAGGTGGGGCCCAAACCTACCAGTGAGTCTAGTCACATTTAGAGAGGAGACTACTGGCAGTCAGGATCCAAATCCCAGCCAATGCCGCCATTTTTTGATAGAAGTTTGGAAAGGTAGCATTCCTAGATACAGTTTGACTTAATGAGACAATTATGGTCTCTAAAGTTAAACATAGTTAGTTTGACTCTTGACTTCCATTCACTAGTAGCCTCAGTTAACTTATTTAATCTTTCTGAATTCTGATTTCCTCATTTATGAATAAAATAATAAGCCTCATGAAATTGTGTACAGTTAGACAAAACAATGAAATAACTATTTGCCACTAGAGTCTTGGCTTATGGCTCACATTTGCCACCACAAAAAATCAGTAGAGGCTCAGAAAGCTTTTCCTGGCATTTCTTAGCAGAAGATCCCCTCCTCAAATAACTAACATTTTGTATTAGGTACAGATTTAAAAAGTGACAACTAACAAACCAAAACGTTCACATTTATGTAGAGGTCAGAATTTGACCTCAAATTTATATCAGCAACTTACTCCACCAAACAAATGAACATTTAAAAAAGTGTGAATATCTTTGTGATTTAAAATGTTTTTGTGGTTTTGAGTAAAGGTAGAAACCAACTGCTAATTGCACATCTGCGATTACTGTGATCAACATTAATTCGCTATAAATTAAGTTTGATTATTGTTGTTTATCTATAAACAACATATGCAAAGGGGCTTACTATTTGAAAACACATCTATGGTCTTGGCAGAGTAGGAATTAGGAACAGGTTTCAAGATAAATAAAAACACTCGACTGTCTTGATTCATATAAGAATAATAGAAAACCTATAAAAAGGAAAACTGCTTCCGCACTTAGATTGAAAAGTGACATGATTTAAAGTGTTTTTACTTCCTTAATACACTTTGTATATTTCCATGAACAATGAAATGCATTGAAATTGGAGACGTTCTTTTTTCTTTTTTTTATTTTTTTGAGGCAGTCTCACTCTGTCGCCCAGACTGGAGTGCGGTGGCACCGTGTCGGCTCACTGTAACCTCCGTGGTGGAGACGTTCTTTTAAGGGAATCAGAAAAAGGTTTTAGTTGTTTTTTGTAGTTTTCTCATATTTATTCTCAAGCATGCTTGTCTGCCTAGAATGCCAAAACAAATGATCACCTCTTTAAATAAGGACAAACAACTGATTCCCTGATAGAATTAATGTTACACTGGGGTAACTTGTCTGCTTAATTCAAGTTAGCAATGTGATTAAAACTGTGTGATACTGGGCAAAAATGAATTGAGGTAATTATCTATAAAAGCATTCAGAGAGCCAAGCAGTCCCTTCGTACTTTTTGGGAGGATTGCGGATCTACCAAGACAACTAATTTATTCAGGGAGTAGCTGAAGCTTATGATTTTTATTTCCAGTTTTTTTCTAATCAGATTGCTTTTCTCAGTTCATACCTTATCCTTCATGTCAAATCTCAAAAATTTAAGAAAAGAGAATGAGCAGTCATCATCTCCCCAATACTTTGTACCATTAAGAAGCCAACAAATATGGAATTATGACTAAGGTTCTTCTAAAACCACAGAAGCCATTAATACGTATAGACATCATCAGGTTAAACATCTAGATTGTCAGAATTCTGAGACTTAAGAGTCCATTAGGAAAAAGGAACTCGGGACTCACTGAAGACTATTCAACTGCCATTTTAAAAATGACTAGTTTGGGCCGGGCGCGGTGGCTCAGGCCTGTAATCCCAGCACTTGGGGAGGCCGAGGCTTGCAGATCACAAGGTCAGGAGATCTAGACCATCCTGACTAACACGGTGAAACCCCGTCTCTACTAAAAATACAAAAAATTAGCTGGGCGCAGTGGCGGGCGCCTGTAGTCCCAGCTACTTGGGAGGCTGAGGCAGGAGAACGGCGTGAACCCGGGAGGCAGAACTTGCAGTGAGCCGAGAACGCACCACTGCACTCCAGCCTGGGCGACAGAGCGAGACTCTGTCTCAAAAAAAAAAAAAAAAAAAAAAAAGACTAGTTTGGCTGGGTGCATGGCTCACACCTGTAATCTCAGCACTTTGAGAGGCTGAGCCTGGCGGATTGCTTGAACTCAGGAGTTCAAGACCAGCCTGGCAACATGGTGAGACTCGTCTTTACTAAAAATACACACACAAAAAAAGCCTGACGTGGTGGTGCGCGCCTGTGGTTCCAGAGACTTAGGAGGCTGAGGTGGGAAAATTGCTTGAGCCCAAGGGGTGAGGGTTAGAGTAAGCTGAGATCCCACCACTGACCTCCAGCCTCGGTGACAGAGGAAGACCTTATCTCAAAAAAAAAAGACACAAACAAACAAAAAACAGCAACAACAATAACAACAAAGTCACTATTCCATTTAGAATCTTTTCCAGTCTTCATGTTTTTTTACATTTTGCATAGAAAGGTTCTGTCGGCTGGGCGCCGTGGCTCACCCCTGTAATCCCAGCACTTTGGGAGGTTGAGGCGGGTGGATCAGGAGGTCAGGAGTTGGAGACCAGTCTCCAAGATAGTGAAACTCTGTCTCTACTAAAAATACATAAATTAGCTGGGCGCTGTGGTGGGCGCCTGTATTCCCAGTTACTCAGAAGGCTGAGGCAGGAGAACTGCTTGAACCACCTGGGAGGCGGAGGTTGCAGGAAGCGAAGATCAGGCCACTGCACTCCAGCCTGGGCGACAGAGTGAGATTCCATCTCAAGAAGAAAAAAAAAAAGGAAAGGTTCTGTCAAACCTATTGCCTAAATGTCATCACTTGCTTAACTGGTTCATGTTTCTTTTTATTTTTTCTTCTAAAATTCTTCTCCTAAAAAAAAGCAATGAATGTTTTGTGGTAATGATTTTTAGTCAGGTTGCATACGAAGTCATTGTTTTCAGCATTTGTCTCCTTAAGTTAGAAAAGACCCTGAAAAATCTGAAAAGATCAGAAAAATTGCTTGTACGTACAGTTAGGAAGTACTAACTACAACCAAATTGCTTAACAAGAAAAAAAAATCGGTAAGTTATTTGTGATGCTTTTAATATAAATAATATTCAATATATAAAATATAATTATGTAATGTAAATAATATTTTGTTTAATATTTGCTGCCAAAAGCGTCATCTAAAAAGGGTCATCTGAAACCTCTTTTTTTCTTGCCTGTTTTTTTTTTTTTTTTTTTTGAGACAGAGTCTTGCGGTGTTGCCCAGGCTGAAGTGCAGTGGCACAATCTTAGCTCACTGCAACCTCCGCCTCCTGGGTTCAAGCAATGCTCCTTTTCTCAGCCTCCCCAGTAGCTGGGATTGCAGGTGCTCACCACCATGCCTGGATTTTTTTTTTTTTTTTTTTGTATTTTTAGTGGAGATGGGGTTTCATCATGTTGGCCAGGCTGGTCTCCAGCTCCTGACCTCAGGTGAGCCACCTGCTTTGACTCAATGTGATTGATACTTATAAGAAGAAAGATTATGACACACACAGAGACTGAGAGGGGACACTGTGAAGACACAGGGAGATGGCAGCCATCTGCAGGCCCAGGAGAAAGGCCTCAGAAGAAACCAAACCTGCTGACACTCTGATTTTGAACTCTAGTCTCCAGAAGTGTAAAAAAATAAATTTCTGTCATCTAACCCACCCAGGCTATGGTATTTTGTTGTGGCAATCATAGCAAACTAATACAAGAGCTGTTGTGTATTACTTTACTATATCTTCAGATAGTTCCAGAGAACCCAGAAAACTGGATTTTTGGTAAAAAGTTCTGATTTTTAAATCTCAGAAGCTAAATCAAATTTATTTAAAACGTTGCAAGATAAAACTCTCTAGGTAAAATAGAACAGGGTTAATTTATGTTGTGCATATGGGGGTCCTAGCACATAATGATTATTTAACAAATGTTAGTATTTCTTGACTTCTCAGGTAATAGTAAAATTTTGTGGCAGTGTTGAAAATACAGTCACTTATCATGGAAAACTTCTCTGGAGTCTTAGGAATATACACCATTTAGATTGACTGCTATCTTCCATTTCTGTCCTTTCCATTTAGAGCTGACATAAAAAAGAACCCTCGAGAGGACTGAGTCTGGAAAAATGTGAGAAGAAAGTTAATTTGGGCATATTTCTGAGAAACGACAAAAGGACGTATCAAGAAATTTCATTTCTAAGAGGTACAGCAATCTTGTTTCCTATTGACGAGCACTAGCATGGAGACCATGCAAGACTGGGTTGTTGTGTCTTTTATTGGAGATCTCACCGAACACACCAGAAAGACAGAAAGTTACAAAGGCAGATTCCTAGTCGTCAGTTTGCCAAAACTCAAATTACGGGAAGAGTCACTGAGAGAGTCTCATTTCCTTCTAAAAGTGAAGTGTGAATTTAGAAGGTGATGTAGGAAAAGCACAAAAGATGACACATAGGAATCTCAGGACAAGCTTAGTTGAAGGTCTTTTTGCCTTTGGAAAACAAAACAAAACAAAACAAAACAAAAGAGGGTAGCAATTAAAAGAGTAATTCAACATCAGACTCTCTATTACCACCATGCTATATTCACTAAGGCTGCGTTTTCCTCCTGGCTTGGGTTCACCATTGCCATGGACAAGGGAAAAAGTTGTATTTCCTGTTGCAGTGGAATATTTTTATAGTGTGACTCTAAAAGTTTTTAATTGCAATTCCAAATTAAAATATATATGTTTATTTTTACTTTACTATTCAACACACACATATACATTGCCAATCAAAATAACAGACACGGAGAGGCTGTCCAAAAATAAGATGTCTATTTGGGAATAGAGCATTGCAAAAGGAATATACATCCATAGTAAACTATGGATATACAAAAGGAATATACATCCATGCATATTCAGGGAAGTAAAGAAAGACAAAAATTTTACAGAAAAAGAATGAGAAAAATTACCTAATCTTTTTTTTTTTTTTTTTTTTTTTTTTTTTGAGACGGAGTCTTGCTCTGTCACCCAGGCTGGAGTGCAGTGGCGCAATCTCGGCTCACTGCAAGCTCCGCTTCCCGGGTTCACGCCATTCTCCTGCCTTAGCCTCCCGAGTAGCTGGGACTACAGGCGCCCGCCACTGCGCCTGGTTAATTTTTTCTATTTTTAGTAGAGACGGGGTTTCACTGTGGTCTCGATCTCCTGACCTTGTGATCCGCCCGCCTCGGCCTCCCAAAGTGCTGGGATTACAGGCGTGAGCCACTGCGCCCGGCCTACCTAATCATTTTGAAATAATTCTCCATTGCTTCAGAGATTAAAACAAAGGTGACACTGGTCCAACTTTGGCCACGCAGCTGCTGAGTGGATGTCTTTGCAGAAATATTTTTTGTATAAGTTTGTGACGGACTTTGGGCAAGGTCGTGGTTTCATTATAAAGTATACGAGCATGAGAACCTTCTCTGTTTATAGCCTTCCCCACCTCTTTGTGTCATACTTTTCTCAACATTAGTAGCTCCATTTGGATTCTGATGACTTTCACATTTCCTCCTTTTGATCAAGATCTTTGTCTGAAAGTATCACTGATAAATTACACTACAGTTAAGACTTGTTGTCCCTTGACTCCAGAATGTACCTGTCCCAGTTGCTGGTCTCATTCCACACTGGGGAGAATGATGAGCAAGTAGGATTCAGTGTCAACATTCTTTTAGCCATATTTGAGCAACAATGGAGGTTTAAAAGGAGTGGCTCTCATGCTAAGTCTACTCAGAGTTCACTATTAAGTTCAATCTTGTCTGTTCCATAGTCTTTTGGTGCCAGCTCAAAGTGTAGGGTCAGTATCATTTTGTTAGAAGTTGCACTTCTGCAAAACTTTAATTAGTAAAAGATATAAAGTTCAAACAAGGAAAATATGAAGTAATATTAATATTAATGTGACAATTCCAGTTTACGTAATGGTTTTGAGCCATAAACCTAGACTTAAAGGTCACCAATTGCATGAATCAAATAAGCATAGGGAATTAGATGAAGTATTTTGTAAGCACGTGACTTGTTTGCTTATTTTGTATATATGAGTGTCAACTTTTCCCAGAGAAATTTATCTAGATTGGCATGTAGTACTAGCAATAGTACATATATATTTTTTAAAATTCAACCAATGGGTACTGAAGGATTTCCTAGGCTAGCTTATGTTAAGTTACCAGCAGAAACTATTGACTATGAAATTTCAATTAATCATTACCTTGTCAAGTATAAAAGGTAGCAAGTGGGGTAAGATTCTTACTATGATTGGGAGTCTTGTCTCTGCGTCTTGAGAAAAGCTTTTTATACTATGAAAACATTAACTTCTCCTAGTTTGTAATTGGAGTGTTTCTGGTCACAACATCTGGCAGTTTAGCGAACATTTTATGTGGTCCATACATCAGATACAGGGTTTGTTTCTTAAAATTCATCTAGTTTCAACTTCTATATTGCTTTTTATAGGAACGGAGTAGCTTTTGTTTTAGTTACAGATTTGTAGCCAAATACTGGAGAAAATTAGGAAATTTCAGGAACTGATTCAGTCAGAGATAATAAGAACATAAAACAATGCACAGGTGTATTAATAGTTTTTCTCTGGAAATATAACGTTTTCTTTCCACATTGATCATATAGGAATCTCAGATTTAAAACCTCTTGAAGCTGGGCATGGTAGCTCATGCCTGTAATCCCAGCACTTTGGGAGGCCAAGGTGGGCAGATCACAAGGTCAAGAGATTGAGACCATCCTGGCCAAAATGGTGAAAACCCGTCTCTACTAAAAATACAAAAATTAGCTGGGTGTGGTTGTGTGCCTGTAGTCCCAGCTACTCAGGAGTCTGAGGCAGGAGAATCCCTTGAACCTAGAAGGCGGAGTTTGCAGTGAGCTGAGATCGCGCCACTGAACTCCAGCCTAGTGACAGAGCGAGACTCTGTCTCAAAAAAACAAATAAACAAAAAAACCTTTTAAGGGTAGGAACCCAAACTAAGGCATACCTTAGATTTTTCATAGTGTCTAAAGGTTCTTGAGACTGCCAGGAAGTGACAATTTTTACTTACTGTAAGGCTGCAAACTCCTAAAGCTGGACATTCTATGCACATTTTACGTGATGACATTTTAGTCAAAGCCTTGGTAATATTTAACATAATCAATGTTTCTAATTGTATTCTGTTTACAAAGACAGAGCAGATTTTTATTAAACTTGTGTAAACAAAAAGTAAGAATATACACAAACAGCTTCCAAATTTTAGATAAATCAAGTAGGGAGGAAAAGCAAATTTCTCCTCTATTGTTCACAAAAGTATACTTTACCAGATTGTTTAAAACTATAGATAGCTTATAAAGGAAAATTTTCTTGAATCGGGAAAACAAAACATTTAAGTAAATAACCAGCAATGTTTTAATTAAAAGTGATAAAACATTGTCTTTATCAATTACTTAATTTCATGTAATTAATTTATTTTTGCTTTAACTTGGTTAGCAGTTATAGAATGTATCCATTTTTTACAATTAGAGTTCTGAAAATTTTTATTTAGTCCATTTATTTTAAAGTTATCAGAAATCTGTATTTAAGAGTACTAGTTAGAAAAAAGCAATTTTGGAACAGAGCTGATTGGAAATGCTTTTAGAGAACTCGAAACAATAACTATGCATAGTGAAAGCTTGAAATAGCTTATGGTTAAAATCTGATGAAAATTTTCAATTGACGAAGAAATTTGCTAAATTTACTACATGTAGCATTTTAAGGTAACCAGATTCATGAGTGATAGTGTAACATCGGGACCATCCGATTTAATAAATTCTATAAAATCTTTAGAACATTAGCATTAATTACATATCCATACAAATAGAACTGTAGAAAAGATTTAGCATAATTAAAATTATGATTGATAATATAGTAGACTTATGAATTTGTATAATTTTTCAAACATATTTAACAGCTTTATACCCATAAATGTAACTGAAAGAGTGTATAGTATCACTATCATTTGACAATATCTCCCACATAATTTAGCAAATAAGTCGAATTATTTAGCATCACTACAAGAAAAGAGATACACTCTTTGAGGCATTAGAGGCACTTAACTAGAAAGTTCCAAATTTAATTTTATCCCCAAAAGATTTAATTTAGGATTTTGATTCTGGGGAAACCTGCCAAAGATTTCAAAAGATTCAAAACACTTGATCAAAACAAAATCAGCTTTTGATAGAGCTGGAGGTCATTATTCTAAGTGAAGTAACACTAGAGTGGAAAACCAAAAATTGTATTTTCACACTTATAAGTAGGGGCTAAGCTAAGAGTATGTAAAGGCATACAGAGTGATACAATGGACAGTAGCCACTCAGAAGAGGAAGGGTAGGAGGGTGGCTAGATATAAAAACCTACCCATTAGGTGCAATGTACACTAGTTTGGTGATGGGTACACGAGAATCTCAGAACTCACCACTATATTATTCATCCATGTAACAAAATACTACTCATACTCCCAAAACTATTAAAACGAAATTAAAACAATGACAAAAAGGAAAAAAAAATTAAAAACCCAAAATTACAGGTTATGTAAAATAATATTTATTTATCCAGAGTTATAGTCAAAATATTTCAAAAGCAAAACAAAAAGTTATATGGATATAAAAACATTAAGCGTTTAAAAACTCAGTTTTCCTAAGTAATGAAAAAACGAATAAAGACAACATAGAAAATTATTTTGATAAAACATGAAATATCTTTATTTTTTAGGTCAGCTACCAAAAAGGTAAATACGTAAAGAAAAACCTTCTGCAGTATGATTTCTTATTCTTATGAGATGCCTTCTTAAATTACCTGGAAGTCAAACCTAATGAAAATGGTACTTGCATTTAATCAGATACAAGAAAAATGTGTACAGAATCGTGACTGTACACCATGTTATAGAGAAATACAGACAAAGAAAATAGTACCTTGAGCATGGAGTGCATAACTCTTAGTAAGAGCATGGGAAATTTCCTGGTTACATGAAACTATTCAGACATATCAAGAAAAGCCACGAATATAGAATCAAGTTATACTGGGTAAAAACATTTCATTTCTAGGCCTTTAAGATAAACATTTCATTATCTGGCCACAACAAAAGTTGGAACCAGAGAAAAATAGTTACAGGAGCTGATGAAAGGTTGAAAAAGAGAGTTAGCACCCCAACCAAGCAAAAAGATACATGATTTCCAGAGAAGAAAAAAAAGACAATAATGCATAATTTGCAAATTACATGCAGTAAGGTAGAACAAAAGTTGAACTTCTGAGATACACGTGTGAGAAATTTCAAAAAGAAGCATTTCCAAATTAAAAATTAATACCTCATGCAATGTAACTAAAAGTGAATCAATACTTTAAGGAAACCTTGTTCTAACATTAGGCACCCATTTGTTTTTAGTTTTGTATTAATGTGTTTTTAGTATCAAAAGTCTATCTTTAGAAAGACTACTATAAATAATCACCTTTTAATTCTAGCCAACTTGATCACACACATCACTCCTTTCATAAGTTTCTTTTTCATGAACCTTACTATGACTTACACAGATCATATATGGCTTCCTTGGATTTCTCTTTTGTCCTATACTTCCTCTTTCTTACATAATCAGTTATTTTACTTTAGGAGAAGCAGTTACCATACAAGATTCTTTTTTATACAAAATTTTTCTCTTCATTTTAACCTTTCTTACCAAAAATACATTTTCATATCTGTAACTTTCCCCACATCTCTCTCTCTCCTACTTTTGGTTTCTTTCTCTGTTGCTTCTATTTCCTTCCTAAATATGTATTTTAAAGCAACCTTCAAATGACTTCTGAATTAGAAAAAATTATGCTTTTTCAATAAATATCGTGTTTTTATATCTTATTCATAATTTTTAAAAATTAAAAACATCTTTTTTGGCACACTTTATATAATTATACGTATTTATATACAGTTACATAAAAATTATATATATAAATTAGAATTTTTAATCTTAGTAACTTTAAAATTTAGTGAAGACCCAGGAGGCAAGAAATCTTGAATTGTCTGTAACATGTCAATATGTTATAGACAAGAAGCATTTTATAATTTTAGAAACATACTTCCCTGTAACATAATTTGTTTTAATCTTATTTGGAAATAATCCAGTGTTTAATAAATATCTATTATTTAATGTAACTTTAAGATTTCAAATGACATGAAACATTTATTTATAAATGTTTATCTCGTTTACAATTACCTTTTAACAACATTAGACAAAGCTGTTAATCATTTTAAGATACTTTCCTGGTTAACTATTTTTATAGCCTGTGAATATTAGTTGTTCACCTAAGTAAAAATGTTTACTTGGTAACTCAGAAGATACAGCTATTTTCACTAAACTAATAATGTTAAATAGGTCTTATTTATCACAAAATTACACAAAGATCATTCCATTTTAGGCTGCATGTATAGTTTCATAATCTTTATCTCAAACCCTGACACCTTAAATATATAGCAGAGACACATATAAAGCTGTCTGAACAGTAAATCCAGGTAAAAATACAGGCTGATAATTCTGAAAACTTTTTTTTTAATTTTACTGATAATTTTAAAACCAGCTTATTTATTAAAAATTTACTGGAGTCATGCAAACTAAAGGCATTTAGGTTAATTGCTATATATTTTATCTTGTATATGAACATTCTTTTATCCTTAAGAAATTTTTGAACAACTATACCAGCTTTGACCATGTAGACATACCATATAACATAATACATGAACATATACATATGTAAACCCATCTAAATGCACATACACACACAAATAAAGACATTATAGCTTTCACTTCTGAATTTTAGTCATAAGATAGTAAAACAAAACAAAACGAAAACTCACTAGTTTATAACGGACCCTTAGATTCAAATTATATTTCTGAAAAAATTGAGACTTGTTTGCATAGCTAAATTTTATGTGTCTTGACAGGTAATCTAATAAAGCCTGTAGACTAAAATTTTGGGTAAAGGTATTTCCATGGTACTTTCATTTATTTAAGTAAAAATATTTAAGTAAAAAAAATTCTTTTACCCTTTTTTGTAAATCAATTTAAAATAACTTTGGGGTTAAATTTTTAAAATTTATATTTAGCTAGGACTGGCTGAATTGTATAAGAAAAACACAATCTCTAAGCAGTGTTACATTTATAACAAATCTATCTTTTGTTGGCTGGTCTAGTTTGCTTGATTAACAAATGCAGCTAGGTGAGAATTTTAGCAGGTTTTTTTTTTTTTTTTTTTGTTTTCACCTTTTCCTTTTAGCTTCTTTAGGGCAGGAAAAGTAACAGTTTTTTGCTAGACAGAGATGTATTATTGTGCTAAGTTCAAGATTTTGACCAGAGAGCCTAACATTTATAAACAATTATCTAGTTTTTTTAGATTATTAATTTTTAAATTAAGCATTCCATCGTTGTATACAATGTTAGACAACTATGAATTTATATTTCTAAAAGGTTGTCTAGGCTGTTGGTTACTACGGAGCGGTTGTAATTTGTAAGGCCATTAATTTGGAGGACTCTTAAGACTTTTTTTCCTTTTTAATCTTGGCTGGAATTCCATAAGCAGTGAGTTTTTTCTCAACACTAGTAGAAAAGTCAGCAGATTCAAAGTAGACAGAAAAAGAGAGAGAGAGAGAAAGAGAGAAACAGAAAAATTAGAAGACACCGTATGTTCCCCCTACAGCTGCAGGTTTTTTAAATAATGACTATCTCTGAATGGTCATTGATAATATGAACAGTTCTGAATTATCCTTGATGTAACTGGTCTATCAGTTTAAAAATATGCACAAGTGTAGGCCGTAATATGTAGCTGACTGGAGTTCAAGAAAATTTGGCATGCCTTAAGTTTAAGAATTTCATTTCATTCCTTATTAATCCCTTGAGAACAATGAAAATCTTATAAATCCTGTCAGATAATGTCAGAATTTCAGACCAGTGTTTTAGATGATGGCAACTACCCTAGTGGCTTTTATATCAGCCATTCTGAATTCCCTTCCGTAATGTTTATTTTTGCTCTTAAAATATTTTTAGAAAACAGCAAGGGAATGCAGTCAACCCAAATAAAAATAGACTAAGATGAATGTGTTTAAAACATTTTAACCCAGGCATGCAGATGAAACAAAATTTTGAACTAGGCATGCAAAGCAGAGGAGACATGTCTCACAGACAGAATGTAAATTCTGTAGAAATAAAGAATATTTAATCTAGAAAGACACTTCTTATCTTTATACCAAAAAGGACTCACTACCAGAAAAGATGAAAAGACTTTTATCATCCCAGGAGGTATACATGGTCCTTTACTAAGATGACCTTATCCAAACCAGAACCCAAGTAAAGTCAAAAAATCTCTACCAAAAGGATGGAGAATTAATCTGAGTAAAGACTCACCAGGGCAAAAAAAAGCAAGCTGTGAAAGTGGAGAACTCAAATGTGTACTACACACCGGTTCTGAGAATTGCTAATTCCTTCATATAGTGAACTTCTTAAGATCCTATTTCTGACATCATATATATCAACCTGAATAACAAACAGAAACACTGTCTAACAGAAAGTAATGTTTATTTGGAAATATGGCATTGCAAAGGGACTACGTATGCCATGGTAAACTATGTATATTTGGGGAGGCAGAAAAGGCAAATGTTTTTAAAGGAAAAAAATAAGGAGAATAACGTAGTTGTTTTGAAATAATTATTCTTGGCTACAAGGATAATTAATAACAAGGATGGTGCTAGTCTGAAGTTGGATAGGCCATTTCTTGGCAGATGTTCTTATAGAAGTATTTTTGTGTAAGGTTGTGATGGCCTTTATGCAAGGTTATGGTCTTTGCAGTCTTTTTTGTCATCAGACATTCAAGAATGTAAACTCTCTCCTTAGGGACTTTCTTGACTCTAGTTTTTAGGGCTTTCTTAAGATTAGTGACTCAATTTTGATTCTGACCATTTTTCACAACAAGTATGCTGCTAAAACCAATGTTTTATGAAACATTTTATGAAACATTACAATATATGTAATATCCCATAGTATTTTCCATTCTTTTTCAGTTTTCAAAACTACTGGTCATAGTCACCAAATTGATTTTAGTATACTTTGTATGGGTTGTAACCCAAAATTTAAAAATGTAAGACATTGAAAAACTGCTTTTAAAATTTTGGGTATTGAAAGGACCTAAGAACAGTCAATAGTCCGATAATTCAGTTTCAGGGTGAGTTAGTTGTAATCTTTATCATATATTTTGATGTTTGAAATGAAGATTTTAAAGGTGGAACAGCTTTGGATCATAAGGCCTAGTGTACATTTATTGAAATAGTAGGTAAATAGTTTGATAATTCAGTTTACTCTGTGCACACCCATAGAAGATACTCTCAGATCAGTATAACAGATGAACTAAATGTTAAGATTCATTGATTATATGTTGAACTAATGTTAATAGTTAATAGTTAACATAATTGATGAACTAAATGTTAAGATTCATTGATTATTCAATGAATATTTGTTGAGAGCATACCACATTCCTGACATTGTTCTAGATTGTTGTTTATTATATATGTAGAAGTAATGTACAAAGACGTAATGTACTTTATGTACATTAATGTACAACAACCTAGAACAGTGTCAGAAATGCACAATAAATTACATATGAATAAATCTTTATGTTATGGAACTTATTTGTCATAAAGAAACAAATAATAACAGACAAGCCTATAATATAATGAAAAGTCATATAAATAATATGAATAAAAATCCAGCCACATGAGATAATGGAAAAAGACTGATATGGTTTGTCTGTGTCCCCACCCAAATCTCATCTTGAATTGTAGCTCCCATAATTCCCATGTGTCATGTGAGGGACTCAGTGGGAGGTAATTGAATCATGGAGGTGGGTCTTTCCTATGTTGTTCTTGTGATCATGAATAAGTCTCATGAGATCTGTTGGTTTCATAAAGGGGAGCTCCTCTGGACATATCCTCTTGCCTGCCACCATGTAAGACATGACTTTGCTTCTCCTTCACTTTCCACCATGATTGTGAGGCCTCCCCAGCCATGTGGAACTGTGAGTCAATTAAACCCCTTTCCTTTATAAATTGCCCAGTGTCAGGTATGTCTTTATTAGCAGCATGAGAACAGGCTAATACAATGACTAATAGAGACATTTGATTTTAGATAGGGTAGTCACAGAAGAGTCAGGGATAAGGAAAAGGGATATATGAACATTAGTCTAGTAAAGAATGTTGAGGCAAGAGGAACAACAATGCAAAACCTTTGAGGCAATAATAAGTGTGGTGTATTTTAATAAGAAGAAGGTCAAAAATCTAAATGGGTAAGAGAGGGCATTGGAGACTTGCATAGGAGCCAGATGATATAGCACCTTATAAACAGTATGAAAAGCCATTGCAGGATTTTGAGGAGAAGTGTGGCATAAACTATTATAAATTTTACAAAGTCCACACTGGCCGCTTTGAGGATGATTGACTGCAGTGGGCAAACATGAAGGCAAGGGAGGCCACTTCAGAAGCCTTCAAATTGGTATTAGTGATAGATACAAGTGGCTTTTATTATGGTGGAAAAATGCTCCAGGACATATTTTGAAGATAAATCTGGCAGGATAATAAGAAAATGAGAAAAGTTAAAAATGGCAATAAATTTCTTGGGCCAAGTAGTTGAGTACATGGTGTTGCCCATCACTAAAATAAGGAAGACAGAGAAAGAAAAAAAAATTGTGGTGAACAATGAAGAGCTCTGCCTTGGAAATGATATAGTTGAGAGGTAGATTACAATTGCAAGGGGCTGGTGAGTGGAAAGTTGCATATATAAGCTTGAAACCTGGGAGATGTATACAGCTAGAACTATATGTTCAGCAGGTACATGATATTTAAAAGCATACAATTAGATAAGTTCATCTCGGGGACTAGTGAAGATAAAGGAGAGATGAATTCCAAGACTGGATCCTGGAACAGCCAATATTTATTAATAAGGAAAATGAAGTGAGGGTAGCTAAAAATACTGAGAAACAGGTGTGAACCATGCAGAGACAAAACCAGAATTCTGTGTTCCAGAAGTCAAGCAAAGGAAATGTTTCAAGAAGGACATTTATTTTGTAAAATGCTATTGAGAAGTCAACAAGGACTAAGATATGACATTTGAGTTTGACAAGATGGTGGTCTTTTGTGACAAGGGTAATTGCAGTCAAGTTGTATGGAGTACTGCCTGAAGAGAGTGGGTTCAAGAGAAAAGGTGAGATGAAAAGAAGAAAATTTGGCGGGCGTCTGTAGTCCCAGCTACTCTGGAGGTTGAGGCAGGAGAATGGTGTAAACCCGGGAGGCGGAGCTTGCAGTGAGCTGAGATCCGGCCACTGCACTCCACCCTGGGCGACAGAGCGAGACTCTGTCTAAAAAAAAGAAGAGAAAAAGAAAAAGAAAAGAAGAAAATTAGTACAGTCTATACTTTTGAGAAGTTTTGCTGTGCAATGGAGCCGAGAAATGGTCAGAGAATTGCAGATGCTTCATGAAACAATGGGTGTAGGCATTTTGTTTTGTTTTATTTTTTGATGGAACATATTACAGTAGATTTTCATTCTGATGGACATAATTCAGTAGAAGAAGATAAACTGATGACAAACAAAGATACTTAATTTCAGAACTATGTTATTACATTGATGGCAATGTAAGAATCAGTGTACAAATGGAAGAATTATTCTTAGACAGGAACCTAGGGTTCATTCATTGTAACAAGAAGGAAGATAAATGCTTCGGTACAGATGTGGGTTTATTGTTAGATTTAGTGGTGGGCAAATGAGGTAAGTTCACTTATAATTGCTTCTATTTTCCCGGTAAAATAAGATGTAAGACTAGCAGTCAACAGTGAGTAGAAAGTGAGAGGGTGAATTGGCTAGTAGATACATTCTCATCTGCAGCTTGTGGTCAAAAATTCAAAAATTAAAAAGCATGCCTATGTGTTTTCTCCAATTATGTTTAGTAATAGGAAAAGCACAGTTGAAGAGTTAGATTTTGACAGATGAATACATTCAAAGTGGAGAAGGAGAAGGAAGATGAAAGAGGTAAAGTATAGGAGTTAAAATTGTGTGTAAGGGAGTGCTTTTCTTCATGAAAGTAAACTGGGGAGAGTAGAAGACCTGACGGAGTTCATGGCAAATAAAATAAGTAGTAAGATCAATTAATTGGACTAAAGATGAAAGTGATTAATTGCCAGAGTGTGGGGGGCATAATAAGTTAGTCAGAATCTTTATCGTACATTTTGGTATTTAAAACTAAGATTTTAAAGGTGGTGCAGCTACAGATCATAATAAAGTCTAGTGTACATTTATTGAAACAGAAGCTAAAGAAGTGTAAGGAAAAATTGAGTTGAGACAATCAAGAACTGAGATACTAAACTGTCGAGTAAATCACATCTGTAAATGTTCAAGTCATCAAGGATACAGTGACTCAGTACTAAAACCTCCAATGGTTAAAGAACATTTGAGAAGTCTGTATGTGACTCCACATAAAATGATGACTAGAGGGTGTAATCTGATGGAATGTACTTCAGAAGAGCTGTATTTCTCCCTAGAAGGAGAAGGAGAAGCTTTCTCAATATAGAAATATGATTTAAGCATACCAACCCCAAATCTAGGTCCCATGGTAACTAGGGTTTGGCATCATTATCTTCATCATCCTCATCATCCTCCTTATCATTATCATTATCATAATCATCTTCAATACTATTACCATTAGTGTTAGTAGTAGTATTGGTACTGGTAATAATACACACACACACACACACATACACATCTCAGATTTATCATCTGTCAAATAAAGTTCTTCAAAATCTCTTTTAGGTCAAAATGTATTATGTCTTCATGAATCCATGATTCAACCTGAAGAAGGACATATACCTAGGAAAGAACTGGAAGTCCAGAGGAGTGCATCAATATCCAGAAAAAAAAGAGCTCCTTTCTTTATTCCATTCCCCTTCATGTCTCTAACTAGGACAGTATCTGAAAGTAGTAGACACTCAGTAGTACTTTTGGAAGAAAGGACAAAATACAGAAAATCAAGATGGAAGGAGGAAATGTTGCAGGTTAGGAGCTCAAGCCTGCTGTCATGTTTTTTGCCATGGCTCTGGTACACATATCCTGGTTACACTGAAGAAGGGTTAGGTTGAGATCAGAGCAGGACACTTCCATATCAGGCAGTCTTCATATAGAGAAGGAAATTAAATTGTCCTTAGAAAGCCCAAAGTTCCACAGCAGCTGTGTTTATATTCTTCTAGTTCCCTAGGGAAGCAGGCAGTAGAAGGGAATTGTGCTTCTGACTTAGAGTGATAGGCAACTTTTTAATTTAGCCAGGACCACTCTCAAAGTTTCACCTGCTTCTGAGAAAGTTATCTCAGGCATATATTTTCAGAAAGCTTTTTCTTTTTGGCGCAAGTTGTTGCATTCTAGGGAGAACTGCTGCTCCATTCCACTGAGCTATGCACTGCAACACATTCTCAAGCAGTTTCTATCTCAGAGTATCCCACAGGCACAGCGTCATCATAATGGCACTTCGCATCTCCATAGTACTTATTATCTTGGAGGCACTCTACAAACATTAGCTAATTAGTCCTTATAAAGGTCTTGTGGAAAAAACATGCCTATTCATATTCTAGGAGTGGCCAACTGAAATGAAGAGGCAATATCAATAGATCTGTTTACAAGGCCACAGAGAGAAAAGAGTGGCATTTAGAACTTGTGAAAATATGGTCCCCAAGGTAATGCTAAATATAACTACAAATCTTTTCACCAGTTGAAGATTATTACTAATCTTATTCCTTTAATTCTTTGGTGTAAATGATTGCATTTAAAGAAACAGCATATGAGTTAATATTAATAAGGAAAAACAACTGATTTGAGAGTAACAGGTGAATAACTTTACACACATAGATATTTAGAGGTGAGACTTATTAATCTGTGCTAGTAATTTGTCAAATTTAAATTCTCTCTTTCACTGAACACCAAAAATAGAATAACTCCTGGCCATGCCATTTTATAATATTCTATTTAGACAACATCTTTTACAAACTTATGTTTTCCATTGTTCTAACCATGCCTACATCTAAAAGTGTCTATTGAGTACTCAATATATACAAGGTGTTCTGTAAGACACTGATGGTAGAGTGGTTTGTAAGATAAGAAAGGTCCTTGTATTTAATGTGTTCCTTGTCTAATGAAGAAGACAGGGAGCTAAATGCACAATTACCATGAGACTTATGATTCTCTCAGAGTAGTAGGACACCATGGACATGATTAAGTGTAGGTCAGAGGCAAGGAAAAAATCCTAGATGAAGGAATATTTAAGGGAGATCTAAAGTATGCTAGAAATTAGGCAAATAAAGAGGTGAAAGGGTGAGTTTGGTCTATATTTCATTATAGTAATAAAATCTAACTACTGACATGTACATTGTTTGATAATTTATACTATATTTTCAAATTTATTATTGAATAGGAGATACTTAACCCTCCTCAGAGAAACCCAGGCCTGGAATTATTGTCACCATGTAAGACCTTAGGAAAAAGAAACCCCAAGAGTTAAAGGAGGCAAGACTTAATAGCTGAGAAGTGTTATAGCTGGAGCTCTGGCTGAGGAATTAAATCCTGTTCACCGTGATAATTAGAAAAACAAATCAGATGGAGAAATTAGCTTTCTCATTTTTAGCCCTGATTTAATCATAAAATTCTTTCTCTAGATTTGTCTAAAGGTACATTTCATGGCCTGTTCCTCCCAAATGTCCAACTTCATTTGCTACCTAAAATTAAAGTAGGCCCTCTTTTTTCTTCTGAAAGACATTGTACTCTCAATAAAAGTGGGAAATTTTTCTTCATAAACAAGTAACACTCTAACACACTGGAAATAAAACCCCCTAAGAAGATATATTGCACCTCTTCGTCAATACAGCCAGGTAAACTGTTTTCTCAGGTTTGAAATCACATAGTAGCAGGAGCAGGTGTTAAGAATGAAAAAGCACTTATTTAAAACACAAATATTCATGATAGTAGCAGCAGTGTATGACGGAACTGACCAGGGAAATTGGTTTTTGAATAATTGTTTTTATTGTATTTCCCTTCACTGATAGTAATAAATATCTCTCTGGAAGAAACATACAAGCAGTCCTGGATGTTGAACGTTTCCATAAATTAGCAGTGTCCCCATGGAGGGGCTCAGTTTTTCTGCACCCCTCCATTGTAGTGACACAGTTTGGGGCTGGATAATAGACAGTTAACTAGAGCTCCAGTTTATGCGTCATTCAGCTACCTTGTACTATGCTGCCATATTTTGAATCAAAGTTCTAACTTCCAGCTCTGAAATGGAAATTGGTATTTCCTGTAATCTCTGTAGATCAAAGTTCTATAATTTCAGAGATGGTGATTGATGTGTTCTTGGTTTCATACCCACACCAAGCGTGTTTTGCACATTCATTCAGTAGCATTTGTTCAACAATTATTTAACTTCTCCTCTTGCCAGACTTTATGCTTGGCAAAGACAAAAGAAATACAATAAAGAAGACAAGCATATTCTCATATTCTGAATATAAGATCAGACCAATATTAATCTAATAATCATGCACATAAATGTGGAATTCTATGAAGACATCTATAGAATAAAGAAAAATAATGCTAGGAGAACATAGAATAGATGAGCCTGACCTAGTCTAGGGGAATGAGAAATTCTCTCATGCCTGTAATCCCAGTACTTTGGGAGGCTGAGGTGGGCAGATCACAAGGTCAGGAGATAGAGACCATCCTGGCTAACACAGTGAAACCCCGTCTCTACTAAAAATAAAAAAAAATTATCTGGGCATGGTGGTGGGCGCCTGTAGTCCCAGCTACTTGGGAGGCTAAAGCAGGAGAATGGCATGAACCCGGGAGGCGGAACTTGCAGTGAGCAGAGATCACACCAATGCACTCCAGCCTGGGTGACAGAGCGAGACTCCGTCTCAAAAAATAAAAAAGTAAAAATAAAAAAAGAGAGAAAGTCTCTTCCAAGAAAGTAACTTTTAGGCTAAGATAAAAAATAATAGACATTATCAATCAAGAAGCAAGAGAAAGAGCATCCTAGGCAAATGAGATTCAGAATTCAGCATGATGCATTTTTAAAGCCAGCGGTATCTGATTGTGGGTGGAAAACAGGAAAGAACTTTTTGACTAGAGGTTGAGGAATTAGGCCAGACTCAACAGGGTCTTGAGGACTTGTTCAGGTTTTGGATAAAAGTGACAGGAATCCATTCGGGTATTACAAAGAGTAGTAGATGTGTTGAGGTAAAATGTGATCACTATTGTGATCAAAAGGACCAATCTAGTTTTTCTTTGGATTTGCTGCTGGGAAAAGCAAAAATATTTGTAGTTTACTGGGCCGGAGACTATTGCAAGAATCTGGGGAAGATATGACAGGAGTGGGTCACAAAGAGATGGTAGCAGAGATAGAAGTTAACACATTAAAGAGTTATTGAATATAAGAGGGACTGGTGATGTACATTAAAGAGTTACTGAACATAAGTGGACTATATTTTGGGAGTGGCTTAGGGAGAATTAAGTGTAAAGGATGGCTCTTAGGTTTTTGTTTTTTTTTTCAAGCTTATATAAGGTGGAAACACTGAGAAAGTTGATTTAGAGAACCAAGAGGATGACGCTTGGAGTGGAGGAGCCATCACAATTTGTTCTTTTGTTGTATTAGGTACAAGTAGTTTTTCAAATACCAAGGAGAAGGAAATGTTGAATAGGTAGCAGAGTTTACTGATTCAGAGCTAGAAATACAGATCAGGATTATAGACATATATTTGATAGTTATTTGCATAGACTTCTCATTGAACTGAAGCCCTAGGAACAGAAGCCATTACTTAAGTGATGATATTGCTATGACTACACATGATCTTGCTCTTGCCTAACATAGTAAACAGAGCAAGTTTGGGGATAGCATTTGAAAATCTCAGTTTTGGACAAAATGTTTACCTGTCTGGGGACACGACATTGATGTAGCCAATAAATTGGGCTAAAAAGGTAGGTTAGGGAATATATTCATTTCTAGGGCTGCTGTAACAAATTAGCATATATTAGGTGGCTTAACAGAACAGAAATGTATTCTTTCACAGTTTTGAAAGCTAGGAGTCTGAAATAAAGGTGTCACCGGGTTGGCTCTTTCAGGAGGTTCTTGAGGAGAGGCTGTTGTATATCATTCTTCTAGCTTCTAGTGGCTACTGCCAATCGTTGACATCCCTTGGTTTGTAGATACATCACTCCAATCTTAACCTCCATCTTCACATTGCCCCATTGCCTTCTTCTCTACATCTGTGTGTCTTTTCCTTTTTAAAGACACAAGTCATTAGATTTAGAGGCCACACTAAGTCCAGGATGATTTTGTTTTGAGGTTCTTAATTACATCTGCAAATACTTTATTTCCAGATGAAGTAGGATTTTCCTGACCCCTTTGCAGGACTCACAACAGGGGTGCTTCATTTACTCAGCCCACTCAACTCCTCACAGAAAGGAGTGCATGAGTGAACAAGTGTGGGAACTGGAGTGAATGACCACTGGAACCAGCCAGCCCCTTCGGTGCCAGCAGGACCAAACTCCACTCACTTGGACCCATTGTGTTCCACCCCTTGCAGGAGGGATCACACAGGTGAGCAGGTGTAGGAACCAGCCGGACAATTTAGCACCAGCAGTAGTGAACTCCAAGCAGGTCCCACTGCAGTATCCAGGTGGGGGTGCCTGTGACTTCTGAAGTCACAGAGGGTGTGTCACAGTGCTTTTTAGCTTAAGTGTTAACAGCTCAGTGAACCTTTTGCCTTTCTGCATAAGGTGGTTGCCCTGAATCAGCAAGAGCAAAGAGTCAGTGTGACAGACTTTCATATCCACATTTGTGGCTCCCAAGCTCTTGTGTGGCATCCGGGAAAAAAAAGACCACATGAATAAATTGAAGGATGGTAAATGTGGGGAATTTTATTGCTGATGAAAGTGGCTGTCAGTGGGAACGGAAACTGGAAAGGGGACTGGGTGGGTAGACGATCTTTCCCCAAAGTCCGGTCATCTCCAGCCAGATTCTTCTCCACAGTTATGCTGTCAAGCTGTCCTTCTGATGTCAAGCCACTTCTCTCTGATGTCCAGCTGTATTCCCATCTAGCAGCTGAGTCTGGGGTTTTTATAGGCACAGGATGGCACAGGGTGGGGCCATGGGTGGCTTAGGAAAAGGCAACATTCGAGCCAGAAAACAGGGATAGAAGTTCTCACTTTGGGCCATAGTTTCCAGCTTTTTGGCTTGAGGGTGGGGTTTTGCCAGGAATCTGCCCCTTTCTGCCTTGAATTTCTCTGCCCCCTGTCCCTATTACAAATAAAGTTACATTCTGAGGTGCTCAGGTTAGTACTTAGACATATCTTTTTGGGAGAAACAATTTAGCCAAATACAGTGAAATAACAACACATGGATGACAAGGCATGCAGAGGGTGAGATTACATAGGGAGAAGATGTAGATTACTCAGGGACAGAGTGAAGAATGGAACTTTGAGGGGAAACAAAACATTTAAGAAGACTGAGGAAAAGTGATTATGATATTATGATGTCTCAAAAATCGAAAGAATGGAGTACTTCAGTAAGAAAAAGACAGCAATGACAAATACAGCAGAAGGTTAAAAAGCATCCACTGAAATTATCAATAAAATGGTAGTTGATGACTTTACATTAAAAGATTTCAGTGGAGTAATATAAAATCCTTACTAGACCAACAGTGTAGACAATGTTCTCTAAAATTTCAGAGACCAACATAAATATGTGAATTTGGTTAGAATTACAAGCAATAAATGTTGAAGCAAGCATTTGAATTCACATCTGTCTCCCTAACTCGTAGCAGTGTTATATAACAGAAAAAGCAGGTGTTGAGCCAACTACTTCTTAGCCGTATGATATTGGATATATCAACGAATTCCTTTGAACCTCAGTTTTTACATCTGAAGAAGCAGATTAATGGTCATATCTGCTCCCCAGGATGATTGTAAGGAAAAACACAGAAAACTGAAATTAAAAGTGCATTGGAGTCAGGCACAGTGGTACATGTCTGTAGTCCCAGCTACTCAGGACGCTGAGGTGGTAGGATCCCTTGAGCCAAGGAATTCAAGTTCAGGCTAGGCAACATAGCAAGCCTTCCTCTTTAAAACAAAAGCGCATTAGAAATTTCAATGGGCTGTAAAAATACATATTCTCATTCTTCCCATAAAAGTTGATAGCAATAAGGGGATTATATTTAGAGATAAAATGTTTTAGCATGTAGTAGTATTGGCAGCAGTATTTATAAATGGGCCCACATGTAACACGGAATTGCTTCTCCATTTGTATTGTATCGGTTACGGCTAGCCCTTCTTTTTGCACAGTTTTAGAAAGACGAATCTATGTAAATTTTTTAAGAATATAAATATATGTTAAGGTTACTGTAGTTTTGTAAGTACAGTTTTTGGAACCTGGCTGAAAAATGTACTTGATTTTTTTTCTTGTCAAATGTCTTTTTGTCATCACAGTACAGTGACACAAATGAGAATGATTCATACAGAAAATAAGAACTAGGAAACAGAATTGAAGTTGTTGGTGGCATCATTTGAAGAAGTGGCCTAGGAGGAAAGGGACTAAATATATGCTATGACTAAATAGAATCCACAGGAACTAGGAAATAGAATTCAAGTTGTTAGTGTCATCTTTTGAAGAAGTAGCCTAGGGAAAAAAGTGATTAAATATATTGGACATATTTTCAGAGTAACTATAAGGGAAAGAAAAGAAAACAGTGAAATTCCATATTTAGCATTGTATATGAAGATGGTCATGATTATATAGATTAAAAACTAAAATATGTGAGTCCTTAAAATTATAATAATATACTAAGGAAATACTATTTGTATTTTGGTAGTAATTAAAACCAGGAAGTAATGGGTTTTCATTTTATCTTTTAATCAATCTACTTATTAAGACAATAATTACATGTACAATATGAGTTCTCATTCAATGACAAAGGGAAGATCAGAAAATGGTAAAATCTTTGCCACACAGAATAACATTGCTCACAAGAAGAGATTTAGATAGTAAAAAAATATCGTCCTAAGGTAGTAGGATTTTGGATATTTTCTAATTTTCTTCTAAATAGTTGCTAGATTGCTAGGTTTTTATATGTTTTTGAATAAAATAAGAAATGCATGTTTGAAATTAGATCTTGAGAAATTAATTGAACCAGGACATTACATTGTGTTTCTTTCTACAGCACTCTCCCACTACCTTTCAAATTTCTTTGTTTGTTACACCCAACTCCATCATCTTTTTATTCTCTCAGGAATAACCTTAACTTCTTTTAATATAGAAAACTGATGCCAACAGATTGGTATTATCCTGACTTTCTGCCACCAAATCAACACCTAACCATACCTTTACCCATCTCTTCTTCCTACTAGATAAAGAATGAATTTACCTGCAGTCTCAGAAACCCAACCCAAGCATGCTCAAAGTAGAATGTATTGGCTTATTTTATCTGAACATCTGAAAATTGGGCTGAATTTCAGCACAGGTCTATCCAACAATATCATTGGAGCTCTGTCTCCTATCTTGGTTCTGCTTTATTGGCCTCATTCTCACACATATTCCCTCAGTTATATTTGTGTATATGTGCTACATTCTTTTCTTTAAATCATATTCTTAAATGAGAACTTAATTCTGTTAGAGTCCGAGGACTACAGGTTTACAGCTGGGAACTATGCACAAATGTAAATAGATAGGCTAATATCGAATAAATTAAGAAGTTTCACAGATATCTAGATGAGTATACTGCTTCTCATTCAACAGTCAGTGAGTGCTGCAGCTTTAAATCATGTTATTAACTCTAGAAAACGAACAACGTAGAACGTTTTTTATAAACCCTGGGGGAAAGTATCATGGTTTTCCTGATTTGTTGAAATGGGCTTCTTAATTTGTTAAGTTTAGAAATTCAGGGGTACCACTTCTTTTCTTTTTCCCACTCTTCCTTCTTTCCTTTCTATTTCCTTCTCTTATTAATGCATATTTATCTAATGTATTGCTTTTAATAGTTGCATAATATTTTATATGATAAATTATTATACGTCATTTTGCCACTCTGTCTTTCTGCATAATCTCTATTTTTGTTGCCATAAAATACTGAAATGGATTTCTCTATGTATAAAACCTGGTGTACTTATTTCTGTAGATTAAATTCCCAAATTTCCGTAAATATTCCCAAATTTGGAAATATTGTTTGAGCAAGGCAACATTATCTCAAAAAGACCGTTTATAGCTTCAGTACCCAGTCTTACTAAAGTTGTGAAACTTCTTCTCATCAAAACACTACTTCTTAAACTCCAAATAATTTTATTTCCATGTTGATTCAGAAAATGGAGTTTTCAGAGATGATGGGATGGATTCATTACAGTGGTTAAGCAAAAGTTTTAAACTGGTTCTTTGCTCATTGTTGGGCAACAGACAGTAGCTCTCTTTCTTTTGATATTCCACTTCTGATTCTTGTCAATTCTCATTTTGGACACATTTTTTAAATGAATTCTTTTTTATAATTTAATGTCTTTCTCAGGATAAATTGTTTAAAGAAATTATCATTGCATTATTTACCCATTTCATGTGAGATTGCCTTATACTCTTACATCAGAAAATTTTGCTCTCGTATAATTTTCGGAGGACTGCCTGGCCTCTTAGTTTCATGCCAGTTCCTGATACATCCATCTGTTTTGAATACTTTATTTTTCTCTCACACTATTAATGATGACAATCATCATTTGGAACATTTCATATGCTTTATCTCATTTTATCTTCTTACAACAGTCATCTGAGGCATGTAGTCTTACGATGCCTATTTTGAATATATACAGATTAACATAATTAAATAATTTGCTGAGGGTCAGAGTTAGTAAATTGCAGAGCCTGGAGTGAACTCAGAAAATATAGACTAGAGTCTGTACAGTTGATTTTTAAGATTTAGTGCTTGGAACAATGTTGACTTCCAGTAGTTACCTGAAATTGGTATCATTAAGTGAGGTTTGAGAAAGTCATACTCTTGCTATGGAGAAGAGCAACAGGGACCTCTGAACTCATAATAGCAATCCAGGTTCTTGGTGAATTGGTGTTGAGATAGATTTGGGGGAAATAATTTATTAGGTTCCAACATCTAATAGTTTGTTAAATATATAGTCACTGGCTCCTCTTTTAGTGCTATCATAAATAGAACTTTATATTACTCTGGATTGACAGCTACCAAAAGACATCATTTATACTTTTAAGAGGCAACCCACAGCTATATACACCCAAGAGGAATCACGGAAGGGTGAGCAGTTGCCAAACAAATCCTCCCCTAGAAGGAAGTAGACATTATTTGTTTTCCAGTGTTTTGGTCTTGAACTATCTGGATTGCCTTACCCTGGTCCTGATAGACCAAATGCCCTTGCATGTAGATTAAGGACTTATTTCTGTTTATTGAAAATTCCAACCCCTTTGGGCTTTGTTCTAATCCTTGATTTCCAAACTGGAAGCTTCTCTTGACATTTTAGCTCTTGTCAGCTTGTCCTATTTGGCTTTACAGGTGCTATATGGTCAACCATTTCTAATTACTACCAACAACCTAATTCTAGGAGATCATTATGGGAAGATTCTGGATCTGAACTACTGGGTCCCCTTAGTCTCTTATTTGATCTGGTTTTAGGGATATAATTACTTCAAGAAAGTCACATTGTATCAATATCTGGCCACCATTTGAGGATCATGGCAATCCCCAACTGTGGTGGAAGCTGTGCAGGGCAAAAGAAAAGCATGTATATGTATTTTCAGAGTTCCATCATGTCAGATATCCCTATGGTTCACAGGCTTCAAAATTTGCTGAAAATTTAA
Source organism: Papio anubis (assembly GCF_008728515.1). Lineage (NCBI taxonomy): Eukaryota > Metazoa > Chordata > Mammalia > Primates > Cercopithecidae > Papio > Papio anubis. Next base: position 100,996,590 of record NC_044987.1, read on the forward strand.
AAGATAATATTATTGCATACACTCGGTAGAAGTGAAATTCACATTTTTATTCAATACACTTTAGATATGAAATAGCTGAAATCAGAATTATGTATATAAATCTACAGGTCTGTTACTAGTGGATTAATAAACATTAGCTCCTACATCCAGGAAATAAACAATAGAATAGGTGTGAGAGGAATAGGTGGCATTCAAGCCCAAAGATATTGCTGGATGCCAGAGGTACCCAACTATAGCATTGCATAGAAAAGGGTATTTTCTGAATAATATAGAGGGAAAACAATACCTCGGATTGGTTTAATATTTTGGATTATTAATCCAAACAGGCTGTGTGATGTCAAAATCACTTAACCTTTCTTAGTCTATTCCCTTATAGATAAAAAAGAGTTAATGTCACTTACCTCATATACATTTTGTAAATATGTAAATAAAGACTCACAAATAGTTGCTACTATTTGTTGAGTGTTTATTATATTCCAGATTCTCTGGTAAGGATTTAAAAGGTTATATTTCATTTCACACTCAGGAAAACTCTGTGATGTAAATTTGGTCATTACAATCATCTCAAAGATGAGAAAACTAAAGTTCAGAAAAGCTAAAAAGGAATTCCTAAATTCTCGTGGCTGGTAAAGGGTAGAACCAGAATTTGATTGACTTCAATATTTTTAACCATGAAACTTATTCAGCATAAAGATACACTACAATAAAGTAATTGCAGTTTTTGCTATTACTTTCAATGGAAAAAGTAATATGCCGTTACTTTCAATGGCAAAAACTGCTCTTTTGTACAAATCTATAAATGGCATATAGGTGATGCCAAGAAGTATATTCCATTATCAGATTCTACAAAATAAATAGTATTAAGAAAAAATAATGAAGAAATTAGATTCTCCCAAACTGGCCATCCATGTCTTGGTGGTCCAGCATCCTTTACCTGGCCACAGGAAACAATGACAAAGAGAAATTGAAAACCCATTCATTATTTGTCTAACGAAAGTGTATCCAGGAAATAAGCTACAATAAACTGATATTATTTAACATGTAAACAACAAACAATAACAAAGAGATTTAGTTGTCTGAAAAGGAATTCTTACAGTGAGCATTCCTGTGAAAATCATGTGAGATCCCGAGAAAGTCAAGAAATATGAGTGAAAATGTCATATTTTGAAAAAAAAAAAAAAAAAAAAACAGGATATTCAAAGCTAGTTCTTGGTTTTTGTTTGTTTTTTTTTTTTTTTTTGAGACAGAGCCTCACTGTATCACCCAGGCCGGAGTGTAGTGGTGTGATCTCCACTCACTGCAACCTCCACCTCCTGGGTTCAAGCAATTATCTTGCCTCAGCCTCCCGAGTAGCTGGGACTACAGGCACGTGCCACCATGCCCAGCTAATTTTTGTATTTTTTTTTTTTTTTTTTTCAGACGGAGTCTGGCTCTGTCGCCCAGGCTGGAGTGCAGTGGCCGGATCTCAGCTCACTGCAAGCTCCGCCTCTCGGGTTTACGCCATTCTCCTGCCTCAGACTCCCAAGTAGAGGGGACTACAGGCGCCTACCACCACACCCGGCTAGTTTTTTGTATATTTTTAGTAGAGACGGGGTTTCACCGTGTTAGCCAGGATGGTCTCGATCTCCTGACCTCGTGATCCGCCCGTCTCGGCCTCCCAAAGTGCTGGGATTACAGGCTTGAGCCACCGCGCCCGGCCTAATTTTTGTATTTTTAGTAGAGACGGGGTTTCACCACGTTGGCCAGGATTGTCTCGATCTCTTGACCTCATGATCTGCCTACCTCGGCCTGCCAAAGTGCTGGGAGCCACAGGCGTGAGCCACCGTTCCTCGTCCAGTCCTTGTTTATTGATGATGTCTTAAGTCTTTACATCTTGGAGATTATCTGGGAATCCTCTTGGCATAACCAAGTACAGAGTTGTCATTTCTGAATGTATTACTCAATTTTCTAAATTGTGATACATTCATGTTTCTCAAAGACTAACAGAAAATGAAATGAAGAGGGTTGTGAAAAAACATCTCCAGCAGGTTCCAATGACCCGTTTGGGTGAGAGGTCTCTGTGAAAGAAGGAAAAGAGTAGTTTCTTTATTCCAATCTTGTATTAATGCTGCACTGGGGAGACACAGTTAAGAACACCCAGTATCACAATAATTGAATACCCAAGCCAAATATGTCAGACTTTATTTCCACTGAAGAGAATGTACAGTGGTACATGGAGCAGGAAAGGTGTTTTGGAGGCAAATGTTCAAATCAGTAGGTATGTCTCACCTTTTCTAATTCACAGTTTATAAAGATCACCTCTCCAGAATTATCTCCAATCTAATGCTCTTTTTAATGCCTCCTTTTGATTCTGATCATGAGTTTGAGAGACAACATCTATATTGTATTATGAGACATTCAATCTCTTTACCCACCCTCCAGGTCTCTTACAATGAAAAAGGTAATACCATCAAATATGGCATTTTAATATCTTCTGGCCAGTCTATATTAAAATGGGTTCTCATCTTTCACTCATATCACACTACCTATATTTTCAGTGTTTACTCCTTCAGTACTGGAAAATATGACACATGTTCTTTTATTACTAATTTTTTATTAGTCATAATGACCCTGTTAGAGTCATTGAAATCATTACATTCCTGCTCCCATATCACTTAAGTATATTTATCTCTATTCGTGACTGGAAAAAAATATCCCCTTAACTTTGTCGCCATCAGACAACTCTCTGCTGAAGCTGTCAAACCCTATTGAAATAATAGTTCTTTTCTGCTGTAATGACCTCACACAAGACGGGTAATCCTTCACCTTACATTTCTTTCTGTATTCACTAACGGTGAAGGTGTTTAGATGTATTTTTAAAATAAAAGGCCAAAGGGAGCAAATTGAAGGAATCTAAACAGAAATGACATATAGAATATAAAAATATTTTAATATCACTCAGATGAAAAAGACCCAAAATCATCAGTGAGCAGCTAGCAGGTTGTTACTAAGTATTTGTGGTGTGCAGAGCATTGTACCATGTCATATGCACTCCTGTGGTGAATGTACTTATTTATGTATCCTACTGAACTAGTCATGACAAGAATCATGCTGCTCATAGTGTGGTCTGCATATTGGGCCAGTCTGCGAGGAAATTGTTATAGAAATTAAGAGTTAACATTGTAAAACTTTTATATGAAATTAGGAAAATTTTATGACCATTGAAATTAAAAAATGTTATTTTTTTCTTTTCAGACCTAAAAAACATTATGTTTTTCTTTTCAAATCCTGAAGGTAGCATTTCAAAAATAACTTTAAAACTATATTTTATACTTATTTTTGTATCTTTTTCTAGTAATTTATGTATTTTATTAACTATTCGTCTAAGATAGCATGGGAAGAAAACTGGTTCTCACCACAGATAGTGCAGAGGCCCTGCCATGAGTATGGAATATTTCTGGACCAGCTCTGTATTTCCTCATTGCATCTGGAAGTAAAATAGAATCTGCTTTGGGCAACCTATTACGTTCCTTTCATAGTTGATATATTCTATGTGTTATATAAATTTCACTATATATATGTTAATACTATATATTCCAAGACAAAAAACAAGCAAGATGACTAGAAAACCATGTTCCACCCATATTTGTGTCTTGTTATTTCAGTATCTTCACCTCTGCTAGTTAAATGAGCTCTGCTAATCAGCAATGTGGGCACCATCTGGTTAGAAATGCAGAATCTCAGGCCTGCAGAATCAGAAGCAGAATTTTAACAACAAACCCAGGTGATTTGTAAGCACATTGAAGTTCGAGGTACATTGGCTCAGACTAATATGGAAGCTCCTAAAATGTCAAAAACTTCAAAGCTTCTAAGAATGTCACTAACACTAAAAACTTTAGTGCAACATGAAGCATATTTCATTAGTCAGGGCTTCAGCTGCTAAAAAAAAAATGCCAATGTACACCTAAATCCCCGAGTTCAATTTATTTTGATTTTAAACTTATTCTCAGCATGCTTTTGCTACTTATATGGTGGAACTCCTTAAACAGAATAAGAGACCGTAGTGCCTGCCTGGAATTCAGACTGGAAAAGGTTGAAATGTAAATCACCCTGGGCTCTTTTAATTTAATATAGCCAAATTCAGTTATCCCGTATTAACCCCAATCTAAGGTACATGGAGAACCTGGCCAGAAGATCTCTCTGGTCAACCTTCCTATTATATAGTGAAGAGAACCAAGACAGGGATTAAAAACCAGTGGAAAAAGCATTTGCTTGAGGAGCCCATAGCTTCAAATGTAAGTTGCAAAATATTCTAAATGAAAGAAAGGCCTGTTCTTTAATTGATTCATGCAGGAGGTATTTTCTCTCCAAAAGTATTATCAGTTCTTAAGAAATCTTACTAAATATTTTCCTATCAACCACTTCACTGTCTTGTCTGGCAACATCTATTACTGGTCATCTCTTCTTTGCTAACTCTATTCTTTGGATATGTTTCAAGTTGTTGCAATTTCCACATCTCTCAAAGAGGCAACACAACATAGAGGAAAAATATATGGCCAGCTCTAGATACAGACAAACTTAGGTTAAAATTTCAGCTTTGCCACTTATAAGCTGTGTATCCTTGAGCAATTTGGCTAACTTTTATGAACCTCTGTGGCTAAATGAATATCAAATTTGCTGGGTTACGAGAATGGCAACAAACAACATAAGATGTTTGGTAAATGGTAGTTGTCACCATTATGCAATTACTGTATATGTGTATAAATATGCTGTGTAATTGCGTGCATATAAATTATATATGCGTATATGTGTTTACGTGTGTGTGTATGCTTTGTTGACCATGCTGAGCTTTGGACTCCATGAATTCTTTATCTCTAAATTTCCATTGACTTGCATAGTGCTTAAAATGATTGCTGAATGGAAATAGGATGAACAAAATAATGAATGAATGAAAAAAATAGATAAACAGTAATCGAACTAAATTGATAGAATACAATGCTGTCACTATTCTTCATTAGTCCCAAAGGTTATATATCCTCCCATATGTTATTATCCTTATAGTTGTACTTGACCATAATGCATTTTTCACAGTTCCAGTTTTAATGTCAGCTTCTCCCCTTTGGGAAGCCTTTCTTGACTAAGTCAATGTTGCCTTTTTCTCCTCCTCTAGATCTATATAGTTCATATACATCTGAAATACTGACTTCATCTCACTCATGAGAATTCAACAGTTATGCTAAAGATTGTGTTATGGGAGCTCCTAGAGGTAGGTGCATTGCAACCTTCTTGAAAATGAGCTGCAATGCAAACAGATTTGCTTTGGGGACTTGGAGTTGATATTCTCAACTTAGGTATGTCTGCCGTCTTAGGAAACAGTAACACTCCCCTGAGAGTAAAATATCCTAAGATCATTACAGCCCAGTTCCTGTAGGTTATTTTAAACACTGACTCACAAGCTCAGAAAAATCTTGGCAAGATAGATTGGAATGAGAGTCAGAGTTTGTGTAGGATGTGGCTGTTTGAAAATCGAGAAGCTCATGTAAGACCTAAACATAGGGCAAAAAAGGAGAAAAAAAAATAACCCACACATATAAATCCTGAAGATGGATGAGGGAGTAGGATGGGGTGTTGAAGAAAGTATTGGCAAGAATGAAGAAGGTTATTTTTGTAAACAGATTCTTAGGAATGAGAGACATATACTGACTAAGCAAGCAGTAAAAAGGGGGTGATACACAAACAGCAAATGTGTGAAGAGAAAATAACTTATAATGGGGGGAATAATCGTATAAGGTCTTTTCTTTGCCACTGAAGCAGGTAGCTGGGCACATATTTTTAGAAAATTATACTTTATCTGACCCACCTGGTCTTACACATTCCTTGTCATTATTTTCAAATGTTGGTGAATGAAACATTTAAGCACTATCTGTAATTTACCTTTCTTATCTCAATTTTTATTCTTCAATACATACTCTTCATCTCTGTGCCCTGGTACTATGCCAATTTCAAATAATTACTTTTCTGCAACTGACCGCACCCTTTCATTTCCCTTGATACCAAAAGCTAATTAAATGAGAAATTTTACTTTTATTCCTTAATACAGTGCAAGGGTCAGCAAACTTTTACTGTAAAGGGCTAGATAATAAATATTTTTGTCTGTAATAAAGGACATATGGTCTCTGTTACAACTCTACCTGCTGTTGTAGTGTGAAAACAGTCATAGACAATACAAATACAATCGATTACAGCTGTGCTGCAATAAAGCCTTGTTTACAAAAGCAGGCAGCAAACAGGCTGGATTTGGCACCAGATGGTAGTTTACTGACCCCTGCTATAATGCCTGACATATTGTAAGTGCTCAATGAATATGAATGAACTCTTTATGAACTAACGCTTTCCTCCTTTTGGAGTGAGATTTTCCCTTCCATGTTTCCTCACTCTCTGGGAAACGCCTGCTTACCTTTCTCATGTGAATCCATTTATCTTCATTTCCAGGCAGATTTTCCATGATAATTGTTGTTATAACCCAAAACTAAATATCATTTTTTGCTGTTTTCAATGTACTAGGTACAAAACTCATTGCTTTAAAAACATCTTCATGCACTTTTTGAAATCCCCCTGTGCTTGTTATGATGATGTCCATTCTCACTGATAAGAAAACTACTGTGTAAGCTGGGCAAGGCGGCTCACGCCTATAATCCCAGCACTTTGGGAGGCTGAGGCGGGTGGATCACGAGGTCAGGAGATTGAGACCATACTGGATAACACAGTGAAAACCTGTCTCTACTAAAAATACAAAAAATTAGCTGGGCATGGTGGTGGGCGCCTGCAGTCCCAGCTACTTGGGAGGCTGAGGCAGGAGAATGGCATGAACCCAGGAGGCAGAGCTTGCAGTGAGCCGAGATCGCACCACTGCACTCTAGCCTGGGTGACATAGCAAGACTCCATCTTAAAAAAAAAAAAAAAAAAAGTTCCACAGAACTTAAAAAAAAAAAAAAAGAAAACTATTGTGTAAAACGGTTAAATAATACATCCAAAATGACACGACCTGTAAATACTTCTTCCTCTGTGTACTTGCTGAAAATACAATGCATGCTTTCTGTGATTACGTTGCTGTTTAATCTGATGCAATCCCATTTGTCTATTTTTACTTTTGCTGTCTGTGCCTTTGGATTTATATCCAAAAAAATCATTGCCCAGAACAATGTCATGGAGCTTCCCCCTATGTTTTCTTCTAGTTGGTTTACAGTTTCAAGTCTTACCTATGAGTCTTTAATTCATTTTAAGTATATTTTCCTATATAGTATAATATAAGATTTTAATTTTATTCTTTTTCATATGGATATCCAGTTGTGCAACATCATTCATGGAAGATACTGTCCTTTCTCCACTGTGTGTTCTTGGTACCTTTGTCAAAAATCAATGGACTGTAAATATGTGGGTTTATTTCTGCGCTTTCTGTGCCATTGGTTTATGTGTCTGTTTTTATGCCAATACCATGCTGTTTTGATTACTATAGCTTTGTATTAAATTTGGAAGTCAGGTAGTGTGATACTTCCAGTTTTGTTCTTTCTGTTCAAGATTGTTTGGTTATTTGTTTTTTTTTTTTGTAGTTCCACATAAATTTTAAAATTATTTTTTTCTCTTTCTATGAAAGAGGGCATTGCTATTCTGATAGGGGTTACATTGAACCTATAGATTACTTTGATTAGTATAAACATTTTAACAAATTAATTCTTATAATCTCTAAACATGGAATGAATGACTATGTCTTCAATTTATTTTATCTACTTTTTTATGGTTGTTAATGTACAAGTCTGGTATGTCTTTGGTTAAATTTATCCTAAGTATTGTAGTTTTTGCAGCTATTGTAAATAGGATGGTTTTATTCATTTATTTATTTTTCTAGAAATGAAATCAGTACATCAAAGAGATATCTGCACACCCGTTGATATTTATAACAGCCAAAATATGGAATCAACCTAAGCGTCCTTCAGTGGATGAATGAAAAAAGATAATATGGAATACTATTCAGCCTCAAAAAGAAAGAAATCCTGTCATTGGTTATGACATGGATAAACCTGGAGGACATTATGTTAAGTGAATAAAGACAGGCACAGAGAGACAAATTCTGCATGACTCCACTTGTAACTGTTGAACTCATAGAAGTAGACAGTAGAATAGAAGTTACCAGGTTTTAGGGCCGGGAAAAGGTATTGGAACGATATTGGTCAAAGTGTACAAAATTTCAGGTACATAAGAGGAGTAAGTTCAAGAGCTCCATTGCACAACATGGTGACTATACTAAATAACAATATATTGTATGTATTCTTGAAAATTGCTGACAGATTTTAAGTGTTCTCACCCCAAAAAAAGCAACTATCTGAAGTAATAAATATGATAATTAGCTTGATTTAGTCATTTCAATACATATACATATTTCAAAATATCATGCTGTGCACAAAAAAGTTGTACAACTTTATGTGTCAATTAAGATAAACAAATAAAAGCCTTTAAAAAGGAAGGAAAAATACAGAAGAAAAATTTCCAGAATTTATAAAAGTCACATTTCTTCTAATTGACAAAACATAAAAAACCTAAAGTAATTAAAATGAAAACAATACACAAAATATTTATTGCAGTACAATTTCTACACCCAAAAACAAAGAGAAGCTTTCAGATACAATGAGAAAAATCTTATTATAAATAAATCAAAACAATTATACCGGTGCAGATTCTTCAAGTGAAGAACTAAAAAATTTAATGTAAAATAACATTTTCCAGTTGCTGACAGAAAGTAATTCTTGATCTAGAATTGTATTTCCTAACTAAAATATGATTGGAGAATGGAGCAAAAAAAAATGACCCCAGATATTAGGTGTATGACTGTATAAGGCTATAGCAATACAGTCTAATTTAGGAGTAAAAATTATTATAAAATGCCTGAAATCTTGACCAAATATAGTAAAAATAAAGATCATAAGAAGATTGAAGTTTAGATGTTCATTATATTATTTTGAAGTAGAGTAACAAAATGTAACAAATTTAGACTTTGTTAACTGACCACGCTGACATTCATATGATCAAAGAAATTTTTAAAATAATAAACACAAACAAGTGTGTGTAACTTTTAAATTTATAGAATGAGAAGAAAAATTAATTATAAATCTCAACTCAATATAAGGCAGAAGGCAGGAAAAAAGAAAAATGAAAAGCAGAACAAATAAAACAAAATGACTATAAATGAATCAAAATATATCAGTAATTACAATAAGTACCAATCAGATATGGTATTTTTTATATATATATATAAAATGTATCAATAAGATTATTTAAAAGAGTTCATCAGATTAGATTTTTAAAGTCTAGTTACATGGATATTATAGCCACACTATAGCATAAAGAGAAAGGAGTATTTAAAATTAAAGAAAAATGGGGAAAAGGACACAGGCAATTTATATGGAGTGTCTATACTGATATGAGAAAAAATAAACTTTAAGGTAAAAAATACTATTGTTTGAACTAAAGAGGTTCAAATTGAAATTTAAAATTTGACTATCATAAGCAGCTACTGATTTAGGAACCAAGAATATAAGGCAAAAAACCTACCCAAATTGCAAGGCAATATATAAATCTTTCATCAATTCAGAAAATTTAACATTTTTCTTTGAATAATTGATAAACATTGTAAGAATGTAGTAGCTAATCTCAGAGACATATACTGAGTCCTATACACAACAGTTTAAGAATATTTTTTCTTCTTAAGCAAAAATTCAAATTGCTTCCAAGCATTTTTTATTCTACACTCAATGTCCTCTGAACATAATGTAATTACGATTGAATATCATTATCAGAAACATAACTAAAGATAAGACATAACCTAGAAATTAAGTTAGATACTGTTAATAATATAAAGTTAATGAGATTGTAATGGAAATTAAATAAACAATAAAATAATTTCTTCATTGCAAATTTGTGAGGAGCTGCTAAAACTGAATTTACAGTCCTTTCACAGTAAAATGCTTGTATTTGAAAAAGCCAAAATTATTGAGGTATGAATGCAAAAGCAGAAGCTAGAAAAGAAAAACAAGCAACCAAAATAAAATAGGAAAAAAAAATGGTAGATACAAAAATAAAGATACAAAAGAAGGTAATAATAAAGTTATTGATGATTATTTGAAGCTGATAAAAATAGACAAATCTTTGTTAACCATGATCAAGAGAAAAACAGATAACACATATAAATAATAATACATGAAAAAGGGACAAAATTGCAGAAACTGCTGTGATTTTTTTTAAACTCACAAAGGACTATGCTAACATTTTATGCCAGTAAATTTGGAAACTTGGATGACATCTACAATAGCTAAGAAAAAAGAAACGTCAAACTTATTTTTAAAAAGGCTTATGTGAGCCTATGAAGCTCTTAAATGTGAGACCTCAAACTATAAGAATTCTAGAAGAAAACCTAAGAAATACTATTATAGACATCAACCTTGGGAAAGAATTTATGACTAAGTTCTCAAAAGCAATTGCAACAAAAACAAAAATTGACATTGGGGGCCTAATTAAACTAAAGAGCTTTGGCAAAGCAAAATAAACTATGAGCAGAATAAACGGACAGCCTTTATAAAGATAAAGGATTATTTAAAGTAGGAAGTGAGAGAAAATATTCACTAGCTACAAATCTGACAAAGGTCTAATATCCAGAATCTATAAGGAACTCAAACAACATAACAAGCAAAAAACAAATAACTCCACTAAAAAATGGGCAAAAAACATGAACAGACACTTATCAAAAGAAGACTTACAAGCAACCAACAAATATATGAAAAAATGTTTTACATTACTAATCATGAGGAAAATGCAAATCAAAACCACCACCAGATACCCTCTTACAATGGTCAAAATGGCTATTATTAAAATGTCAACAAACAGCAGATGCTGGTGAGGCTGTGGAGAGAAGGGAATGCTTATACACTATTGGTGGGAATACAAACTCATTCAGCCCTTGTGAAAAGTAGTTCGGAGATTTTTCAAAGAATTTAGAACTACTGATACAACAGAGGCAGGAGGCAGAGAAACTCTAGGCAGACAGTGGCAGGTCCCTGACAAAGTCCCACCTTCAAGTCAAAAACCTGATACCTGTGACACAAAGTGAGACCACTTGATGGTTGCCTTTTTAAACTACCCATGTACCACCCAAACACCCATCCTGTGCCTACAAAGACCCTGGACTCAATTGGAGAGGAACGGAGAAGTGCCTGGACATTGGAGAGAAGCGACTTGACTTCAGAGGGATGGCTTGATGGCTTGACTTCAGAGAAGAGTCCCGCTGGAGAGCGCCAGACTTGTGTGGAAGATAACCTGCCCTTCCATGCCCTTTCCACTTCCTCTTCTCGCTAAGAGCCACTTTCATTGTTCAATAAAATCCTCCACATTGACCATCCTTCAATGCGTTCAGGCAACCTAATTTTTCCTGGACACTAGACAAGAGCTTGGTAGCCATGAGTGTGGATACCCCAAAAAGGCTATCACACTGGCCCTTTGCCCTCGATGGCAGAGGGCAACTGTGCCACATGACAAGGCAAAGGGCCCACTGAGCTGTTAACACTTAAGCTATCCACGGATGGCTGAGCTAAAAGAACACTGTAACATGCCTTCTGAGGTTTGGGGGTATCAGGAACCCCAAGCTGGATGCTGCCATAGGGCCGGCATGGAGTTTGCTCCTGCCGCTGCCTCAAAGTAGCCAGCTGGAACCTGTGCTGGCTCACCTACTTGATCCCTCCCTCAAGGGATTGAGTGTGGCAAATCGAGTAAATGGAGTTTGTTCTTCCGAGAGCCCAAAAGTGCTCGCTCCAGTTCCGCAGTCTTTCACCACATGCTCCCTCCCGTGAGGGTTAGACAGTGGCAGGCTGAGTAAACAAGGCACCCCTATTGCGAATCCTGCAAAGCAGTCAAGAAAATATCATGCTTCACTACTGTTTGATCCAGCAATCCAATTATTAGGCATATATTCAAAAATAAATAAATCATTTTAACAAAAAGATACATGCACTCCCATGTTCACTGCAGCCCTATTCTCCACAGCAAAGACACGGAATCAACCTAGTTGACCTTTGAGAGTGGATTAAATAAAGAACATGTGGTACATGTATACCATGGAATTCTATGCAGTCATTAAAAAGAACAAAGTCATTTATTTTGCAGCAACACACATACAACTGGAGGCCATTATCCTAGGCAAATGAATGCAGGAACAGAAAACCAAATATTGCATATTCTCACTCATAAGTGGGACCTAACATTGGGTACTCATGGACATAAAGATGGCAATGATAGAATCTGGGGACTATTAGAGGGGGTAGGGAGGGAGGGAAACAAGGTTTTCCAAGGTATTAGGTACTATGCTCAATACCTGGGTGATGGAATCATTCGTACACCAAACTTCAGCATCATGCAATATACTTACTTAACAAATCTGTACATGTACTCCTAAATCTAAAAGAAAATTTTAATTAAAAAATATGTAAAGGTTATAAATTTAAAATACATTTAATCCGTGGGAGAAAAAATAAACTATTCCAACAACGATTTCATATTATTTCACTGTTGGGTTTTAGCAAACATTTGATTAAAAGATATTTTCAATTTTATAGAGATTTCCAGAGAATAAAAAATAAAGAATATTCTCAAAATTACTTCATAATACTACAATAATCTTAATTGTAATGTAAGACAATAATAACATGATAAAAAAAATTGTAGACCAACAACACCCACTAAAAATTGACATGAAATCTTTTTTCTTTTTTCTTTTTTTTTTTTTTGAGATGGAATCTCGCTCTGTCACCAGGCTGGACTGCAGTGGCATCATCTCTTCTCACTGTAACCTCTGCCTCCCAGGTTCAAGCAATTCTCCTGCCTCAGCCTCCCGAGTAGCTGGGACTATAAGTATGCGCCACCACGCCCAGCTAATTTTTATACTTTTAGAGACGAGGTTTCACCATGTTTGCCAGGATAGTCTTGATCTCTTGACCTTGTGATCCGCCCACCTGACCTCCTAAAGTGCTATGATTACAGGTGTGAGCCACTGCACCCAGCCGACATGAAATCTTAGATAAAATATTGCCCAGCAAAATTCAGCTATGGAATAAAATTATATCAATATCTACGTGTGTGTGTGTGTGTGTGTGTGTGTGTGTGTGTGTGTGTATACAAATTTTGGCTTTTAATTAGAAATTGTATTAATGTCATTCACCAAAGTATCAGTTTAAGAAAGACAAAAATATTTGGTCATGTCAATAGATTCAGAAAAATGATTAATACTCATTTATAATTTAAATTAAAATAATTCTTAATAAATAATGCAAGAGAACATCTTTAACTTCATAAATGGAAATGACCCAATATCTCCGTAAATATAATATTGATAGATAAAAATTTTAAAGCATTTCCTTTAGATCCTTGAATCAGGCAAGGATATTGTTATCCTATCTCCAGTCAACATTGTGCTAAGAGTTCTATCCAGGGTTGTAAACATAAAAGTTCTAAGAATTGAAAATTGAAGGAATAAATTGTCATTCCACTCAGACTATATGATAACCTACTTACAAGAAAATATTCATAAATATAATCATATGTGTGATTAAGCTTTGCACTACAATTGCTTAATATGAAAATAATATTCAAAAACAATGATGGCTAAGATGTGGAGTTGCAGTTCTGTTATGGCACCATGAGCCCACTACTACCCCAACCCTCTCACTAACTGCAGCTAAAAATTCTGGACTAAATTTAAAATAAAATAAAACAATAACACCAACAACTACCTAGGACTAGGAAAATAAGTACAAGCAGATGGACTGTGAGGGAACTTTAGAACTCAAAGAAGTAATCCACATAAATTAAAATTTCCTACTCATTTTTTCTCTCCTGGCTTTGCCCTGAAAGTGAATCCCAGTCCAGAGTAACACAGTGTCCTGTCATTCTAATCTTCTGATAAAAGACTCAAGTTTCTGAAATGAAGAATGAGAAAAATGCGACCTCTGCAGGCAGAACACTTGATTTAACTGCTGAGCTGCACATGGGACAGAACCCAACCAGTGGAACAATGGCTTAGATAACTGAACTGAGATTTGAACTATCACCCAGAGTGCAAGAAATGATTTGCTGTCTAAACTTAACCAGACTGAGAAACAAAAACTTCTACATTGTACAGAGGCATATGACAAGACCCCAGATCTACACAGCATAACCTTCACAATATCCAGGGCATGATCCAAAATTATTAATCATTCAGAGAACTAGGATCTGATTTTCTAAGGCTAAGACCATCAACAAATACCAACTCCCCAAAAAGTTAGATAGAGAAACTATCAGACTATGACTTTAAACAACTATTATAACTATGCTTCCTGACATAAAATAAAACCTCATTTTTAAATGAATGAAAAACTATCTAAATAGTCGTTTATTTATTTTAAAAATGAAGTTATTCTCAAACCCTTTTCCCCCAAAACACTAGCCTCATATAATTTTAACTAGTGAGCTCTATCAAGCACTCAGAGAAGATATTACATTTTTTCAAAGCATGACAAAGACACATAAAAATTACCAAAACATATTCTTCACAAATTTAGATCAAAAAAAATTTTTAAATGTTAACATTTAATCCAATAATATATAGGACAATATATAATAAGGAATTAAGGTTTATGAAAGGCTAGTTCAACATTCAAAAATAAGTTCTGTAATGTAGCCTATCAATGAAATAAAGAAAAAAGAATTTTCATTTCAATAAGTGCATAAAAATTATTTGCAAAAGTTCAACAATTATCACTAACAAATGCAGCCAACCAGGAATTCCTCATACTGACAAAAAGCACCTGGAAAAAAACTATAGTCACAACACTATGCTTAATGATAAAGGACTGAGCTGTTTGCCTTTAAGATTGGAAATAAGTGAGAATTCCTGATTTTATCATTTACTATTAATTCCTCCCTACTTTTCGCGAAGTATGTATTTTGTAGAAGGAGTGTTTTATATATATACATATATATACACACACACACATATACACACACACACACACATACACACACACATATATCCATATATTCGTTATATGGGTTTTTTTCTTGCAAGTTTAAAGATCTCTAATTGTCCATCAAGCAAATTGTTGTATATTCATATGATATATTATATGGTATATTCATACGACATCAACTATGCAGAAACTAAAATGATTGAAACTGCATAACATGAATGAATCTTAGATATTGTTGTGAAAAAATGTGACAACAAAAAATTCTATCTCTATCAAGTTCAAAACCAGGAAAACCTAATTTCTCCTGATCAGAAATGTTATCAGTTTTTCTCTGTGTCAGAGGTGGCATGGAAATGATCAGCTGCACAGGGATGAAAGAGAACTCTACATCTTGACTAGGGTGCTGGTTATACAATTGTCTGCATTTTTAAAAGGCATTGACCTACATGTTCAATCTGTTTTAATTTCATTATATGCAGATTGTATCTCAATATAGTTGATTAAAAATTGTTTCTAAATGTTTCATTCTGGTATACAGATACACACTTTTCTGGTTCTGTCCTACATACATACGTACATACACACACACGCACATCTACACACACACACACACTTATACATACACATATATATTGTAAACTAAAGATAAAATCCTAAGTAACTGCTAACTCAGTGGACCCTTTATGGCCAAGGGGACCCCCAAAAAACCTTAAAAACCTAGTTCCCAGCCACATGGGATGAGAGGTCAGTCGGGCCTCATTATAAGCCCTCCCTTTTATGGCTTAGGGACAACTGACCAAAATTAATGTTAAAATAAAGATCATACAACCAACAGAACCAGCTCTTTTTTCCTATAAGATACAAAATAATAAACTGGACATTTTGGCAATAAGATACCAAATTATAACAGGCAAGCATTAAGTCACATATCCTCTACACTTACAGTGTAAACTATATTCTAATTGCCTCAAGGTCTTTCTTGTTCTCTAGCAGCCAAACAAACACTGGCCTTGAGATAAGCAACATTAAAACAATTTGCAGCTCCATCAGATGTTCACTAACTGACCCCCAGTCCCTGCTCCACCACCCATTACTACAGCTCTTATTGGACAAAAGACCGATCACAGTAACTTCCTTCAGATAAATAGAACGCCAACCAAGGACTGGTTCTGGCCATTTTACAGAGACTGTGCACTTGCATGCCTTTGTGGCCTAAAACGATGCTGTGACATATAGGGTGATACGTTTTGGCTCTCTGTCCCCACCCAAATCTCCTCTCAAATTGTAGTCCCACATGTTGAGGGAGGGACCTGGTTGGAGGTGATTGGATCATGGGATCAGTTTCCCCCATGCTGTTCTGGTGATAGTGAGGGAGTTCTCATGAGATCTGATGCTTCTAAAAGTGGCAGTTTTCCCTGTGATCTCTCTCTCCTGCCTCCATGTAGTATGTGCCTCGCTTCTCCTTTGCCTTCTGCCATGATTGTGAGTTTCTTAAAGTCTCCCCAGCCATGTGAAACTGTGAGTCAATTAAACCCCTTTTGTTTAGAAATTACCCAGTCTCAGGTAATATCTTTGTAGCGGTGTGAAAACAGACTAATACATAGGGCCTAATTGTAATACATAAAAATGTTAAGTCTACACCCGAAAGTAAACATGCGTTGTATGTTACATGCATGTTTGTTCAATATGCATGTGTCAGGACCACCTTCATGAATATTCATAGCTCCTCCTGTAACCTGTTGAGTATGTATGTTTAGTCAACCCGTTCTGCATAAAATTCCTATTCCAACCCTTTCTTCTTCAAAGTACCTGTTTGTGATCTTGGCTAGAGACTGTTTCCCAGCCTGCAGGATGGCCACGTTGTAGAGTATAATCCTTCAGAAGAAATAAAGTTTCTCTCTCCTTTACAAATTTGTAGATCTTGATATTTTAAGTTGTTTTGTTCTTGTTTTATATTGAGATGGGATCCCTCTGTGTTGCTTAGGCTGGAGTGCAGGGCACAATCATGTCTCACTGGAGCCTCAACCTCCCAGGCCCAAGCCATCCTCCCATCTCACCCTCCTGAGTAGCTAGGACTACAGACATGTGCAACCACACCCAGCTAATTTTTTAAATTTTTTGTAGGGATAGGGTCTCACTATGTTGCCCTGGCCTGTCTCAAATTCCTGAGCTCAAGTGACCTTCCCTTCTCAGCTTCCCAAAGTGCTGAGCTTATGGACACACCCCTACACTTACCTGATTTTTAAAAATTAGTGATATATAGTTATATAACTTTTTCTACATATACATACATATGTATAGGTAGTATATATGTATTTTCTACATATACATATATGTAGAAAAGTACTAGAAAAAGTATATCTGTGCAATAGAATGAAATTAATAATAATATGCACTTATTTTAGTATGTACAATTTGATGTTTGTGTATGTATATATATGAATACCCACACACACATATATATATGTACACATAAAACTATGGCTACAAATATAAGTAATAACTGTTTCCACTTCACCATTGTAGTAACATCATTAGTCTGTCCCAAAAGTCTGTCTTTGTTTCTTTTTTGACCTGCACTGGTTTACCTCAAGGATATCTGAAACTACTTTTTCTTCTTTCCCCCTACACATGGACAGCAAACCCTATGCTCACTGGCTCTACCTTCCGCTTTGCTTGTTTCAGGGCTGGTCCACTGGCCTCTAAATTTTTAAATGTGCAAGTTCCAGAATCACAGAAACCTTCGAAGATATTGGAAGGCTGAAGCTTTGAAGCAACGAGACTTTAGATCCTCTCTCCTCATTCCTATTTTCCTCATCATAAAAACCTTTTCAAGAAGCAGAAGAATGATGAAAGAGATGGGGCCAACACTCTCAGAGGTGGGTTGTGGCAAAACGTAAAGTAGAATTTAGATTCTATTTCTCTCAGCCCCTCTGCTCATTCCAGCTCATCTGGCTTCAATCCCAGCTTCTTGTTCTTGTTTTATTTCCCTTCTGCTGTTTCTTTCTTTGAGTTGCATTTCTGGTGCCAGGTGGGAACAACAGCTGAGCACTGTGGAGGTGGAAGATACAGAGAGCTCCATTGCAGCCACAGTGATGGATGGCATTGATAGAGAAAAATCCACAAAAGTGCTTGACTTTTCTCATGAATCTGCAGTTTCTTCTGAAAAAGTGAAATTTTATCAAGTGGTAAAGTAAGACAATTGTTTCCTCCAGCAGTGACTTTTAGATAGGTCAAAATGACACTGAATCAGACCTGGGACAAACTCCTCATTAAATTGATCTTAGTTAAATTCCAATTTCAGTTTTTCAGTCTTTAGAATAGAGATTAGTTATGTATGATTAGTACTTTTAAAAGTTGTCTACATCTCAACAATATCTGGGAGAATGTGAAAAGATCATTGATTCATTTGTCAACAAATATTTACTGCCTATTTTGTGCTAGGTACACTGCTGGGCTCTAACATTGTTAATATGTGGGCCACAGAACACTATAGCTAAATTCTAGTGTATGCTCCCCTGAGTTCTGGGAAATATTTCCTATTAGATTCACATTTCTTAAGAGGAAAATGACATACAATTATAAACTATCATTAAGTATTGTTGCTGAAGCCAGCTGAATATCTGCAAGATGACTGGCACGTGACAAGGACATCAGTGATGCATCATGGTTTCTGGGTAATGTCTCAGGGGACTTATAGATTATCATATCTAGAGATCTCTTATCAACTTAGTGGAAACATTGACAGAAGTGTGATGAAAAGTATTGCATATATTTCTTAAAATGAAGTTGTGTACAAACAACAGTGAAATCTAAATGATAAATAGTAACTCTACTTTTTTACGTGTTGACATTTCAAAAGCAACCTATTTGTTTAAACTGGTCTCATTCGAGCCTTTTAGCACATCTAATACAAGTTGAAAATATCCTAACAGCCAAAGAAACATTAATCCAAAGGGCTAATTTATCTTGTGGACAAGCCTGACCATGCTATTTGATGTACTAACAATTCTCTGTAAGGATAGTTCCACACAATATTCATCATGGCAGAAACCTGGCTACCAGAACCAATTTGCTCATTTGAATAAGATTGCAGAGCCTGAAATCATCTAGTCTGACCCATACATTTTTTTTTAATTACACAGTGGAGACCCAGAAAAGTTATTTGTAGACTTTAGCCTTTGCAAAAAATAGAAGGTGTGCGTTTTCCTAAGAACGTGGTTGGATTAGCAAGCACACACCATAGATAAAAATTGAGTTCTTGCTTTTCGTACTTTCCTTCTTTCTCTTTCTTTTCTTTTCCTCTATCTCCATCTTTCTCTCCTTGTATCCCTCTTCTCTTTTTTCTTTCCAAAATAGCTTGTACCTTGTTTCAAAAATAACTTTTTGGTTTATATTTGAATGGAACAGTATGAAAATGGTATCAGGACAACAAAATATATAAATGCAAAACACTGCAGTTTGTGTCACCTAGGGTAGTAACAAATGTTACTGAAAGAGATTTTCTATCATTTATGGCTATTATTTAAGATTGCATTTTGACATTTTTTTCAAACGTTAACAGCTTGCAACCCATTATTGTGTCAATAATATAAGCTGAATTTTAAAATACAGAAAAGAAAAAAAGGGGGCATTCACTGAGTTCTTTGTATCTCCCTTTAAAGCAGAAATAGACATGAAATAAAGCAAGACAGAAACTTCATACAAATATATATGCAATTGGGGTCAGACTTTCATTAATGATACATAAGTGAGGTATTTCAGAATATTTTTATAAAACAGAGAAAACAAATTGTGAGACATGAATTCAAAAGCTTCCTGAAAAAATAAAACCAGATTATTTTGGTTTAACTATCCACTCCTCTGCTAATACACACTACCACCCCAACTCTCTTTTTTTCCCTCCTTCCTTCCTTCCTTCCTTCCTTCCTTCCTTCCTTCCTTCCTTCCGTTCCTCCCTTCTCAATTTCTTACTCTCACTCTTAATCTCCTTATAATAGGAGATTCTAAGCTTTAATTGTATCATTCTGTACTTCGTACAGAAGCTGAGCATTATATAAATCTGTGAAATGCAGTTGATAGCTAACAGCAAGATCCTCAGAGGTAACAAGATGGAATCAGTTCATCCCAAACACTTCAATGTCCAGCTTCTCGGGAAAATAATTGGGTTCTGACTTTGCAAATGAGCACCATCCCTAGTCATAATTGATTACTTCTTCCTAGGGTAGATAAGCAGCCCAATAATTTGAGATGATGCTCAGCATATGAGTGTTTCTTTGCCTATAGCACTAGAAAAGAAATTATAAGGCTTGGAAGTTATGACCCTTAATTTGTAGACCTAAGCACCAAGTTAAGAGGTCAGTCATCTTGAAGTTATTAAAATCAAATATATCATTAAGGCAATCTCATACTCTTCCAACAGGTAAATTTAGTTGGTCCTGGGGAAAGAGAGAAGGCAGGGAAGAGAAAATGAAAAAGCAAAAAGAAGGAATATTAGAAAAGATAGCATCGGAGCACAGTACAAATTAAAATTAAAATTCCCAGTTAATGCGTGGCCATGATGTTAGAGTATGTATGAAAGAGATAAATTGGATTATATATACTCTCACTGAAATTTAACACCCTCAATCAGAAGTACCTCTTCTTACCCCTTTGACATTTTCTACATTTCATAGTTTGCTATTCTCTTGGTTTTTCCACTTCATTATAATGTTTGAGGCATCTTTTTTGTTTAAAAAAAGGGAAAAGTGTCTTTGAACTTCACCTTGAGCTTTTCATAGGAAAAATAAGAGAGAACTCAATGGATATGCTAAATAAGCACTGCTGGAGTGAGCAGCTTAAGGTTGTGCCCCCAAACTTCAACTGAATAAGACTTTCTTCAGATAAATCGCTAATCAATGCAGTTCTTTCTCAAGTGGAGAATAAGCCTATGTCTATATTTTAATATTATAGATATTTTCTTTACCTTTATGAGTTCGTTCTCTTTTATAAAACAGAATAGAGTTTTTAATTCATCAATTTGATAAATTTTAAAAATCATTTCTGAGTCTGGATTTTAGATTAGCTAATTGTCAATGCAAACATGCTTTTTCTAAATTCTTTTATTGAAGATTCAGGAATGTCTTTGCAAGTGACACACTTTAGGGAGAGACAAGTTTCAGTTGCAAGCCATGCCTTTTATTAATTATTTGAATTTAGGTATGTTATTTAACTTCGTTAGGTACATTTTTTTCTCATCTATAATATGTAGTGTTAAATCAGCTCACTTCATGGTGTTGATAAAAAGACTAACAAAGCAGGATCTCAGCATAGCAGTCATTAAAGCCATAACCAGGCTCTCTCACCAGCTAACTTGTTGCACACATTCGATTCTAGTGCAATAATATCAAATGGAGATCCTCAGACATAGCCTGATGGGAGCCGGATATCATAAATCTCAGAAGGGAGATGGATTCTTCTGCTAGGGTCTGCTGGAGAAATTGGCGCCATGCAGTCCAGGGCTTATCTATTTGATAAAACAAGGAACTGTTAGGCAAACATTAGTACTTCGAGCTTTTCTAATATGTCAGAGAAGGAGAGACGGTTTTATTTCTTGACTTTAAGTGACCTACCCCATTTTTCCATCTCCATATCACATTCCTCAGAGTCTCAGACTCTGTGCTATGTTGGCTTCTTTGCCTGGAAATTAATAAAAAAGAACAAATTATTAAACTCAGCCTTCGAACTCCTTGATCTGTCTTCCTTAACTCAACAAACATTAGCTACCTACCACCCATCTGTACTCTGTAGAATTGAATAGTCTGTATAAGTTGTGTTTGGGCTTTATGACATACAATGTATTTAGTGAAAAACTGTCTTTCAATAGGACTGTTCTCTGGATGGAGTCCTAGTGTCAGTGAAGATTCAGTCCACGTTAGTACCGCAGGCAGGCTAGTAGTCTGGTACCCTTTAAACTTATATTCCATTAATACTTTAACATTTATTTATAGGAAAAGATACATGGTGTGTGGAGTATGAGGAGAGGTTGGCAAAGAAAGACCATTATTTATGGCTTTCAGGTTTTCTTTTATTATACTGAGAAACTCAGCTCAGGTCTCAAAGGTGCAAACTCACTACAAATCATAAACGTGGAGCTGGCCATACCTAGTCTCCACAGACGAAAGCTTTAACAGTCCTTGTTTTCCATATGTAATTCGGGTTGTCACCAACATCCTCCCAAAATAAGAAGCTTATCAAAATAGTCCTTCTAAACATTTAAGAGTATTCTTGAGAGGTAAATTTTGTTACATTTCCAGTATTTATTTGTGTCTCTCTATAAGAGACGGGCCATGTTTTAAAGTAAAGTATATTGCCATCGAATGCATTTGACTAGTTGACCACTCTTACTAGCTGTGTTTGTAATATTATTAAACCATTAGTTGCTTTTTACAAGAATACAAAATTAAGAGCTGCCAACATTTCCTTGCTCAGTAAGTAAGCCCTTGGATCCTCACGCCCAATCAAAAATGACTTAGGAGAAGTCTTTTAATTAGTCCTTGGTTTTTTTTTTTTTTTTCCAGTAATTCAAGGCCTTTACATTCAATCCGAAAACCTGATATAGTCACCCTGTTGACCAATTCAGAACATTTTGAGAACAATTCTCCATTCTTTTACTCCTGTTAGAATCTCCCATTTTGCACCTTCCAATATTACAAACCTTTAAGATACAACACAGCTAAGGGGAGGCATGCAGTGTCCCATTTTACTCCTGTGTTAAAATCTGAAGGATAGAAAGTCAGAATTAAGAATCACATTTGAAACATGGCCAGTTAGGAGGCTTGGGGTTTTCATGCACAATGCTTGGAACAAGAACAAAAGACTAACTTCAAAATCATTCCTAAATTCAACACAGGATCTGTCAATAGAAATACTAGATGATAGCCTAACCCCATAGAGAAAAAAGCACAGGAAATCGGCAGCTGGCTCTATTAAATCTGCCTTCCTTTTGTAAGCCTTGAGGAAGTCTTAGGAAGTGTTCAGAAGCTATGAGCTAGGTCAAAAGCAGTATAAACACTGTATTGGCTTCCAAGCACTGGTTCTAGGGTAGTCCACTCAAAGATGAGAAAATTAGAAAGAGGCATAATGTTATGAAAATATTCTAAAACATAAAAGAACATTTGCAGAGCAGAGATGTATTAAAACAACATACTATATAAAATAGAAAATTATTTTAAATATGCATCTACATGTGTTATTAATAGAACAACAAACAGTCTCAGTTTGGTTTTAAGTGAGTCTAATTAAATTGCACTCTTCTTTTCTTTCTTCATCTAGAAACAGTTGAGAAGCAGACACAGAAGTCAAACTTTATCAATAAGCTAAATTGGAAGAAAGGGCTTAGCATATGGTATTTCCGAATCTTTCCTGTCAACCATTTATTTAAGCTCAGATCTTGGGAAGCCCATCTGAGGGCTTTCAAAGAGAAAATATACTTATCAAGAATCATGCCTTTCCTGTTGTAGAGTAGAAATAAACAAAATCAATAAATCTCTGATGCTGACACAATTTTAACAGGTTTGGCCAATACAACAGAGAAATGAAAACTCACAGATGTACCCCACCAATGCAAGTGATTCATTCCTCCTCCTTGGGAAGAAAAAAAGAATGGAGACAAGGTGGGGAAAAGAGTGAAATAGCATCAAGGAGAGGAGAGGAATAAACATTCCTTTATAATTGTCTTTTTTAACCAATTTGGGGAAGAAGTTTGGATATTTGACCCTCCAAACCTCATGTTCAAACTTGACGCACAGCGTGGGAGGTGGAGCCTAATGAGAGGTGTTTCGGTCAGCAGGCAAATCCCTCATGAGCATCTTTGTGTCATTCTTGCAGGAATGAGTGAATTCTTGCTTTATTAGATCCCGTGAGAGTTCCCTCAAGAGCTGGTTGTTAAAAAGAGCCTAGGACTTCTTCTCTCTCTTGCTTCCTCTCTTGCCTTGCGATCTTCACATCCTGACTGTCCTTCAGCTTCCACCGTGAGTGGAAGACTCCTGAGGCTCTCACAAGAAGCAGACGTCGGCACCATGCTTCTTTTACAGTCTTCAGAGCCCTGAGAATGAGTAAGCCTCCTTTCTTTTCAAATGACACAGCCGTAGCTATTTCTTTATAGCAACTCAAATGGGCTAAAACAGAGGTCAATGGACTATCAGAATGTTCTGCCACCATTTTCATGAGATGGCTACCCCAAACCTGACCATGGACACTCTTGGGTGTCCTCCTGGGACTACTGGTAGGCAGAATGCACTTTGCCTCCAGGAAACTATAGAATGGGTTATTCAGTATGTATTAACAAAATTACCCAAAATCCTACACTAAACTCGAAGATGAACGGTTACACACTATTTACTTCTTATCCCAAATTAGGTCTAGCCACATTCATCTTAAATGCTCTTAGAGTTTCTGTATAAGATTAATTGATAAAATAAGATACTTACTATAAAATTTCACACAACATAGAGATGCCCCAAAATACTAATTAAATCCTTTCATCAAATAAAATTACTAGGGATAAGCACATTCAAGGCTTTAAATCCCTTTGCTGTTGTAAATTCATGTCCAAAGGAAAATTATCTATCACGTTTTTGTGAGTTAAAGTACAAAAGTAATTCAATATTCTTAAGGATTCTTAAGGCATCCAAATGAATGAAAGTCCTTGCCATTTTAAAAATTCTTGTTTGATTGTATTCTAGCTAGATGGCTTCCTCATGCCTAAAACGAGTTGAAGTTTGGCTGTCATCTGTCCCATCACTCTCTTCCACTGGAATAGACATATGTATTAGTTGGCCAGGGATGTCATTAAAAAATACAACACACTGGTGGCTTAAACGAAAGAATTATTATTTTTTTCTCATAATTTTAGAGGCTAGAATTCCATCGTCAAATTTTTGGCAGGTTTGGTTTCTTCTGAGGCTTTTCTCTTTCTCACCGTGTCCTCACGTGGTCATCCCTCTGTCTCTGCAATTGTCCTTTGTGTGTTCAAATTTCTTCTTTTTGTAAAGGACCAGCCATATTGGATTAGGGCCCACTCTAAAGACCTCATTTTAACTTAATAACCTCTTAAAACCTTATCTACAAGTTCAAACATGCTCAGGTACTGGGTGTTGTAACTGCAACATATCAATTTTGGGGGAACACATTTTATGCCCGCAGCAGTGTCATCTGTCAAGATTCTGGAAATTTAAATAATTCCATGTCAACTCTAATGGATCCAAAGTGATCTGAAGACAGACAAAATTGATGCCCCAGCTCCCAGAAAATTAAAACAAAAAAAAAAAGCAAGGAAATCCCCAACACCTATAGCAGTTGATTCAGGATGGTTTTTTTTATTCTTGAAATTAAGGATTTACTATTGCTGAGGTCTGTTGAAGGGACTCATTGCTGGCTGAGAGAAAGAGGCAGCCAGAGAAACCCTTCCTTGTGTTAGATTTTTAAGAATGCCAGTCAACTTAAGTCTCCCTGGAGACTATGACCTTGAGGTTATTTTCAACTGGGAGAAATCTCCTATAAGTAGCTTATTTCCATTTGTTTGCCATTTATCTAGGGGAAAATTGCAATTACATATATAGTATCTCTTCATGCAGAGTGACCTTCAAGATAATTATACTTTATTAGCCCTTAACATTTGCAAAAATGGCAGCTACTTTTTGAGCTACTATTTATTCTCATTCAGAATATTAAAAATCTCTTGATTTCCATTTTCTCTTTGGTCCCCATATTTCTGGCACTTCCATGGTAAATTGAGGGAGCCTCTGCCTGGCAGAAGCACCTGCAGATTCTTTTGCGAGCGGACATTTTACACCTGTGCCAGCAGTTTGTGCCTCTTGCTATAATCACTTAAGCCTAAGACAGCTGTTTCCTAGGGAGTTTCCAAACTGCTGTTGTTGCCTTGGAAGCTAGAGTCCTCTGGAGGACCGACATTTGTGCTTATGCTCCTCAGACATTGTCTCTCTCCAGCTTTTGAATGTTTCAAACAGTGAGCAGCATTTGCTTTTGCTACAACTTTTTCTTAAGTAGTGGCAAATGCCTCTAGGACTCTGCTTTCTTCCTCTATCACTCTGCACTTTCAGAAAGTTCACCCACTTGACTTTCTTAGAGTTGACCCGGTTTATTTGGTTTCTTTTTATCTTTATTTTATATCCGGCTAGAGCTGTTTGCTAGATGTGTGTATTTTTTTTGTTTTTTTTTTTACTACATTTCCTTTGCCCTCTGTCACCAATTTTGTTTTTCTTTAGATTTATTTTTCAGTAAGATCTAGTAAGATTTCACAATAAGTGTTATGAAACTAATAAGTTCCCAGTCTGTCAAAAACACCTCTAATTCCCCCATATTGAATCGAACCATCCTGTCTGATGTATAGTCTCCTGTCTGATAGCAAATAACCCAGACTTAGTGTTAGATGAAACATTCTATAAGTATTAAAGGAGGGAGATGAGTTTGCTAACAAAACAAAAGCAAGCTGATCACATGTTTCTCCAGTGCACAAAGTGAATGGAGGATGTGCACATGCTTTCAAAAGACATAGGGTTCAACTCAGAATCTACATTGAGCAGAAGTTCATTTGTTAAGACATTCTCACTTACTCAAGAGCCTAGTAACTTTGCTGCCCATATGCACCTCAGAAAACATTGATTCAAAGAGCTACTTAAGCCAACGAAAAGAAGATAAAGTAAAACACTGAGCTGAGTAGTTAAACACCAGAGGAGTACAATGGCTACCACAGCAGGTAAATATATACAATTTAGGGACATACAAAACCCAAAAATTTTTTGCAGGAAAGCATGGCAAATGAAAATAAAATAAAGCAAAACATAACATTGACATTTTCTAGGGGTTTAACTCCAAAATATATGAGATTTCAGGATATGATGGTAAGTGGGGATAATAGTATATCAATAATTAAAATATTCATATATAATAAGGAAGCACCACAGTCAGTGGATTATTCCCTAGTTTTACAAAAAGGCTAAATTATGATTAGATGAGATTTTAAAAGTAAATATAATTACCAGTAAAGTGTTCAAACAGCACATAAAAACAAGGAAAACAATCAACCCATGAAGTCAATCTTGAAAAATAAATATGTTTTCCTGTATTTTCTAACATTCTGTAATGTGTATGTATTAATTTTAAAGGCAGTGGAAAAAAAGTTACAAAAATGTGAGTGGGTGATTACAATAGGTATAATTCATAGATAAGTTAAAAAGAAAATAAAAACTATATATAGTTTTCTTATTGAAACCACTTTAAACTTCTTGCTTCCAGGCAAGTGTTGGTACAGGATAACTTTAGAGGCTGCCAGTGTAACTAACCTTCTGTTGATCACTCCATTCAAGCTGATCAAATAGTCCTTCCAAGGTCACAGGCCACCGACAGCAGGGATGACTAACTAAAACCCCAAATGCATAGTATGCAAGAAGGAGTGTTATAAGAACTGTGTAGGTGAGATAATTCTGCTGAACTCCAAATGCTCCAATTAGACAAGGGGATTTCATGTATTTTGGTGGAATTCTCAATCTTCAGGTGATATTGAAACAGAGGCTGTAAGGTTTAGGTTTAATAATACAGATTTCAAAACCAGGCAGCAATACATACTAGCTATGTAAACTTGAGCTATTTAATTTGCCTTGTTGTTGCTTAGTCCTTCTTTGAAAATTAAAAATCTGTACTCTGGAAGGAGTGACTTAGGTTGTCGTAATTCTGAGTGGATTAAATGAGATAATACACAGAAAGGTTTAGAGGTAAAGATACATAATGAATAGAGTTAGTGATTAGCAGAATGACTTCAGAGTCACATTTTGTGGATTTTTTTTTTTTTTTTTGGATGGTTAAAAAAATTTGGGTTTATTGTTTTTGCTAAATAATACAAAAAAAATTTCATTTTGAAGTCAGGGCTTGAATTATTTAATGTTGATCCATTTATGTAATTAAAAAAAAAAGGAAGGGGAAAGAGATCATGGCCAAAAAAATAGTAGTTAACCCCCATCCCACCCCCAAAGCTCTAGCCAGTCATGTGAGCTTCACCCACATTCCACTCAGTGCCTGATATTTGGATGGTGGAATACTCTGCCCCATGAGATTACCTGAAGGCACGGGGCAATGGGTGCCAATTTTAGCTCTCAGCAGGTTAGTCAACCAGACAAACTGGTGGGCTAAAGTCCAGAAATTCTTTCCAGGTTTTCTGCTCATTGGCTGAGCACATACAAACTGTCATAAGCTTGTAAAATTTAAGGGGAGTTGGGGTGGGGCATAAGAGCAAGAGGACAGCAGGAGAAGAGAAATTACGGGTCACTCAAGCTTTTTCCTGGATTGTGGCTCTGGATATAGATTTAAAGAGAGGTCAGAGTAAATGGACTCCAGGTTTCTTATCAAAGAAAACTATCCCTCAAAGAGGAGCCGAGATGTGCCATGCAAAAGAGTTCTTCCTGCAGAGGCACAGGAGAAAGGGCAGCTGACTCTCTCATGTGGAGAGAGCAGCGAGGAAGTTCTTCTAGTACCATGAAGTAAGACAGGCAGAGGGAGAATCCTGAGGTTGGGGCCAAATGTGAGACTGGTACACACACAATGAAAGACTAAAAAGCCATCAGGAACCCTCAAAGCCAAATTCTATCTGCACACTGGCTCT
This sequence comes from Papio anubis, assembly GCF_008728515.1. Taxonomy (NCBI): domain Eukaryota; kingdom Metazoa; phylum Chordata; class Mammalia; order Primates; family Cercopithecidae; genus Papio; species Papio anubis. Next base: position 101,025,273 of record NC_044987.1, read on the forward strand.
ACAAAGTTCACAGCAAGAATCTCTTGCACCAAGTCAAGTTAGTGGCCTGGCTATGGATGGTGGGGAGGGCAATACATTTTTATTTTTAGAGGGATGAGGTGGGAAGAACAGCCATGATCTAGTAAAAGAGATCTTCAAGAAGCAGAAAATATTTAGAGAACATTTTAATATATATTTTCATATATATATTTAAAGTGAAGAAAAATAAAACTAATTCAAGCCATGTCCTGCCCCCCCCCCCCCCCCCAAAAAAAAAAAAAAAAAAAGAAAAAAAAAGGAAAAGAAAACAAAGAAAAATTTAAAGTGAGACCTTTGCTGCTCTGGTCTCAACTTAAGAATCACAGTCAGCTTGTTACTTTTATTTTGGAAGAAAAGATGTAAAAGTTTCTTTCAATTATTCAGAAGGCAAGTGTAGCTACTTATAAAAACAGAATGGCAGGAACAGAGTAGGAAAGGAAAATCAGAAGTAAAAGGGCAGAGTGGGAAAAGAATTTTCAAAAATAAAATTAACAAGGTGACTGTTCCAGAAGAGGGCTGTGGAAAGGACATGGTGGACCGAAGTCTGTTAGTCAAGTAATGATTCAACTTTTAAATTATTCTCCTGTTCTTTTTTGTTGGGTGCTTTGTTTGTTCAAGTCTAAGATTTGGAAATGCTGACCCTTTGTTAACAGCCAACAGGACATATAGGATCCCTTCCCTCCCCGCACCTGCCTCCGCTGAAGCCACCACCAGCGCCTCCTTGGCTGGTTGCTGGAAGAGTCCTCCATGTGTACGAACTCAGGATGACAGGGCAGCCTCCTTCTGTGGTTGCTGGGCTTGTGAACGTTGTAGTATCTTCTGGCTTTCCACGTCTCTAAAATGTTTTTCAACTAGTTTGCGTACATAGCTCAGTGCACTCCCCTCTTTGCATTTACAGTTTTCCACTTAATATGGGGGTGTAATAACAACTTCTTCCATGACTACGATGTTTTTTTCTTGCCATTTACAGTCTTTAATGGTCTTGTGATTGGTCTAGAAGAGCTGCTGGCCCTCTAGAGAGACACCAGCACTGATTGCATAGGCCTGACTCAGCTTTTCCTCCTTCTCTGTCCGTGCTTTGCTGGCAAGCTTACTAACATTGAGTGAAGCTAGGGGAGGAGGGGTTTCTGTTCTGTCATTAATTATTTCCACTTCGGAAACATACTGTAAGTTTATGAGCAAGATGTCTGCATGGTTGGGCTTTCCACTGGAAGAGGGACATTTTAAAGCCAGCATTTTGGATTGGTGGTCAAAGGCTACCACCTCGCCCTGCAGCCGCTGCTCCTGGCACGCCCCGCTGGCTCCCAACGCTATATACTCACCGGGAGGAGCCGCCATCTTGGGAGTGCAGCCGCGGCCGGCGGCAGCGGCGGCAGCAGCGGGCTAAAGCCGGGCCGCCAGTGAGCGCTGCGCCGCGCGGCGCCGCGTCGCGCCGCCATTTTGTGGATTTTTATCTCAGTTCCATCACTTTGGTAAGTAATTGAATCTTTTCTGTGCTTCAGCTTCCCCGTCTGTCATATAGCAATAGTAGTGGTACAACTATAGAGAGTTATTTGGAAGATAAATGAGTTTATACATAGTCAGGCTTAGAAGAATGCCTGGCATTTGATGCGCTCTCAATAAATGTCAGAAATCTTTTTCTCACTATTTTATGGATAAGAAAACTGAGGCACCGAGGAGTTAAGTAGTTTGCCTAACTAGTCACTAACAAGTTAAAAGAGCTTACATTCAAACCCAGACATTCAGGCTTTGCAGTTTGCATTCCTAATCACTGTATGGAGTTCATTCAATACATAGTGGGTTTTTATTGTTATTAGCTAAATTAAAGGTGACTCATTAGGCTGATCTCAAAACATGTTCCAGGAACTAGTAAGGAGAGGGTAAAGGCAAGCTCATTTCTTATATAATAAACATTATTCTGACTTTTATATATATATTTTACCATATTTAATTCTTCATCTCTATCATGCATGTAGTGTGATTTCCCGTGGGGAAATTGAGCCTGAGGGAAGATATGCCTTAATTATGGATGAAATAACATTAGAATTCAAATCTGCCTAACCTCAAAGCCTGAGTCTTGTGATTATAGAATACTGCTTCCAATATCTTCATATTTGCTCTAATAATGTTCAGTTTGTCCCTGGGATAGCCATACTCAGAATCTAGGTTTGCCCTAGAAAATGAACATTCCCATTGTCTTGATTTTTCCTGCAAGTCTTAATCTCTGAGAAAGTCAAAGTAGATGATGAGAAGATAATACAAAGTGAAGTGAACAGAACTTCATTAACCTTCTTTGCACAAAAGAACGTTTTCTAATATGAAAATGAAAGAATCAAGATGGAGTCACTAATATTAAGAAAACTTTGACAAATAGAGCCAGGGAACGCCATGAAGAGAGGGTTTTCACACTTGTGTACTTGATAATAAAACAAATCCTACAAAAGTCACAACCTTGCACAAAGGTCAGCCCAAACTTTTTTAAAACAATACTTAGGCAAGGATATCTTCCCAACAATTGCCTGTCCAGCCTCAAGCTGTAATTGATCTATGTAGCTAAGGATAATTACTACAATTATGTAATTCTCCTCATTTTTTTTTCCTTTAAAAACCTTTTTCCTTTAAAAACCTTTGCCTTCCTTTACCTCCCTGACTATGCACATAGTTGATAATGGCAACTTCCCATTGCAATATTCTATTCCCAAATAAACATCTTTTCCTCCAGAGAGTCTCTCTCTGTTACTCAGATTGACACTAGGAAATCTATCATGGGCTCATGATAAAAATAATACAATAATTCTCATCTTCAAAGACCTTTGATATTGCTAAGGTGTTCTACTTGGCAGAAAACATTGATGTCCCCCTCCTTTTTTTTTCTAGAATCTAAATCCTAGGATTCCTTGACGTTGTTACTGAGAGTCTGCAGTCTCAAGACTTTCAGGATAATAGTTCCAAAGGAATGTTATCTATATGGTTTTTCTGAGTAAGCCACTTCCATTTCAAGCAAAACATTTGGGATTGCATTTGTTGGCTGTTTCTCCAACTTCCATTCCCCTCCCCCCTTTTTTTCTGCCATCAACACTTTTAATTTCCTTTCGGTAAATTACTGTTCTACCATTGTGTTACAGCCTTGCTATTTGGTGGAAATGATCCCACTCTTAGCATCAGGGGTGTGGCTGATTGGCTTACCCTAATCTATGCCCTACCCCTTCTAGCATTGATTCCTTCTAGCCACAATAATTGGCTCAGGAATTGGTACATGATCTAATTGGGGCTAATGAAAGAGACTGAATCCAAAAACGTAAGCAGAAGCCTGCTTGGGTCCTCCTCTCTCATCCCTTGGAGTCATACTGGTGAGTGTAGGATAAATTCTGGAGCCTGGAATATGAAAACTGACTCTGCTAACACATGGTAGAGTTGTCATTGAGCTGCTGCCTCCAGCTTCAGTAGGGACCAGTTCTATCTCTAAACTGTTTCAGTTTTGTGAGCCAATAAATTCCACTCACTGCTGCTGTGGTTTAGATTGTATTTCTGTTACTTAGAGTTGTAGAGAGTCCTAGACAATAGCATATTTCATCAGGGAAAAACCTATCAGATCCCGTAACCCCTAAAATCCTAATGGTTCTTATGGAAAAGTAAATCAAATACCACACAAATTAGAAATGCAATGTCTTCTCTCACAGTGTAAGAAGCACATTTAGTGATTTTCAAAAGCCCCTTAGTTTCTGCAGCAAATGATTAATGGACTTTTAAAATCTACTTTTCATTGTAACATAGCCATATGTAGCTCCAGGGTAGACTGCCTCACACGTCAGGTATTATGCTACAAACATCATGTTACAAGGGAATACCGTGTGACTTCTTTTCTTGTATTAGAGAGTCTACTCAAAATACTGGCCTTACGATGATTCCATTGTGAATTTATGGCATCATATTGCTCTTCTTATCTAGTGGTGTAATAACAGTGAAAAATAGTGCCACATAGAAAGGGTAAGCTCCAAGCATGGAATGTGTGGTAGTCAATATGGCACTACACTAAACTTGGAAAAACTATTGGATTTAGTCCTGTGTGAGTTGCTAAAGAAAGAAACAAATATTCTGAATATTATTGGATGTAGTAAAAATTATTATGTTTTTGAATTTGATTTTCAACTTTTAGAAAACTATGAAAGCTCATATTTGAGTAGTATCTACTATGTATGCAGGCATCACCTAGGAGGATTCTATATATAATTGTATGTTTATATAGATGAATATATCTGTCTCTGTGTCTCTTGCTCTGTGTGTGTGTGTGTGTGTGTATGGTGTGTATGAATACATACATATTTATGTATATGCACACATACACATCATATTTGTATATACGTAGGCCTTGTAACTTCTCCTTATTGATATACCTTTTTCTTTCTGAAATATGAACAAAACAAAACAAAGAAACACTAAACACTGAAACTGAGATTCGGAGTGGTGTGAGGCCATTCAGAACTTCTCAATCCACCCCTCATAGCAATGGTAATGGTGTAGTCAGGAATCCAGGGAATTTTAGTCTAGGATGTGAAGAAAACTCTGAATCTCAGGATATCAGTAAAATAAATATGCTCTTATAAACTTGAATATTGCTGGAAAACATGACTAAATTTAGTGGTTTGTTAGAAATAAAGCAGTCAAGGGCTGAGAAAATGAACGTTTATGGCTGAGTATAGGCAGTCCATGGTTCTCAAAAGGCCAGGCAGTGCGCTTTCTCAAATCACATGCTTCCCTTCTCCGTTTGGCACCCAAGGACACTACTGCTGCCATGGCTGCCCTCGGGACTGGGACTAGGAAAATAGCTATTTGCAACTCTAAAGAAAGAAGATCATTGATTCCAGTTGACACTGACAAAAGGAAATTATGCTGTTTGCTATATATTTGAAAGAGATTTGGCTTTGGAACCACAGACACTGGCATTAAATCCTGCACAGGTATCTTATTAGCTGCTTGGCTTTGGGCAAGTTATTTAACTTTCAAATGCCGACATTTTCACATTTGTTAAATGCATATAATAAAATTTGTTAGGAGGATTACATATAGCATGAATGAAACCACTTAGTATGCTTATTGAATGGCATGAGGATCGCTTAGTGGGTGAGTCCATGGTTTAGCTGTACAATGCCTAAGGCTACCGGGCCCTCTAAAGATTCCTAGCACAACAAGGCTATTAATTCAAGTGAAAAGACGAAACTAATAAAAACAATTTTTCAAAATGTGGTGGATGGAATGACTGGAGTATTGTCCAGCTAGACCTAAAAATACGAAACTACACTTCAAAACAGCATGAATTTCCTCTGATTCTTTAATTAGAACTGCTTTTTAATTCATATCTAATCACTTTGATATTTTTTTCAGCTTAAACTTTTTTTTTTTTTTTTCTCTGTCGTAGCTAGGGGAATGTTTCAAAGAGGCATAGGGCTTATTTAGCGTACTACAAAACATTGTGGAAGAAATCCTAGAGCAAGAAGTCAGAAAATACTTGTTCCAAAGCTGCCTTTACCAGTTCTAACTACTTTAGTTTCCTCATCTAAGCAATAAAATGATTTTTCAGTCCCAAGCAGGTGTAAGGTCTTATGTTACCTCAGGTCACCCCATAAAATGCTAGCTTCATTCACTTCTGTTTAACAAGAAGGACTTTTTGAAGAATCATTTTAGTTTCATTATTCAAAGAGAGCAAACTAGTATCTGAATATGTCATCGATGAAGGGTTGTTTCTAGTCTTAGCCATAATTCACACTGTTATTTTTAAAATGTAATCACTATTAATTATAATCCTGACACAAAATAGTAATAATAGCTAACTTTCTTGAGCATTTTTTTTGTGCCAGAAACTGTTCTTACCAATTTACATATATTAACCAGTTCAAACTTCACAACAAGTCTGATCAGATAGGTTTCATTACCTCTATTTAAAGGTGACACACACACGTGGGCAAAGAGAAGTAATGTCAATTGTTCATATTTTCTTCTGTAGTAAATATTGGAACTGGAACTGGAACCTAGTCTATTTCCTGAGCCTAGACATTTGTTGAGCACACAACACAGCAAAATGTAGTTGTTGCTCCTCAATTTTACCCATGTGCCCTTTTTGCAATACTAAGTAGATCCACACAATATATTATAAGTGAAATATAAAATTACATAATGCAGATTGTGTCTCCCTCTCAATTTTTTTTTTGCAACAAACCTATCAATATTAGGGGAGGTAGGGATATGTGAGTCTGCATTATAATAGGACTATTATACAGGGAAATTATAAAATTGATAAAAATAAGCATTGTGATTTTAATAAAGTTTTAAAGAATTTAACAGGAATTATGAAATGAAACAAACACCTGAGTATGGAAAGTTTGAGAAAATAAAAATATGGGAACTAAAACATAAACATTAAAATACAAAGAATTAAATGTGTCATGTACATGTTTTAGCTGAATCAAAGAGTAAACACAAAACCATTTCCAAAACACAAAATAATTTTCAGTTTTGCCAGTTGTTGAATTTTTAAATCCTGTGCAATTTATTCTACTAATTATTTTAAAAGTAAAATATGAAGTATTGGTATATATTTTTTTCATATTTGCAAAAAAGCTAACTGCCTTCCTGGAGGGAAAGGAATTGGGTTGTTCCTCCTCTTTTCTTTATGTTTTAAATATATTCTCTGTTTTTTCATCAACTTTGTACTAAATTATTCTGTTCTTTTATCCAGTATGTCAAATTCCCATTCTCTTACAAAGGAACAAATAAGCTAAACTGATTAATTCCCTGTAATGAAAAGGAGTATATTTTCTGGCTCTTTTTACACATCAACTATTCACTTAATGTTTGCCACGTCTACAAAAAGGGAAAGACAACAAGAATAGCCCCAGGGTAATAAAAGTCTACTCACACAAACAAACAAAATAAAAACAGCTAACAGATTAAAAAGCATAAGAATAAATTTTTAGATTATTATTTTCTTTCTGCCTTTTCACTTTCTTCAATTTTTCAAAGTAGAAGGAAAGAGAGAAGAGCAAAAAAAGGAAAGTGTTGTATGGTTATGAGAGAAAAGGGGCAGGGAATATTTTTCCTAAAATATTTCTGCTTCTTACTTACGTTCTCCATTCTCGGCTTTGGTTTTTTCTCCCCAGGCACCTGGCCTTTGTTGGAGAGGCAACTCAGTGACTCCCAGGAATCTAATGCCACATCATGCTAGTTTTATAATTAGAGCCCACATTATAATTACCCTCACGTATATAATCAGTTCCTGAACATCTTCAATCAGTCAAGCTCTATCTTTGAGTGATAAGGCGGGAATAAGCTTTGTCTTTTTGTCTTGCTTTTTTTTTTTTTTGAGACAGAGTCTTGCTCTGTCTCTCAGGCTGGAGTACACTAGCGTGATCTCGGCTGACTGCAATCTCCGCCTCCCGAGTTCACGCCATTCTCCTGCCTCAGCCTCCATTTTATCAGAAAGACAGTGGATGTATATTTATTGTTTTGCAAAATCAGATGCTATCTCATTATAACACGATTAGTCAATTAATAAACACATATTACTAAGTATCTTATATCACTTCACAATATGGCAGAGCCTTAATACCCAATGCACACTGGGTATGATATATTTCCTGATGATGTACTACCGAAATTTGAATTTTGCCTGAATAAGGAACATTGCAAATGAAAAAGTATGTCACATATGTACATTTTTGTTTTAATATTGATTTATACTTCTAAAGAAAACTGGAAGACCACTGTAATAAAGTATTAAAAATATGAGGAGCATTTATGTATTGAACTCAATTTATGTAAATTTGGGTCTGACCAGCATATGTGCACTTTTGGCATAATGGGGCAGAATTCTTGAAGTTCCACAAGTGAATCTAAGCATTAGGGATGGTATTTTTAGCACAAAGCTGCTAACTGACTGATTATAACCAGATTTCATTGAGAATCACATTTCAAAAGAGAGGAAATGTTATCAACACATTATAATTTAGATTCAGATAAAACTCCCTGCATCAATTATCAGCACAAATATCTTCCCAAACCACTTTTTTTATATATAAGCAAATGAAATCCCTGAGAGTAAATGATTCCCAGTGTCATTTCCACATTATTAGGATGATGTTCATCTTACACAAAGTTTGAAATGGACTCAATATTTAACTTAGATGAGAGTACTGCATTACTGGTCCTTGAAATGATATTACAGACTGGGTCAGAATGTAGTAGCAAGATTAAACTATGTGCATTCAAATGTCTTTTCAATATCTTTTCCTTTGTATAAACTTAATCTCTCTCATCTATAAAAGGATTATGATAAAAACATTTCATACCCCCTAAGATTTGTGAAAATTAAATAATATATGGATACATGGAAATGCATTCTATGAGAATACATGGAAAGTGTTTGAAACAGAAATAAGCGTTAAATACAGTTTTAGCTATTATTAACTCTATTTTGTCCACTCAACTAGGTGAAAGAAAAGACCTGAAAATGAATTGGGGGTAGCAGGTGAGAGGTAAAAGTTTGGATGTAAAAAGCATAGATATATTTTCTGAAGGTCAAAATACCTTTCTTTAATCATTGGCCAGACTTTGGTTTATTGGTATCTTAGGATCTCGAAAAAACACTTCCTAAGACAGCAAGATGAAAAACCCCTGGCTGGCAAGAACAGACGGGTGGTGTCAGGAGTGAAACAGGGAGAACAGGAGGGCATTTTCACTGATGCGACAAGTTTGTTTGCAACATAAGGTATTTAACTTTAGGCTCATATTTTAAGCTCTATTTTATACATTTATTTAACAGGCTAGCAGATTGTAGCGCAAATTCACCTTTTGTGCTTTCTTTCATATAATGAGTTTTCTAAACCATATTATAATGTCATCTACTAAAAGTGCTTTTTCCCTTTCAAATGAAGATTTCAAGATAAATGGGAACTTTTGCCACAGATGTTAACATCATAAATGAGAAAGAAGAAAACATATTTTTCTCTATTTTCTCTTGAGTATGGTAAAAATAAATTTAAAATGGCTTGCCTAAGGACCACATCAATAAACAATATTGCCAGGCATCCTGGATTTAAAACCCTTTCTAACTATGTGATATTGATCAAACTATTTAATCTTTCTAGTTTTCTGTCTGGATAGTGGGGATTACAATAGTCCTAGCTTACAGAATGTTTGGAAATTTTAAATGATTTCATATAGAGAAAATTTTATAAAACAATTTTAAATATAAGTACTATCACTTTTGGCCATTCTATTATTATCAGTAATTGATTTCTGCTGAAATAGGTCTTATCGAATTCTTTCTTATAAAGGATCTTGTAAATGTAATTAATATTCTGCATGTAACTAAGGAAAAACCAGTCACACACATTTGTAAAGATGGTTATCCATTCCATTTAACACTTCAGGGAATCTACACAATGGTCAAGACAGCCACACTATTTTAAAAGTAATAAAATATATCAGCTACCCGTCTTTGAAACAGTAGTGTTCATGCCTCTAATAGTGAATGTGGTCAGGCACCTGTATGAGTAACAATTCATAAATTTGTCTGGTGTCTCACCATCTTGACCTTAATTAAAGTGAAGTCTTCTGTTACTGGGCAAACCCAGGTGCCCTGAATGCCTTCACAAGAACAGAAATAGACAGAATGATTTATGTAGTTGTCTTGCTGGAAAACTACCAAACTATGTTAACAATAAAGATGCTCACTAGGAAAAACTCAATATTTGCCCCAATCTATGTAAACCCTTACTTGTAAGGCTTGAGGTAACTGGAATGCTGGTAGGACAGAAGATATGGAAGCTAACTTGCACTGAAAACCATTTTTTCTGGGATCCCCTGAAGTGCTTCACCTGTTCAGCCCCATATGACATGGCTTTAGCACCTGTAAATTATTTTAGCTTATGAGCACTTCGCCAAGTGAAGAGGATGACTGAATCATGAGTCAGGATGCCTGGAGCAGAAGTGCCCAGGGTCTCTTTCACACTTGAAAATAAAATAACAATCAAAATCATTTGGTACCTCTTAGGCCCTTAAGTTTATATTTTTATATTTTATTCCTCTGGATGTGAGGAAAGAAACATCTCCTTTTGTGATAAGAAAACTGAGTTTATATAACACGATTTATTTTATATTTTCTGAAACTAGAAACACCATTTAGTTATGATATTTTCTAAATAGGATATATCCACAGTAAGGGATACTAAACGGTGTTCTTTTTTTTTCCTTTTTTGAGACAGAGCCTTGCTCTGTCGTCCCAGGCTGGAGTGCAGTGGTGTGATCTTGGCGCACTGCAACCTCCGTCTCCCGGGTTCACGCCATTCTTCTGCCTCAGTCTCCTGAGTAGCTGGGATTACAGATGCTGCCATCACGCCCGGATAATTTTTTGTATTTTTAGTAGAGGTGGGGTTTCACCGTGTTGCCAGGATGGTCTCCATCTCCTGACCTCGTGATCCGCCCTCCTCGGCCTCCCAGAGTGCCGGGATTACAGGCGTGAGCCACTATGTTCTTGATCCACATGCCCATGGTTCAGGAAAGCATGGGCTCCAACAATTTAGTGGACAAAGTTTTCTATTCAAGTGTCTTCCTTTTAGACATGACATTTTTTTTGCATAGATAAAACCTTCTCTGCCTCACCTTCTGAACTAGAAGTTCCTGGAAGCCAAAACAAGATTTGGTTGTTTTTTTCCTGTTCCCCAGTTTTTAGCATAGGACCTTAATTCCAACAATTAATTTGTTAAATAATTAATAAATCAATTGGTGAACTGATTTACAAAGTTCTGAAATGTCTCTTCTGTACAGTCCTGCTTAGATGATATGATCTGTTAGTAGTATTTCTTAAGGATCGGATAATACAACTGTCCAACTAAAATCTCCCAGAACAATCCAGATTTTAAATATACTATATTGTTGCCATATGGACTGTCAGTTTCCAGTTCAAGAAATACATACATAGTGGATACACTTCATACAACGGGCAAGGAAGACTCTATAACCTCAAAACCCCTCAACCATCCTTTAAGCAACATGACCTGAAAGGAAGAGTATGGCCTTTGGAATCCAAGTGACCTAGGTTTAAACGCACATTCTGCTCTTTACTAGAGGTTTTTCCAGGACTTTTTTTTTTTTTTTTTTACATGATTCTTACTGGCTTCGGAAAACACTGTTCCATCAAAAACATACGTGGAAACCAAATATAATAACAGAAAAAGACAGAACTTTTCTCCTTGGAGCAGAGTGAAGGGCCAGCTCCCAGTTCACTTGGTTGTCCGTCTCTACTCTGCCCAACTCAACACTTCGAATCCCACTGGGCTCAGGAAGGCGGAGCTCTGTGAAACAAAGTTGAGAAACCCTAACGTCTTTGAGAATCAGATGACACTTACCTGAATCAAGTGTGTTCATCCTGAAAAGATTTTACAACCACAACACTGATTTGGTCTTTAATTTTCAGGTGATTTCTTACTCTTAGAACCTTTTTTTTTTTTTTTTTTTTCTGTTTGGAGAGAACAGGTTTGTGAATAGTTTAGCAAATCCTGGGCCCTGATATTTTCTTTAAACTCTGCTTGCAAATTGAGCAGTATCTTCTTTAGCTTACTTCTCTCCCTTCCTATAACCTAACATACAGAGCTGGAAAAATTCAAGAGGAAGGGAGTTAGACTCCAGCTTTTGATGTAAACAAGGACCATCGGTGCAAGAGATGGGTAGAATTGATGGGGGTGGAGGGGCGTCTTTTTAAGCAATCTTCCATGGCTACGCCTAAGAACAATATAGACAACAGTCTCCTCATCACGCAACATGGGTTGCCATTTTTGCAGCCTCAAATAGCAGTTTGGAATTTGTCCGGCCTTCACTGACCACTTCCTTACCAGCTTCATTTTGCCACCCAGTGGCAAATGCAATGCACTTTAATCCAATGCAATGAATTTTAAAGGCAATGCAATATACTTTAATTTTTTGTTACCATACATTCCAAGTTCTGGCATTAACTTCTGTGTGAATTATCTATTACTAATATGAAAAGCCACCCCAAAAGAAAAAGTAAAACAACAACCTGCATCTTCTGTTTCGGCTAGATTCAGTCAGGTATTTTTTATTCTGTTTTCAGAAACCTGCAAAAAATTAATGAGACAGTTTTGACATTGTAATTGTTCATGGACTCAGTCGTGACTGGATGATCCATAATGAAAACATTCATGTGCGTAGCCTTTGTTAGGGTTCAGCTAGGGCTTCTCTGTTCTGTTTTCTCCATTTCCATCTGGCTAAGTCAGGCGCATTCTCATCTTGGTTTTGGTGTTCCCACTATAAACGAAAGAGGTTAAGCCGCAGTGTGCAAACACCTTTTGAGTCTCTGCCTACGTATAATTTGCTAATATCACGTTGGCCAAAATGTCACATGACTAAGTGTAGATTCACAGGTTAGAGAAGTGAATTCATTTTCTTGATGGGTAGGGTGCCACAACCAAATTGCAGTGGTGTGTACATGCAAGGATGGAAAGAATTATTGCGTTTCTCTCTAAAAGTAACTTCCCATGGATTTATTATAATCAATTATAAGTTGTTTTTAATTTATTTTTGTCATAATAATCAAATAATGAAGCTTAGGAAAATCTTTTAAAAATGAGCAACAATAGAATCAAAATTGTTCCTGAAATTGTTCGTCACCTACTTGAATTTAGATATACGTTCTTAGAGGTGAGAAAGGAATGTGGAATTATATTTAGTGTCTTGAGAATTATTCATTATCTTGCTTTCTTGACTGTAGGCCAAAATATCCTTGAAATTATATTGACAACTCACAATTTCCTAGGAGAGTGGAGAATCTGGCTTTAAAATTTGCAGAAACAGATGAAGATATGAAGCAAAAAGCACAAAAGTGATCTATTAGTAGGTATAGTCTGATCTCCACTGAGATATTAATATAATGAAATCTCAAACATTCTGAGTATTTTTGTACTTCTAGCTCAGTTTTAATTTTCAGAGAACAATCATCTAAATTAGTCTACTTTTGATCCGTTTAATCCTCACCTAAATGAGGCCTGACGAGTGCACATGGTCTTCATATGCATTTGTCTTGTGGAGAGGAAGTGGAAGCTGGCAGCTGACAGGCAGCAAAGGCACACTTACTCTGTATTGGAGTTTATCATGCCCAGGGTAGAGCTATCTGACACATCAGTTGCAAGGGGTCAAAGCAAAGTTTGAGAATTATTTCTTTTCATGACCGAAAAGTCTATGATAAATAAATTAATTTCAGGGAACACAAAACCTTCCTCACTTTCCTTTAGAATCAATGTTGAGGACTTTAGGCCTTAGACATAGGGGATGTAGGAATAGACTGAGCAAAAGACCTGAGAACATTTTCTTTAATGTATATCCTAGTGGGTTTCCATCGTAGTGGATGCTTGTCACTCAAAAATGGGAATGAGGAAAAGTGGCACAGGATCTGAAGAATTAGCACATTATTTCTCAGAGCCTAGATCCTGCATGCCAATATTAACTGCCCTCTCAGCAAACTCTGCAGGGCTGGGGTCATAACTCTACTCCCAGCTGTGGCTATCTGTTGTGCATGGTAGTTTGGAATCTGATGACACAAAGCCACCATCCCAGGCAGCAGCCAGCTGTCTTTGGAGTTCTCTCTTCTTTTAATGTTCCATTAACCTCTCACAACCGGCCTTCCTATGCAAGATCATCAGTTCAGCTAATCTTTGACTGATCTCTCCCCTTTCTGCCGGAGGTTCATCATTAATGCATTCTCCCTCTGCTCCCTGCTTCCTCTCAGCCTACCAGTGCTCTCTATTAGTGCAAGCTGTGCCGGGGGCAATTCATCCCACTCTGCTCAGCACCAGCTTTGTTGGGATTCAGCACCTTTGGGCCCTAAGGCAATGTATGTCTAGGCCCATTAGACACTGGGTTAGAAGCAATGTGAGGACATCTCCTTGTGTAGGAACATGAACTCTCAGAAAATTGAGCCTCCATTTCCTCCTTTGGCCTGCTAGTATGCTCCTATTCACTTGATGCCCCGTCCTATAACTATGACTGAAATTAATTACAATAATAAAAATAGCAGTAACAATAGTTACTATACAATAATAATGCTGTGATATCATAATAACAATAGTCAGCTTCATAAACAGAGTGCTAATGGCCTGGATCTGTGCCAGATGCTACATGCTCCGATTAAATTCTTACAGCCTCTCTCTGAGTTAGGTAATTTTGATGAGGGAGGATGTACCAGGTCACAGAAAGTTTAATGAAGCTGCCCAAGGCCATCCAACCAGTAAGGAAAAAGCCTGTGCTTGATCTTTTCTTCCCTATTTCCTTTAAAACTTGAACTTTTAACCATTATACTTAATAAAAAAGATAGCTACCAGTTATGTTGCCTGGGGTTTTACCCGTATCAACATTTCAAAATTAAATGTAGTTTAGTATTTAAATCATTAGCAAGGTTGATATATATTAGTTTGGTACGTGGAAATATACCGTACATTAAGTTGGTACAAATTTTTAAAATAAAATATGGAAAGAATGTTAAAAATAATTTCCAAGTACGATCTGTTAGATAAATAAGAATACCTTCTTCTTGTCTTCTACTTTTAAGGGGAATATAAGTAGAAAGGTTTAAGAAGCACTTATGTGAGTAACAGTCCTCCACTAGAGTGTTTTTCAGACACAGAAATGACATGGCTATACTCACTTTCAAAGCAGTTCTCTGGATAGCTTGGCTCCAGCTTAAACTGTGCTGCCTCGTCTCTTACTCTCTGTCCCAGCCAAACTGCCCTTTCAGATGCTCTTCAGTATTTTACCAACCGTATTCTCTTTACTGACTGTTCTCTGGCCCTTGAAGGCTCTTCACACCCCCTGTTCTTCGAGGTAATTCATAGTTACCTTTTACAGTTCAGTTCAAATTACTACCTCAGGCATCCTTACCTAATAGACCACATCCTATAGCATCAACTCTGATAACCCTGTGAGTCTCTCCTTTTTGTGCATATTGCAGTTCCCATTTGACATTTGTTTTAGGACTATGTGATTAATAATTATTTTCACCAGTTTCAACAGACTAGGCGTGTAATCTGTAAAAAGGCTGGGACCATGCTTATTTACCTGTTCCTACATTCATTCACAGTACCTGGCCTATTGTGAACACTCGATAGTTGTTTAATGAAAGAAGGAAAGAAAGAAAGGATAAAGAATGATGGAAGGAAAGACGCATATTAAATGCTGAAATTACCCATTCTTATTAACCTGGCATATGCAGGAGGTCAGCCCAGATAATTCTCACCCATGCTGGGGCTCCCCTTGTTTCTCTGTTTGAAGTCATTCTTTGAACATGGACATGTCTGTACTCTGCACTGTGCAGTTTAGAAAGAATAAGAATTATAGACAAAGAAGGGACCCTCCATTTAAAGAATTTCAAGTATGTAAATGAATATCCCCATTTCTTTACCCCTAAGTGGATAACTCTGAGTGGAAAGAGCTCATCATCCACAGTAGAAATATTCCAATCAACGGACTTTCTCTTGGCTTTCCTGGACACCCACTTTCACTTCTCTACTGCTAGATCACCATTAAATGGACTACTTGCACTCAGATTTCTTTCTCATGGTTTACTTTTGGGGAATCGAAGTAAGACAGGAAGAAAGGAGATCATATGTTAAGGTAGGAGGAGGAAAGAAGAAAAATTAGGAAGTAAAAAGGAAAGAAATGAGAAGGAAGGAGAGCAGACAAGAAGACGGGAGGAAGAAAAGGAAAGTCAGACATATAGCAGGAAAAACAGAAAAAAAGGATGAAGGATGAGAAAGAAGAAAAGGACAGTGAAACAAGGTAGAAACAATGAAAGACTAAAAATGAAAAAAAAATTAAAAGAAACAGCAAAGGGGAAGAATGGGGAAAAGAAAGAAGAGAGAGGGAAAGAGGAAAGGGAGAACGAAAGAAAAGATAAATATAAATAAAAAGAAAAAGAAGAAAGAGGAAAAAAGCGGGGGGAGTATACAAGACGAAAGAATGAAAGGAGAACAAACAAATAAGTAGGAAGATACTGGGGAGAAGCACAAAAAAACCAACGCAGAACTTTAGGTTAAAACAAAATAGAAAAAAAGATAATTATTTTGAGCAGAAAAAAACATGGACTTGGAGAAGCTGATGGCAGGGAGACAAAGAGGATGTTGGAAGAACATTTTCTTACACATACTAAAATTGTGCTTTTTCTATATAATGCATACGAGCATTTCCTCCTGTCTGGTTAAGATGCCCAGCTCAGTGCCAAGGAGCACATCCTGGGTGACAGCAAGAAAGTCTTGTTTCTGTCTCAAAGGACTGATTTACCTGCCTCCCATGTTCATGCCGTTTTCCCTTGGCACGTATGTGCCTGGAGTTCCATGGCTATTCCCCCAAAACAACGACCTTGACAAATATTGGTTGGGGCAGCTGCAAAGCAGCAGCAGGTTAAGTATTCTCAGCCTTGAGCATCTCAGTGCATTTTAGGACTCAGAGGACGAGTGTAAGGTGGGGTCACTGTGCCAGGGAGAATATACAAATCAGGACCAAAGTTACCAAAGAAGGACAAATGCCCGTCATCAGTAGGACGTTTCACTGTGGTTTAATACTTTCCTATTTGTGAATGTGAAGCCTTTTTTCTGTCATAAGATAGTTGTTTACAGCCCTTCCTTTGGGAAAATTTTAAAGTTTGTGTTCTTTTCAGCCATCTCCATTTTAAGTATTTTTTTTCTTTCCCCTAGATATAAGGAATTGAATTAACCTCAAAGCCAGAAATGAAAATCAAGAGCTTACGTTTTAGTTTGTTCTGCCACCAACAAGTGACGTGGCCTTAGTAACCACTTCATTCCTCTGTGCCTTTCTCCAGAACAGTTTGGATCAACTCAACAATATTCAAAGTGGGCTTTGCAAAGAGCATCTTGTGGACAAAGTACAAGGGGAAGGAGCCAGACCCTCCCTATGGCCATGCTTTCTCTGAAACAGCCCTGATGACGTACTTTTTCATGCTGAGGTCTGAGTAAGTCTCCATATTATGTAATAATTATTATATTATGTAATAATGTAAAATAATCATATCAATTATCTTTACAATTCTTTTCATGCCTAAAATTCAAACTCTATAAACAAGCAAATAAACCAAGATAAATATCCCTTAATAAGAATTTAAGTTAAAAATAGCATTTTCTTTAAATTGAAATTGCAGAATTATTAAAAAGCTAAATGTAAGTATATATTAAGTTATAGAGACATTATAGCCACACATGACAAGTATGTTTCTGTGGGTCTAATTATTCTTACAATTCTTTTAAGTTCCACAGCTGATTGAAAGGTTCCCACTGAGCTTTCTGAGAGCCCTGAAAAAGTATGTCTTTAAAAGGGTAGCTTAAGGGATGTGTCACCTTCCTATCCCTGTGCTCTTATCAAAATGTCAGAGGAGCACATGCAGAGACGATGTATTTCCCCTTCCACATGCATTTAGCCTCTGTGGACTAGATGGCTATCACAAAGGCTGAAAGAAAGAGGAAAATATATTAAAATGTTTTTTACCTTAAGTTTCCTCTGTGGGCCAGGAGAGAAGTCAAAGACACTTCTCTCCAGGGTTGGTAATTTCCAAGAGATCCAGCTGTGTACAGAGTAGTGATGGGGTCAAGGAAGAGGCAGCTTCTCCAGGACTCTCAAGCTCCAGCAGGCTTCTTGATCCATCCACCAAAGAAGCAGGGAGGGGTGAAAGGTGTTGAAGAGATGAAATGCCAGGGTGAGAGGCAGTTCCTTGCTCACTGGGTAGCTCCCATTTGGATTAAGAAAGTGTCCCTGGACAGGTGCAGCAATTATATGAAAATGGAAGTATTCTGTATATTTATGAACTCCATCAAATGCTTCCTTGTTTTTATGACCCTGAGGGATGGAGGGCTGTCTTTTGTTTGTTCTAAGGTTTACAGTCAGGGCTCTCACACCAGGTTCCAATTCACAGCTGCAGATAAGGCACTGTTCTGGGGCTCACAGAATCCCTCAGATCTTCCAAAAGAGATGAAAACCTTCATCCCCTAAGAGAGAAAACTCTCTATTTGCAAGTGGACTGTTCCTATCAAGAGAATTCTATGAAATGTTAATTTTTTAGAACTTATAATATTGATTCTCTTCTATATAAAGAAAATGAGAAGTTGCACAGTAAAACAATGATAGATTAAAAACATTTTAAACCTCAGCTCTATTCTTTTTACTACTTGGGTGACTATGGGCAAGTCACATCTTCTAAGTCTGTTTTTTAATCTGAAAAAATACAAACAATAAAACTCACGTCATCAAGTTGTACGCTAGTAAAAATGTATCTTAGCACATTGCCTAGTACACAGGTTGTCTAGTTTTTTTCCTAATTAACAAAGTTCAAAACACTTTGTACAACTAATCGGTTAAAGATTAGTTTTTTCTAATAATGATTTATTTAAATTATTATTCAATCTTCATTATCATTATAATCATAGCTTCTATATACTACCAGAATATAATTATAAACATTATAAAAGATTTGAATGCCAAGGTAAATTTGTTTTTTAATAGGAAACCACTAAAGGCTTTTGAGCTTGAGATTCATTAATTTCTTGCATACATACCTATTACTTGCTTACCATGTGTCAGACGCTGTTCCAGAAATTGGCAACAAATGGGTTTAGCAGACAAAAGTTTTAAAGTTTACATTCTCATGAGAGTAAATGAGGAGAGATGTTCTATCATAAATGATCATCTGAGAGCAGAGTTCAGGAATTTAATAGAGAGTGAAAAGAAGACTGAATGAATGGAGAGAGAGATCCAAAGGTGATGGGAAGGCAAGAGGGAAGATTGATCTGGAGGGAGAGTAAAGAGTTCTGTTTTAAAATGTTGCCAAGGCATCTCATTACATGTCTGCTGAACACATCATAAATGGGAGACTGTGGTTTGGGAGAGACTTCAAAATCTGAGTTTAATTTGCACTAGTATGATTCTGAAGTTTAAAATCGTATGAAAGCGTAGAGTAGGAAGAGAAAAGAGGAAATAAATGAAATAAAAATAATCTCATAAGCAATGAGATTCTTCACCTTTAAACAATGAAGAAGGTAGTTGAGCTTACCCAGCAGCAGCCCTGGGAAAATCAGCATGTTGAGAACTTCCACATTAAAATCTGCTTAAATGTCCAATACACATTTCTGTTGTCTTATCAAGGGGAAAACATGTCATAATCCATGACAAGAATTGGAAATTTCTCTGAATGTGCCCTGAAGCAAACAGAGTTATTTACTCAGCCAAAGTAGTTCAATACCTTATTGCTTAGAAAATGATTGTTTCTTCTCTGTGGAAATAATTTTACTTTCTTGAAAGAAGACCAAGGAACTCACGTAGTTTCTCTCAGAAAATATTAAGAAAGTTCGGGGTTGATGACATGAGAGTTAGCGACTCACCTTGGGAAGAACCGCACATCAAATTGAGTAGTCAACCTGCAAATAAACATTATTCATGTATTCCATTTTAAACTGAGTCACCAGATATGCTGTTGCTTTTGTAATGGAGAAATGTAAAGGGAATAATGAAACCTATGCATTATTAAAATACCAAATATGAAACTATAACAATATTATCAAAATAACAGATATTCACTACAAACAAAATGTCAAATGTGGAAGTATAATTCAAGAATAACTAAAGCAATTGAATGCAATTGCTGAATGCGTGGAGCTTTCAATATGGTTTAGGAATATATATGTATAGTACCTAGTAGATGCTATGTATTTTTAGCTATTATGATAACACTATTAATGAGTAAACACATCCATGAGACCCATGGCTGCCTTTAATGCCTAAACCACATATAATATAAGTGCCTTTCTCCCAGAGTGTGTCTCAGAAAATGGTAATTGTGACTACCTCTTAATGCCCCTAACAGGTTTCTTATTAAATGAATATGTCACTTCTCCTAAAGTTAAGAAAGTAAAACAAAGACATAATATTTGATATTCTCTTTCCATCATTTATGAAAATGTTTTAATTCTCTTCCTTCTGTGGGTTTCCAAAAGCAAAAGTAATTTATGCAAAATATCTAGTCATTTATCAAAATGAATTAGTTGTGATAGAATCTCACACACATAATAAAGAAGGGATTCCAGCTTATGCCCCTTATATTGCTAGAAAATTGGGTTTGTCCAATACTGTATTCTTTCTTTGTCAATAATGCATAGACATCAAAGTTGGACCAACTGATCTTTAGCTCGTAGTTGTGAGCTGTTGGGTAGCGGTATTGGATGAGACTTTGCAGATTTGAAATACAGGCCCAAACCTAGGGTATGTGTCTATTCCGGGAAAGATGAATCACTGACCCATAAATGGTAGAAACAGTGGCTTAAGGAATGATGCTATGTAAGGGACTCAGTGGTGAATTCTTTCTGGTGTGGCAAGTGTGATATTTAGAAGCAGAGGTGGTTACATCAGCTTTGATCAGTGGGAGTCCATGCTGTTGAGACCATGGATGGTTTCCATCCCTGACCTTACATTTACTCCATTTATGTGTCTATTTTACCAGCACTGGGATGAACAATGATAATGATTGGCTGAAGTCAACTTGCTGAGTCATTCTGACTTCTTAGTTATTTAAACCTTCTCTTGTGGTAGATGATTTCTGGTAGCTATAAATATGCAATACTAAGATAGTCACACCAGAGCCTCAGTTCCATAGTCTATTCATATAATTTTTCCCAGACTTCCTTGTCCCTGATCTTTCAGACTTTCTCTTTTCAGATGACTGACCAATTAGCCAAGGCATTTGCCACTGTTCATGAGGCTATATAGCCTTAGCAGATAATGGATACTGAATTCCAGTCATTAGATTTTGAACTTTCCAGCCTCCAAAACTGTAATAAATAAATTTTGGTTCTTTATAAATTACTTAGTCTCATACATTTTGTTATAGCAGCACAAACAGATTAGAAAGACAAAAATTAGTACAGGGAGTGGGTGCTGTTATACTAAATATATGAAAATGTGTAAATGACCTTTAAATTCGATAATAGGTAGAGGCTGGGACAATTTTGAAGTGTATAGTAGAAAATGCCTAGGTTGCCAGGAATGAAGCATTAAGAGTAATTATGTTGAGGGCTCAGAAGAAGAGGAGAGGTATAGAGAGAATGTTGTTCTTCTTAGAGATTATCACGGGTTCATAATCAGAATTCTGGCAGAAATATGGACAGAAGAGGCAATTCTGATGAGGTCTCAGACAGAAATAAGGAATATCTTATTGGAAACTGAAAGAAAAGCCATCCTTGCTACAAAGTGGCAAAGAACTTGACCAAATTGTGTTTGTGTCCTAGTACTATGTAGGGGGCAGAATTTAACAGCAATAAGCTAGTATATTTGGTGAAAGAAATCTCCAAGCAAAGTGTTCAGGCTGCTCCATGTCTTCTCTTGACTGCTTATAGTAAAACATGAGAAGAAAGAAATGAATTAAAGACAGAATTTATAATGAAAAGGGGAGCATAACTTAAGGATTTACAAAATTATCAGCCTGACCAGGCTGTGAAGACTAAAAAGGCTTGTTTAGAAGAGAATATCAAGATTGTGGTCAAGCAAGTGTTTGGTAAGCAGATCAGTACTGATAGAAGAAAACCAGATGCTATTCTTCCATTCTTATGAATCATAGCAGTACTTCCAGGTGTGGAATACGCTGCTTCCAGATGCCAAAGATGCTACCAGACAGATATGTTTTATTCTTAGTGGTGAGAAAAGCAATTTCCCTTTATTTTGCGTAAAATTTCCTGGTATGTTCTAGGCAAGCATAACTTCAAAGATTCCCAAATTGTCATAGGCTGTATTGCCCACTTTCTGAATCTAATGTGTCTTACAGTGACCCCTAGCATGCTTCCACATTTTACTCATATGTCATTGACGTTATATTGTTGATATACTGAGTCAATATAAAGTTCCATAGAATAAGATAGTCAAAATCCTTTTTGTACTGTAATATGAGAGAGAGAAAGAATGTTAAGCATAACCTGGGCAAAAATAAATATGTAAACTCTTATCCATCTTATGTGATTATAAACAATGTATTGTTCCCCTTCTTACTAGGGATAAAAAAGAAAGTGTTTACTAGATAAATGGGTGTATACATTTGAGTCCATGTTAATTTGCTTTTACACACCTACCATATTCATCAAAGCAGCTGTAATAAGAGGTGCTACTTGGTTGAGTTTTGGGTAGTCTACTTTAATCCTCTGGTATGCATCTGATATTTTATAGGGAATAAGTGGGGAATTAAATGCAAACTACCACATTTATCTTTTAGGTCTGCAGGAGTTTACAAATCTCTGATATTTCTTTTGGGATGTGATATTGTTTCTAAGTTACTATCTTGGTTGGGGATAAAAAGGCAAATTTAGAGGTTTTTACTTGATTTTCCTACTCTTTCCAATAGTTCTGGCCCCATAGATCAGGATGTAATGTGAAAAGTTGTGTGAATTATCAAGAATGTCCATTGCCATTTTACCTTTGGAAACTAGGAAATAAGCACTGGTTGGGTTTATGTACCTAGTGGACCACTATGAGCTAGATATGGACCAACATTCCACCTATTACCTGACCTTTATATGATTCCACTCTAACAGCGGTGACTAAATGACTAACTTAGTGTTTTTCCCTGTTCTATGAGTCTTTTAATTCCCCCTTCTACATATTCTGCATCTTTTACACCTTCCACGGTCCTGTCATTTCTCCTTCCCTTGGCATGGAGGATCTCTGTCTAAGTTTACAAGAGCCATCTTAATAGAATAACAGCACAGTTTCACAGGGTCCATGTCAGAGATTTAAAATCTGGTGGCATAGCAGAGTGTTCTCCTATCAATAAACTTATCCCCATCCAGCTTTCTACCCAGTACCTGCCTTTTTTTCCCCTTTGATCCTGTGTCATGAAGATATGGTATTATAGTTACTCTGCTGGTTACTGGTAGCACATGTGCTCTGGGTCCTGCAGCTTCTTCTGGGCATAATCCATTTTATCTTTCAGGAAGCCCAGGGCTTCCATATCCAGGTTATCTTGTTTTATATCTCAATCCCAGGTATATATCTGGTATCTAAGAAATAAGGCAGGCATAGATCCTGAGCAGGCATAGATTATCTTACAAGGCAAATCCTCTACCTGTTCTCCAAACAGTAGGAGCGGTGGTGAGAGAAAAAAAGTGGGACATTTTTGCGTGCCCAGATGCTTCATGGAAATCTTAGGTTTCTAGAATTTTTAGTGTATTGACCCAGAATCCCCCACTCCACGTCTCTGTGCCCTACTGCTTCCTAACTAGGGTGTTGGACTTGGCACAGTGGACTTGCTGGGGCTGAGAATTCATCTTTCTTTGCTATTCTTATGATTCAGTCTTCATCTTAATCTTGCTTTTTTGACCTCAGGATGGAAAAGATAAAAACCTTTTTTATAAGTTGTGTAGTAGGTACTCTCATTTTCACACTTAACCTTAAATTGCTAGCATATTAACCTGAACCTTTCCTTGGGGTTTTCTAATGCATCAATGCTACTGAACAGTAGTCATCTGATTTCAGATATATGAGGACCTCAAACAACTCTATAGGAAAAAATATAATGATATGATTTAAAAGTGGGCAAAAGATTTGAATAGACATTTGTCAAAAGAAGACATACAAATGACAAAGAAATATGAAAAGGTGCTCAACATCATTGATCATCAGAGAAATGCAAATCAAAACCATGATGTGATATCATCTCATCCCAGTTCAAATGGCTTTTAACCCAGACAGGCAATAACAAATGCTGGAGAGGATGTGTGGAAAAGGGAAGCCTTGTATACTGTTGGTGGGAATGTAAATTAGTGTAACCACTATGGAGAACAACTCTGGGGTTCCTCAAAAAAACTAGAAATACAACTACTATATTATCTAGCAACTGTACTGCTGGCAATATACTCAAAAGAAAGGACATCAGTATATCAAAGAGTTATTTGCACTCTCATGTTTATTGCAGCTCTGCTAACAACAGACAAGATTTGAAAGCAACCTGTGTCCATCAACAGATGAATGGATAAATAAAATATGGTATTTATACACAATGGAGTATGATTTAACCATAAAAAGAAGGAGATCCTGTCATTTGCAACAACATGGATGAAACTGAAGTTTATTATGGTGTGTGAAATAAGCCAGGCACAGAAAGACAACATCACATGTTCTCATTTATTTCTGGAATCTAAAAATCAAAGCAATTGAACTCATAGGGATAGAGAGTATATTGATGGTTACCAGAGTCTGGGAAGGGCAGTGAGGAAGTGGGAAAAGGTAGATATGGTTAATGGGTACAAAAAATGTTAGAAAGAGTGAATAAGACCTAGTATTTGATAGCAAAACAGGGTGGCTATAGTTAAAATAATTTAATTGTACATTCAAAAATAACTAAAAGAGTATACTTAGATTATTTTTAACAAAACTAGTAAATGCTTGAGGGAATGGTTACCCCATTTTCCATGCTGTGATTATTATGCATTACATGCCTTTACCAAACCATCTCATGTACCCAATACATATAGATACCTACTATGTACCCATAAAAAATTATAAAAATAGTCATCTGACTCCATTGTCCTTGATATTATGAGTTCCCTGAGTCATTGCATGGCTAGGGCATTCCCATACAAGGTAATCCATTCTAGTTCATCACCAGTGAAAGTTTTTATAATTGCACCAATAGAGCATCCCAGAGTCAATTAGCTTTCCACTTACCACAGCAGATGGTAGAGCTCCAGAATTCTCCTTTGGGGCTGGCTTATTCTATGATCATTCCGGGCACTGGTGCCATTAAATGAGATTCACTAGGAAACATTCAAATGGAAAACTGTGTGTAGAAATTGTATCAGAAAGTGGCCTCTATATTCTACCTTGGGGTTTGCTTATTCTATGATCACTCCAGGCACCAACTCCATTAAGTGAGATTCACTAGGAAACATTCAAATGGAAAACTGTGTGTAGAAAGTGTATTAGAAAGTGGCCTCTATAACACCTATGAAGAAAAGAACAATGCAAGATTGGTCAGAAGGATAAATTGAAATATAATGAAGTAATGATTAACTAGTAATGATGATGGAATGATAATAGAATGAAATAATATTGAGGGATAATGAAGATACTAGCTGATCTCATGTAGAGTTCAGAAGCTGGGAAGGCTCTTTAGACCTGTCCCACATCGAGGTAGCTATGCCTTTGGCTCCCCCCAGTGACTTGGTTAATGGGCTGCCTCGTTGGTAGGCATCAGCTTTGATAGGGCATCTTTTGGCTGAAAACACCTTTCTGGGTGTTTTCAAATCCACGAGCTGTCAGCAGGCAATATTCCTGACAATTGGGCAATAAATGCCTCCACTCTAAAGGTGGGATCTATGTACCTACTGTATGGTTATTTATACCATTAATAGATGAGGCTTAAGAAGCCTTAGGAAATTTAACTTTTCAAATGCTTTTTACCTGGAACATGGTAGCAATGAAATTTAAAAACATGTTTTCTCTCCTTAAGGATTAGACCCCGACCTAGACTGGGATTGCCTCCTTTTCTCTCAAATGGTAAGATTTTTTTCCCCTCTTATATAGTGAATCTTTTATGGTTAGGTACTGATTTTTCCCAAGGTTCTCAAATTCTTGATGTTCTGAACCACTTTTTATGTCCGTATAACACATGCTCCTACTTTAGGAGAGCACCACAGTAACAATCCAAGTCTTCCAAGAGTTGCAGCAAAAGTTATTTCATCATTATTATTCCTCCAATTAGCTCATGTATCATATTTAATAGTATTGCATATTTGTCTGTACCTACCCTTCTAGAAAGGATTTCTGCTTTCTCATAGAAGTATAGGTACGGGCAAGTAAGCAATACCTATTTTATCATTCTGTATGTAACTGGCAAATCAAGTAATGACTCTTTTAAGTTCTAGTACTTTATTTACCTTGACCATCTTATATCAATTTAGGACTATAGCTGGGGGTTCAAATCAAAATTCTGACACTATCCATCCATATAACATTGAGAAAATTCTGTAAAATATTTAATCCCCAGTTCACCTATTTATGAAATGGAACCCACCTATGTAATGATGTTAATCTAAGAATAATAAGAGATGATGTGTGTGAAATTCCCTCATAACAATAAAGATTATATGAATGAAAAATTTTATCACAAATACTAAAAGTGTCTCATACTCTATGCAGGGATATTTCTGGAATCTTTTTTAATGTTTCTTGTCTATCTGTACCAGTCGCTTACCATTTTGTTGTATATTTATTTTTCACAAGCCTATATTTTATGCCCTCACCTATGTGGTAATTAACTTAAGGGTTGAGCTTTGTCAAGTTTATATCCCCCTGTATTTCCCTCTGGATGCAGTCACAGTGCGGTATTCATGGCAGATACTCAATAAAAATCTTTAGTTCTTTAGAGCTGTCCCACTTACTTTTAGGAACCACATCCATTTGAGGCTTTTATTAATTTTTTGCAAATATGGAAAGTTATCATTTCTATCTTCCTTCAAATTGTGCTTCATCTGATCTTGTTTTCATCTGTTAAATGCTCTTAGTCTTTACATAATTTTTTTGTGGAATTTTCATGTATTTCTTCCTAATAGTTTTCAATTTATCGAACTCTGATCCTCAATGAACTAGAGTAGGGAAGAAGAAAAAATTAAGAAAAACTTAAGTGGTTGTAAGTCACAAGTAATATCGACTGAGAAGGAACAGAGAGATTTTTCTTTGCCTTTCAAAATTGACTCAAATTTACTTTTGATGTCATTTTCAGCAGGAAATTGATTATAAACTCAGCTTTCTCAAGAGATCGTCTACTTCTTTTCATCCTTTGTGCTTTCCAAGGAAATGCAATAGGTGGGTGGAAATTGCTAAACCTGAGGGGCTTTCTTGAGTGGAAGTATGAGCCTAGTAAAGAAGGTTATGCATTCCTGAAACTATCTAGTGCCTTAAAGATTGTATCTTTTTGAATGGAGTGTATTTAATCTTGGGATTTGAAAGTGCTGCAGAAGAGCCACTTTCTAAATACACTGCCGTAGCATGAGCATGGCCCAACCGAATGCACATGTGATCTAAGGTGAATGAAGTGAAACTTAGGAAAAGATTTATAAGAAAAAAAATTATGCTTGAAGCAATAAGTCTAGGTCAGCTGAAATGGCATTTGGGTTTGCACCAGATGGTCTCTAAAATGGACAGCAGTTCTCATTCTTTTCCCTACCACTCTCATTTTCCTAAAATATACTTTTATTTATGGAAAAGTTAGGAGGAGGCATAACACAGTAACTCAAAGGAAGACAAGCACTCCTAAGCAAGACAACACTAGTAAGTATACTCGAGCATCATTCTTCCTAGAAACTGAAGTCACTTCCTTTGGATGTTTGTCACCATCGTCATTGAAAATTTGTTCTCTGACCCCGGAGCAACACATCCAGAACAGAATCAGACAATATAGATATACTTATGTAGTTAAGAATAAATGATTTAAGTTTGCCTCTTTTTAAAATAGAGCTTGTGACATTCAATTATCCTTTTACCTGGCTCTTGCCAAAAAGATTGAAGCAAATATTGATGAAGAACCTAAACGTAGATTGATGTAGGAAAAATGGCACTTATGTCTGCTGGTCAGGTGACCTCATTCTAGTCCTAGACTGGCATTAATTAGTATGGTATATATTCTAGTATCAGCTTTAGGTAAGACACTTCCCTTCCCTCCCAGACATAAAATAATGGAGGTTATAAAATAATGACTGGAAACTAGAGGTCTTGTTGAGAACTTCAAAATTTCTCTGGGTAATGAACTCCTTTGAGAATATGATACATTTTCTAAAACTACATGAGTGAACAAAATTTTGCTTTTAAATGTAAGAGCTGATGTGCCTGTGCCCTGAAAAAAAAGTGAAAGAGAGAATGCTTCCCTTTAGCCCAATCTAGTTAAGAATACAAAACAGGTACAATTTAAATGACTTGAGGAGTATGTAAAGTTGCAGTCAGGCCGTGTAAATTTATAAAGAAACAATGGCAAAGAAGCCGGCGCATCTCCATTATTCTAAAGCACTGAGACGTGTATCTACACACACACACACACACACACACACACACATACACCCACACATATAATGAATACATGTGTTTAAATATGGGTGTGTATATATATACACACAGTTACGTATGTTATACACATAATGTGCATTTATGTACTTACACTGTGCAGAAAAAAATATGTGAGTTGTGTGATTTAGCCATTAGGCTACCACTCTATAATCTTTGAAAAAGAACCTAGGTATGAGGTAATTAATGCCCACTGAGACAGGGCCTGACTAATACTCACTGGAGTTAGAAAATGGGTTGAGAAACAGCATTATGGTGCAGAAGTAACAAAACTAGGTTTTCTGAGCCTATATTAGAACATGTCATTGCAGTCGAGATTTACCCATATTTTATTGTGTATTCTCAAATAGTACCTTATAGGGCATTGATATTCATACATATGATTTGTAAAAGTGCTTTACTTTTTGAAGGAGTGGCCAGCTTTTCCAAATATGTCCTGTGGGGAGCATACCTGCTTTCCAGTGTGTGTGAACCTGCTGCTTCAGTTGTGGTGGCATCTGTGTCTCTTATTCTCTTTGTCATTGTAGTTCAATAATGCCTTGGCTCCACAATGGGGCTTCTGAATTAATGCTTTTTATAGATTCTGTTGGGTTTGACAAACAGAGAGAGAAAGTTTTCAACAATAACAACAACAACAAAAATCTGCAAAGGAAGCTCCAATCACTCCAAGTGGCAGTAGATAGTCATTAAGCATGACAAGAAATGCATTTTTATGTTATATTTAGGACATTTGTGAATGCTGAGAGGTTCTTCTATGTTTTATCCTCTGAGCAATGTCACTGCATTACCATGAATGTTGTATCTATCTATCTATACAATGTTCTTTATATAGGCATGTATACATATAATCTCTATATCTTCTTTTCTCTCTTGTTCGAATAGTGGGTTTATAGATTCTTTATTCTGACTGGAATCATTTAGAGAATGATCTGTGGTTTGCAATGAGTGTTAATCTCTGCCTACTTGGTCCAAGGTTATCTTGAATATAATGCACTGGTTAATAGTTGGCACTGGAATAAGATGATGTATTTTCATACACCTCTGCCACTCTTTATCCAGGTATATCATCATGGGAAGTTGAGTTTTCTCATCTATAATTATTTAAATCTGAGCTTCCTCATCTACAAAATAGACATAATAATAGTAGCTCCATCAATAGGTTTTTGGGGCAATCAAATACAATAATCAAATAAAAGTGCTTAACAGGTGGCACCAAGATGGCCGAATGGGAACAGCTCCAGCCTCCAGCTCCCAGCATGAGCGACACAAAAGACGGGTGATTTCTGCATTTCCAACTGAGGTACTGGGTTCATCTCACTGGGGTGTGTCGGACAGTGGGTACATGACAGTGGGTGCAGCCCAACGAGTGAGAGCCAAAGTAGGGCAAGGCATCGCCTCACCCGGGAAGCACAAAGAGGAAGGGAATTCCTTTTCCTAGCCAAGGGAAACCGTGACACACAACACCTGGATAATTGGGTCACTCCCACCCTAATACTGCACTTACTAAGGGTCTTAGCAAATGGCACACCAGGAGATTATATCCCATGCCTGACTGGGAGGGTCCCACGCCCACGAAGCCTCCCTCATTGCTAGCAGAGCAGTCTGAGATCTAACTGCAAGGCGGCAGCGAGGCTGGGAGAGAGGCGCCTGCCATTGCTGAGGCGTAAGTAGGTAAACAGAGTAACCAGGAAGCTCGAAATGGGTGGAGTACACCGCAGCTCAAGGAGGCCTGCCTGCCTCTGTAGACTCCACCTCTGGGAACAGGGCATAGCCAAACAAAAGGCAGTAGAAACCTCTGCAGATCTAAATGTCCCCGTCTGACAGCTTTGAAGAGAGTAGTGGTTCTCCCAGCACGGAGTTTGAGATCTGAGAACGGACAGACTGTTTGCTCAAGTGGGTCCCTGACCCTTGAGTAGCCTAACTTGGAGACATCCTCCACTAGGGGGAGACTGATATCTCACACCTCACAGGGCCGGGTACACCTCTGAGACGAAGCTTCCAGAGGAACAATCAGACAGCAACATTTGCTGTTCAGCAATATTCACTCTTCTGCAGCCTCTGCTGCTGATACCCAGGCAAACAGGGTCTGGAGTGGACCTCAAGCAAATTCCAACAGACCTGCAGCAGAGGGTCCTATTATAAGGAAAACTAACAAACAGAAAGGACATCCACACCAAAACCCCATCTGTATGTCACCATCATCAAAGACCAAAGGTAGATAAAACCACAAAGATGGGGAAAAAGCAGTGCAGAAAAGCTGAAAATTCTAAAAATCAGAGGACCTCTCCCCCTCCAAAGGAACACAGCTCCTCGCCAGCAGTGGAACAAAGCTGGATGGAGAATGACTTTGACAAGTTGAGAGGAGAAGGCTTCAGACAATCAAACTGCTTCGAGCTAAAGGAGGAACTACGAACCCAGCACAAAGAAACTCAAAACTTTGAAAAAAGATTTGACGAATGACTAACTAGAATAACCAATGTAGAGAAGTCCTTAAATGATCTGATAGAGATGAAAACCATAACACGAGAACTACGTGACAAATGCACAAGCTTCAGTAACCAACTCGATCACCTGGAAGAAAGGGTATCAGTGATTGAAGGTCAAATGAATGAAATGAAGTGAGAAGAGTTGTTTAGAGAAAAAAGAGTAGAAAAGAAATGAACAAAGCCTCCAAGAAATATGGGACTGTGTGCGAAGACCAAATCTACATCTGATTGGTGTCCCTGAAGGTGACAGGGAGAATGGAACCAAGTTGGAAAACGCTCTGCAGGATATTATCCAGGAGAATTTCCCCAACCTAGCAAGGCAGGCCAACATTCAAATTCAGGAAATACAGAGAAAGCATTCCCCTTGAAAACTGACACAAGACAGGGATGCCCTCTCTCACCACTCCTATTCAACATAGTGTTGAAAGTTCTATTCAGGGCAATCAGGCAAGAGAAAGAAATAAAGGGTATGCAATTAGGAAAATAAGAAGTCAAATTATCCCTGTTTGCAGATGACATGATTGTATATTTAGAAAACCCCATCGTCTCAGCCTAAAATCTCCTTAAGCTAATAGCAACTTCAGCAAAGTCTCAGGATACAAAATCAATGTGCAAAAATCACAAACATTCTTATACACCAATAACAGACAAACAGAGAGCCAAATCATAAATGAACTCCCGTTCACCATTGCTTCAAAGAGAATAAAACACCTAGGGATCCAACTTACAAGGGATGTGAAGGATCTCTTCAAGGAGAACTACAAACCACTGCTCAATGAAATGAAAGAGGACACAAACAAATGGAAGAACATACCATGCTCATGGATAGGAAGAATCAATATCATGAAAATGGCCATACTGCCCAAGGTAATTTATAGATTCAGTGCCATCCCCATCAAGCTACAAATGACTTTCTTCACAGAATTGGAAAAAACTACTTTAAAGTTCATATGGAACCAAAAAAGACCCCACATTGCCAAACAATCCTAAGCCAAAAGAACAAAGCTGGAGACATCCTGCTACTTGTCTTCGAACTATACTACAAGGCTACAGTAACCAAAACAGCATGGTACTGGTACCAAAACAGAGATATAGACCAATGGAACAGAACAGAGCCCTCAGAAATAATACCACACATCTGCAACCATCTGATCTTTGACAAACCTCAGAAAAACAAGAAATGGAGAAAGGATTCCCTATATAATAAATGGTGCTGGGAAAACTAGCTAGCCATATGTAGAAAGTTGAAACTGGATCCCTTTCTTACACCTTATACAAAAATTCATTCAAGATGGATTAGCGACTTAAATGTTAGACATAAAAACCCTAGAAGAAAACCTAGGCAATATCATTCAGGACATAGGCGTGGGCAAGGACGTCATGTCTAAAACACGAGAAGCAACGGCAACAAAAGCCAAAATTGACAAATGGGATGTAATTAAACTAAAGAGCTTCTGTACAGCAAAAGAAACTACCATCAGAGTGAACAGGCAACCTACAGAATGGGAGAAAATTTTTGCAATCTACTCATCTGACAAATGGCTAATAGTCAGAATCTATAAATAACTCAAACAAATTTACAAGAAAAGAACAAACAATCCCATCAAAAAGTGGGCAAAGGATATGAACAGACATTTCCAAAGGAAGACATTTTTGCAGCCAACAGACACATGAAAAGATGCTCATCATCACTAGCCATCAGAGAAATGCAAATCAAAACCACAATGAGATACCATCTCACACCAGTTAGAATGGCAATCATTAAAAAATCAGGAAACAACAGGTGCTGGAGAGGATGTGGAGAAATAAGAACACTTTTACCCTATTGGTGGGATTTTAAACGATTTCAACGATTGTGGAAGACAGTGTGGCGATTCCTCAAAGATCTAGAACTAGAAATAACCATTGGACCCAGCCATCCCATTACTGGGTATATACCCAAAGGATTATAAATCATGCTGCTACAAAGACGCATGCACACATATGTTTATTGTGGCACTATTCACAATAGCAAAGACTTGGAACCAACCCAGATGTCCATCAATGACAGACTGGATTAAGAAAATATGGCACATGCTTACCATGGAATACTATGCAGCCATAAAAAAGGATGAGTTCGTGTCCTTTTTAGGGCCATGGATGCAGCTGGAAACCATAATTCTCAGCAAACTATTGCAAGAACAGAAAACCAAACACTGCATGTTCTCACTCATAGGTGGGAACTGAACAATGAGAACACGTGGACACAGGAAAGGCAACATCACACACTGGGGCCTGTTGTGGGGTCGGGGGAGGGGAAGGGATAGCATTAGGAGATATACCTAATGTAAATGATGAGTTAATGGGTGTGGCACACCAACATGGCACATGTACACATATGTAACAAACCTGCATGTTGTGCACTTGTACCCTAGAACATAAAGTATAATAATAATAAAAAAAAAGAAAATCATTTTGAGAAAAAAAAAAGTTTAAGAAAACCTAAGAAAAAGAAAGTGCTTAACATAGTACATGACATATTGTAAGATCTAAATAATGTTATCCATTTTTATTATGTGGGTTTAGTTCATCTTATTTTGGAATTGGCTTTAACTTCAACTGTTATGCTATATATATCAGCATGTAAAAGCACGCAGAACCTTCTTAGAGTAGCAATTTTAAGTCTATGTTCTGTTACTGTGTGTCAATAGTATTGCCTTTCTATATGAGAGACCTATATATCGATATAAACTAATACATAGAAGACCAGAGTCAAAAGTCTAACTTTGACAAATATTGGTCTTCATCAAGTGTAAAATGGAATTTTATTTGCCCTTGACTACAAAAAACCCTAAGCATCACAGAAACATTCACATAACCAGAAGAAATATACACGTGTGTGCAAATAGAAATATACACATGCATGCATGCAAACGTACACATACCCACACATATATACACAATAGCATGTCTCCACGTTTCAGGTATAGCATGGTAGAGAAAAATAAATGATGACTCTCCATTTCTTCACTAAGTGTTGAGCCTCCTCAGTCCTTTCTTGTGAGTGTACTTTATCACTGTCTTTCCTCCCTTCTTTTCTATGTCCCCCACTCCTCACCCCAGCCATAATCTCGATATGGGCTTCAATATTATTTTTAAAAAATTAATTTGGGATACTGAAATAGTTATTCTGGATAGCATGTTAGTTTTGTGGAACTTGTTTTTTTTGAGTTGGTGTCTCACAGTGTCACCCAGGCTGGAGTTTAGTGGGATGATCTCGGCTTACTGCAACCTCTGCCTCCCGGGTTCAGGTGATTCTTCTGCCTCAGCCTCCTGAGTTGCTGGGACTACAGGTGCACGCCACCTCCCCTGAGTACTTTTTCGTATTTTAGTAGAGACAGGGTTTCACCATATATGTTGGCCAGGCTAGTCGCAAACTCCTGAGCTCAGGCAATCCACCTGCCTTGGTCTCCCAAAGTGCTGGGATTACAGGCATGGGCCAATGTGCCCGGCCGGAACTTTTATATAATTGCTTTTTGTGACTTTTCGTGTTTATTATTGAGTAGGTTGTTTCTTTTAATTTCTTTCCATTATTTTCTTCACCCCACCTGGTTTTGTGCAATATGGCAAAAAGACCATGAATTTTCCCAGGAGAAAGTAACTTTTGTTTTCTAATCAAACAAGTTGACATGTGATGGAGTTTAGCTTCACTGTTGGTAAGAGATGCCCAATCTACTTAGAAATTAGTATCAAGATGAGATCTCTGCTAGTGGAGGATAGAGTGACTCTATTTAGTTTAAGCACCTGAAAGCCTCCATTTTTCAAGAGCACCTAATACAAGGACATGCGTATATCTGCGTTATCTGCGTTTAACAACACAGAAAGGCTGAAGAAACATAAAAGCATAAAACCTGATTGCTGAAAGTGGCCTAAGAAATGATAATCTGAAAGATTTTACCCGGGTTTCACTCATGGGCTCTGTCTGCAAGTGAGTGGTCTACATTAATTGTGTGTATATGTATGTGGAATGGGGTGAAAGAGAGAGGTACCTTGCAGACTCATAGTGAAGTTGTTCAGAGAAATGTCTATTTGAGGTTAGCTGTTTGTTTGCTTGTTGGTTGATTTGTTTTCATTTTCCTCAATTGGTTAAAGCCTATATGCTCTGAGCATCTCTTTTTTGATAGAATTTTATTATTTCTTTAAGTATTTTCTCTGAATGTTATTTTAATTTTCACAATGCATGCTTCAATTTCACTTATAACATCCAGAGCTATGCTCTAAGCACATGCTATGCAGTGAGTCTTCCCTATATCTAGTTCTTTCATTAAAAAATACATTTTAGGTAAATGAAGGACTTAGAGGAAGCCTATATTTTGGAAATTAAGTTCCACATGTAAATGGATTATCTGCGCTGATTCCTTATCATACTCTGCAACTTATAAAAAGTTAAACACTACTGGCCAAATTCATGTGGGATTTTTGACACTAGTACTGCCCTTGTTACATCCCTACTCCTGATTTTTAGCAGGATATCTTATGATATTTAAACAGAATGTAGTTTGGAATTTGATGTCCAGGAAAAAAATCTTGCCACGAATGAAAATTAAGTACACTTATAGTTTTGAATTAGAAGTCAAAAGAAACAACTGCAAAGAATAAAGGGTTAATAGAAAAAGGTGCCCAACAGTTGACTAAATCATATGAAAAATCAGTAATAGAAATTATTTTGAAGAAAAATTTTCCCATCATAACTGACACCCACCTCTCTGTATATCCTCAGGAAGGGTCGGCTCCGACAAGATTGAGAAGTCCATGAGGAAAGATATATTATCTCTTTTTGTTTTGTTCTTCTCTGTTTTAACTTTCTCTCTTTCTCCCCAAGGCATATAATACAATAAGATCTAAATAAATACATTTCAACATCACTCCAATAATACTAATTTCTTAGTTCTTAGAGATTTCAATATTCAAATGAACAATTCTTTCAAAGTCTCAGCCTCTCATTTTCTTGACCTCTTCTCGCCCAGCATTCTCACATTTTCCTCAGCTCAGAAACTCATTCCACTGTTTTTTTCCAACGACTGCTCATTTGCAATATCCCAGTGTCAAGTATTCCACTGAGCCTCAGCTGAATCTTTCTAATACATTATTTCTAATATCATAACTTCATTAGGTGTTTTTACTTGTTGGAGTCTGCACTCTATTGCTCATATGATGTTTGAACTGTTTCTCCTCTAAGTTCACATCCCTTCATGCATAGCTGTAGATTCTATCCTTCCTCTAAACCATTGACTATCATACTCTCACTTCCTTTCCCTCTTCTTCCTTTGACCACTTAGCTGACAAAACCCCAGCTCTGGTTATATCAAATTCTCTGCTTCTTCTTTTTCCACATTTGCTCAGATGTATGTGAGTGAAGAAAAACAACAAGGCTGACTGATCTCACTTTAAATTAGTGGCCACCAACACTAAGTGCGTTTTCAGTGCTGCTTAACAATCCTACTACATTCCTTATTTCACCCACTCTTTCATTTTCCCAATGACCATTTCCCACCTTTGACTGTCTGCTCAATCCCACCTCTATCTTCATTATCTGCTGATAGCAGTGTTCACTCTTTCACTAGAAAATAAACACAATCAGGTGAAAATGACTGTGTGTTCCCACAGTCTAATTGTTTACTATATTTGCACCTGCATTCTAATTCTGTGCTGTTCTTCTTTTTACCATGGAGGAACTATCCTTTCTGGCCTCTTAAAGAATATGTTTTCGGCCGGGCGCGGTGGCTCAAGCCTGTAATCCCAGCACTTTGGGAGGCCGAGGCGGGTGGATCACGAGGTCAGGAGATCGAGACCATCCTGGCTAACATGGTGAAACCCCGTCTCTACTAAAAATACAAAAAACTAGCCGGGCGTCGTGGCGGGCGCCTGTAGTCCCAGCTACTCGGAGGCTGAGGCAGGAGAATGGCGTGAACCTGAGAGGCGGGCTGCAGAGTGAGCGAGATCAGCCACTGCACTCCAGCCTGGGTGACACAGCGCGAGACTCTGTCTCAAAAAAAAAAAAGAAAGAAGAATATGTTTTCAGCAATTCTCCGCTCTATCCTACACTATCAACATCTCCTGCTAATTTCATAAAGTATATGATTTCTCTATTAATATAAATATGCTTTATATTTCCTATATGGAAAATAATAAAACAAATACAATAAAAACCTTATTGAACTTCACATCTCTCTCCAACTACTACCTTTCTTCTTTCCTCCTTTTTAAAGCAAAGCTCATTAAAACAGCTTGTTACGTTTGCTTTTTCTATTTCTCTCATCTCTTTTACAACCACTTCAATCAGACTGTGACTGTGTCTCTACCAGTCCAATGAAACATTGCTTGTCAAGATTACCAATAGTCTCTACTTGGCTAAATGCAATGGCTCATTTTTAGTTGTATTACTTTCCCATCAGCAGTATTTGATACGGTTGATTATTCTCTCTTTGAACTTGTGTGTGTGTGTGTGCATGTGTGTGTTTTCTTCTTGTTGTTTGCTTCTGGGACAGTATTTGCTCCTGTTTTTCGTCTTACTCATATTTGGCCAATACACCACACTCTTCCTTGTCCCAAGGTGATGATGTCATAGAGTGTATACAGGCTGTAGACCCTCATTTTTTTCCACCCTAGCCTTCTGCCCTGAACTCTAGACATAGAAATATAACCAATAACCTAGCATTTCTACTGGAGTGTCTAATAATAATGAAAGTTAACAATATTTTCTACAAAATCAATAATTGCTTGCATTTAGTGCTTACTGTGTCCTAGGCAATTTGTTTGTGTGCGTGTGTGTGTTTGTGTGTGTGTATGCATTTTATATGCATCTGTGTAAATATATGTATATATATTCACTCTATATATTCACTTTATATATATATATTTATTGTATCTTTCAACAAATCTATGAGATAATATTTTATCAGCACTTACTGTAAGTATCAATATATCAACATGGCTTATAACAATCAACATTTATTTCCTGCTCATGTTCAATGTTGATAGTTGTATGTTAGTTGTGTCTGTGATATGGGAAAACACTATAAGTCACATGGAAAGGATAGTGTATCATGTTTCTATTGTTGCCATAACAAATTACCACAAACTTAATTACTTAAGCAATACAAATTTATTATTGACAATGTTGAATTTTAACTGAACCCTGTACTCCTGGAACACAGTGAAGGCTAATCAAGGTTAATCCTTCCTTCCTCTTTGGTGTTTTGGGAAAGGGTTTACTGCAAAGAGCCACTCTTTTCATAGACTAAGACTTAGGAATGCCGTCATTGTTTATGTATGACAAGGCCAGCCATACACTCTCCAAATTTCCATTCTTTACCTCTTCATGATTAGGTGAACTGTTCCCACTAATAAATTAGAACAAAATTATTTCTAACTGAAGTTTGGTTAAGATTTATTCCATCCCCCAGGTCCTTGAACTTTAACCAGCAATTAGCCTCTTCTGAAAGGTCCCTCTAAGAATATGCTGACCTCAGGGTAAAACATTGTCTGGGCCGGGCATGGTGGCTCATGCCTGTAATCCCAGCACTTTGGGAGGCCAAGGTGGGTGGATCACGAGGTCAGGAGTTGGAGACCAGCCTGATCAACATGGTGAAACCCTGTCTCTACTAAAAATACAAAAAAATTAGCTGGGCCTGGTGGTGTGCGCCTGTATTCCCAGCTACTTAGGAGGCTGAGGCAGGAGAATTGCTTGAATCTGGGAGGTGGAGATTGCAGTGAGCCGAGATGGCACCACGGCACTCCAGCCTGGGCAACAGAGTGAGACTCTGTCTCAAAAAGAAAAAAACCAAATTTTCTCTGATCTACTATCCTATCAGGCCCAAACTTTTCATCCCACTTCTATACATTGAAGTCTTTTAGCATTATTTACTCCTCCCAATAAAAGAAAAGCTGTTTTGCTTAATTCTTGAGAGGCTTAAAGAGTTTATAATCAGTATTCTGTCTATCACAATAGTTCCCGCTATTACAATAGTTCTCTTCCGTTTCTTGCAGTAATCCTTTTAAATAAAGTCTCTCCTAAGTCTGAATTTGTTTTTAATTTGACAGCATTTTACAATTCTAGAAAATGGATCTCACTGGGCAAAAATCAATGTGTTATCAAGACTGTGTTCCTTGTGGGGCTCTAGAGGAGAAACCATGTCCTTGCTTTTTCTAACTTTTAGAGACCATTTGCATTCCTGGCTCATTCCTCCCTTTCACAACCTTTAAAACCAGCAATGTTGGGCTGAGTCTTTTTCATTGTACGATCTCCCTGAAGCTCCTATTTAGCCTGTCTTTTCCACTTTTAAGGACTCTTTTGACTAAAATGGGTCTACTTAGATAATCCAGGGCAATCTCCCTATTTTAAAGTCAGATCCTTAGCAACATAAATTCCATATACAACTTTCATGTTCCTTTTGCCATATAATGTCATATATTCACAGGTTCTGGGAATTAAAAGATGGACATCTTTGAGGGCCATTATTTTGCTACTATAAGTGATGTAGATGATAGTATCAACTCCCTTGCCATACTCTTTATGAGAATATATTTCCACTTTCCATTATCAGCCTGGGCATGTGACTTGCTTGGCGAATGAAATGTGAGAAAATACATGGGGTAAAGAAGAAGAGAACAAAATAGAGAAACAGTGTGACCCACAGCCACTGAAAACTAATGTAAGAAGGAAATAAGTGCTGCTCCACTGAGATTTTGGGAATATTTGTAGCAAACAGGATGAATACAGGAGCAGGGAGGGAGTGACTTTTGGGTCATAATAATGCAATCTAAAAGTCTCTCTTTTTAACTACAAATACACAATTGTAAACACAAAATATCTAAAACCTCTCTTATCCAGCTTCCAAGATGACTCTCAATAATTCTCACTTTATGCTATTCATTCACTCATGTAGTACTGCCCAGCACAAATAAAAAGGCTGACCTGTATAACCAATTAATAAGTTGCAGTAATGATGGTGTGTGACTTCTGAGCCTGGGTCATAAAAATCATTACAGATGTTTCCTTTTGTGGAACTTGCTCTAGAGGAAGCCATCTGTCATGCCATAAAGATACTCAGGAACCCCAGTGGTGAAGTCCATGTATGAGAATGAAGGCCTCCTGCCAACAGTCAATA
The DNA here is from genome assembly GCF_008728515.1 of Papio anubis. Classification (NCBI taxonomy): domain Eukaryota; kingdom Metazoa; phylum Chordata; class Mammalia; order Primates; family Cercopithecidae; genus Papio; species Papio anubis. Next base: position 101,065,084 of record NC_044987.1, read on the forward strand.
CCAATTTACTAGTTATGCAATTTCAACATCTTGGAAGTGGATTATCCAGCTACAGCCAAGTGTTGAGATGAAGGCAGCATTTCAATTCCAAAAGTTTACTTTTTGTATTCTGTCACACCACAGTGAAAGGACCCTAATCAATGGAAAGCAGGTTGGACAGCACAATAAATGCATAGTGAAAATAGCAAGGAATGCATCTCGACTTGAAGGCAGCCTGCTGAGTCATTATGCACAGCATTCCACTCATTCTGAAGATCATCAATCTTAAACCAGCCCATGCTAGAGATCTGCAGGTGATGATGATGGAAAACTCCAGGCTCAATAATGACTTCAGGGATGAGGAGGTAGCAAGCGTTTGAGTAGAGGAACTTCTGGGTGTGAGGGATTATGTGTCCCATAATGGATATGACTTAGAACATTAAACAACAGAATATTCAACACACTTGAAGAAAAACCCCAAGAGCTTTCTGTATATAAAAACATTTAACAGGGAAAGAGTGATCTTGAAAGGGATAAGAGTGAAACCAACTTGTTAGTCTCTCCCAGAATCAATGTTCACTATATTTAGCATTTTTAAAAGTTTAAAGTATATTTTAAATATGCTGAATAAATGAATACATGAGGGTCTTCACTTTCTGTTTGTCATGCATTAAACATTTTTCTTGAACATAAAAAAGGAAAGGAGGGGAGAAAATGAATCCTAGCGAGAAAAAGGAAGGAAAACAGTGAAAATTTTTTTTCCACTAAATTAGGTATCGCCCTTTTCCCCTTAATTTATCAAAGAGAACAGCTTCTATATCTGTTTAGCTTCAGCCCAAAGCACTCCTTGCTCTTCCTCAGTGGAGCCTGCATCTTCAGATCAGCAATTCATCCTATTAAGTAATATTTCCATTAAATATTTCATCAGAAAGTTGGTTGCTTTTCTCATTTGTCTTGTCCATATTCAATTACAGTGGTTATTATTATTTTATGGGAAGATGCTTGTAACTTTTCAATCCACCTTGAATTTTTCTCCTGTAAAGCTAAAATATTTTATGGGATTTCCATAGACACCATGGACAGCAGGGATTGAAATTCTGTCCCCTTATTCTCGTTCCCATTTTTGAGGTCCAGATCATTTTCACCTATATTGACAGGAGTTGTTAGAAAAGGAGGTGCCAGAGATGGCTGGTGATAACGTTTTCATTTCTATTTGCCAGTCTGATACAAAATAAAGCATTCAGGAACTGAACTAAATTATCATACTTCCCACATACACATTGACCAGCTGAAATATTAAAAAGTTATTATTAGGAAAAAAATATGTAAAACACAGTAAATTAAACACACACTGACCTTATTACTTGAGGTTTCCTCACAAGTTTATAAAAGTGCTACTCATAATAAATACGGAAAAAAATCTAAGAAATCTTAGTAAATTATATAGTCAAATGCCTATTTATTCAGATGAAAAAGATGAAGTAATTTGTCCAATATGACACAATTAGATCAAGAGTATAAATTGTTTATATAACTTGTTTTCCTTACATGTATTCTTTCATTCTATAATGCTTTAAAAAAGATGACCAATTCAACTTTTCACTTACATTTTTCTTCATAGGTGTATTTCTTTTGATCTCGCTACTGGATCTTACTTGTTACATATGTTGGCAAGGTTTGTTTTTTGGTGTTTTTGTTGTATATGCCCCTCCATTTGAACTGCATAATTTCCTCTCATCTCATTAAATATTAGCACTATTTATAGAAAAGGCACTAAGCATTATCAATTCCATGATGAGCAAATGAAAGTGGGCTCTAACGAAGCAAGTTTTCACAATGTGTCATAACACTGATGGTTTTTGGGTATTTTTTATAAATTAGCATAGGTTATTTTTTAATGTCCTCAACAATTTTGAAGCTTACAGATTGATATAGAAAGCCATGGCCACATCTGTGAACATCAGGTATCTGTAACTGTGGTATCAGGAGGGATGCCTTTTATAGTACTAGTGTGGACCCCTGGGTACTGATACAGCCTGTAAGCCATAGAAAAGGTTTTGACTTTCTTAAGAAACATGTTTTCCTCTCCTGTAGGGGTGCCTTGACCTCTGAACTTAAGGTGCATCTTTCAGGCAAACTAGGGTGACATTGGGGAATCACCCTCACTCTTATCCTTAATTTATGTATTTCCTTTGCACTGTTTTTTACTTTGCAGTAAACTAAAGTGAAAGCACCATTGAACTGATTCCAAATTATCATTCTTATTGACTTGGGAATATAGATAAGATTTCATGATCTAGCTAACACATTAGAATCTTTACTTTTTCTTTCAGAAAATGTAGACAATGGAATCAATTTGTATTCTAGCATATGAATTCTTCTCACATTCAATGATATTTCACATGGAATATTGTTTTTTTTTCCAATGTGAGGCATTGCAAGTTTAGATCCTTAAGAGGTTAAGGTGCTGCAAGTACTCAGCATATAGATGACAGGAGTCAGAATTGTAAGGAAGGCTGAGGCAGCTACCAGTGTCTTACATCCATAAGAAGGAATAGGAGTGAGAGGGAGATTGGTGTATGGCAATCTCAAAGAGGAATAAAGGAAGGCCTAGCAAACACCCCTAGAGAAATACATAAAATGTAATACCCTCAAACATAAGTGTAGTGACCATTCAACCTCAAGGCTTGCTTCAGGGGCATCCCAAGGCCTGGAAAATGCTTTGGAGAGGCACACCAATCTGGAGGCCAATACACGTTGGCATTTTTATGTTTTGGTTACTAATGAAATCTGTCCAGGCTAATAGGAAAGGCAAAAACAAACACTCTGGACAGCTTTTTAAAATCAAGATTAGTTGTCCTGCTAAATACAGAGAAAAAAATAAATTAGAGCTTATTTCCCCTGAATGGTTAGCTGCTGAAAAGAAGTGGATGGGGACAGAAATAACTCAACAGGGATTGTTTATTTTTATAATGCTTGCGAGAAAAACAAAATGGAAGGGAAAAAACAGAGAGTGGATGTAAGCAATAGGACTTTGAATTTCTATCAGGGTCTATGTTTTATACCTATTTATTTATAGGCAGCCTGGGTGGGATCATAGCAGAATACAGCCTCAGATGGAATATAAATTACAACAAGATTTAATTTCTTCCTCCCTCAAGAGTGTGAAGTTTTGTTTTGGAAAATTAGCAATTGCAGGATTCCCATTAACTAGACCTGCAGCTACTATTGGTTTACATTCTAAAAAGTTTCTTTCTACAAACATTTGGGAAGTATAGTATTTACTGTATGCCAGGCACTGTGCTAGGTACACACCTTTAGGACTTCACTAAACAGAGGTGAATCAACACATTGTTTGGAGAATATTCCCTATTTCACATTGTGTCTTCTGGCAAATATTCAGAATGCTACTATAGCAAACGTCATTTTCTGAAATGGAAGTAGTCTTTCTTATGTCAGGCTCTATGTTAGGCACGTTTGATTTGTAACATTAACTAATGACAACACTCCTATTTGGGTACCATTGTCTCATTTTATACATGAGGAAAAAGAATCTGAAAGAGGTTGGCACCCAAAGCAGCCACAATGATAGGTAAAAAAAAGTCTATACTGAGATCCATATCTATCTGGTTCCAAAGTCTGTGACCTTTTCTACCACATCGTATTATCTTTGATTAAACTGTGGATATAGTCTATAGAGAGGAAAGAATGATTTTCCTTCTGAAAAAATGAGCCTTAGCTTGGTGTAACTGGCAAATAAACAGTTATCACATAATCTCAGTGGATTTCAATTTCCCGGAACAAGAGCACTCGAACCCATCTTGTTACTAATCCAGAAGGGTTAAAAGATGATTCTGGGTGTGTGTACATGGAAGTAACAGCAGCATGCAGACCTTTAAAGCATGGTAACTTAAAAGAGTCAACAAATAATGGTTGAGATCAGTTCTCTGTGGAAGTAACCTCCACTCCACTCCACTAAGCCGTGAAAGTATTACTGGGTTTAGACACCAAACACATGCCAGTTAAATGACTACACTTAGGAGAATTTGAATGTATACCATTAGTAAATCTAAAACCACACTACAGACATTTAGTACAACTTACTATGAAAAAGAAAAAATGTATCTAGAAAAGCTGAGCACAACAGCAAAAATGTTTTGAAAGATAATAAGGCTGTTTGTAATATTCTAATTCTCATTTGTAAAGGTGTAGAATTTGTTTGAAATGTCCCGTGCTTTGAAATTAGGCATGACCATCTTTCTTTCTTTAGCAAATGCAATATGAGAGGAAGCTTTGTCTTTCATTTCCAAGGCTAAGCAGTTAAGAGTTAGTGTACAATTTGCCCTCCCTCCTTTCCCCTGGAGCAATAATTGGTGAGATTCCTGATGGTGAAGGCCCTCATCAGGCTGAAACCCTGAGCCAGCACGAGCACTAGCTCAACACGGACATGTGGTATATGTGATAAATAAACCTATGTCGCTTTAAGCTACTAAAAATTGAAGATGGTTTGGACCACAGTGTAAACAGCTCCTGAAAAAGAGACAGACAAACAAACAAAAACAGCTCAGTCTGGCACTACATAGATGTTGGTGCCATGAGCCATTGATACTGCCTAATTAACTTTTCTTTTTCTGATCGCCAAAATACCTTCTAATTAGAACCTTTCTTAGCATGCAGCCTATAGAAAAATGGTACACTAATAGGCTGATAGGAAACATTTGTTCTGCCTGCCAATTATAAATCTTTATCTTTACTGTTAAACTGATTTCTTGGAATTCTAAATTATTTATCAGATTTCTATTAATTTAGTTAATGTAGTGTAGTTGAAAGACTGACCACATGAGTGTAGGTCCATCAAATAAAATGGGTTTGGAGACCACATAACTGCTAGAAAGAGAGAGAGATTGATTGACTAGTAGTTTCTAACGAGATCCTTGTTCTAAATTCTGCTCTCATGAGATGACCAGTCACCTTCTAGTCCTTCTGAATTTGATGAAGCAAAATATGTTCATGAAGCTATATAGACTTTTAATCAATTCTCTTCAGATATTTATTTCTGGCCAAAAAGACAGGTGGGGGAAAGCAAAAGCAGGAAGCAGGCTGTCTCTGCTTTCCTATTGGATTTCCAGATTGCTTCATGTGCTTGGATATTTTGTTGAACAAATAACCTCCTCCATCAAATTGACAGGTCTTTTTGGTTAACTTGTCTCCATAATAAATGTTCCATCACCTACATCTATTTTTATTAAACAAGGTGTGGTGAGGAAGGAGAAATGGTTTTATACAGTCAGTGGGCACTTCTGTTTTCAGCAGCTATTGTATTTTTAATTCATATTTTTACATCAGGTTGGAATAATATGTATTTGATGATTAATGTCAGGCTTGTAATAAGATTATTTTCTATTGTCATCAAATCTTACAGGAATTCTGGGACAGGTTATACCAGTTGAGAGTCACAAGTATTTGACGGCACCTGATTTATAAATTATTCTGTTCCTTCAGCTTGATCGATTTCTGGACATGAATAACAAAGAAAATACCAAAGTAATAATTCATCCATTCTTTTTGGTCATAACTTGTGTTTCAGAAACATTGTTTATTTTGCTTGGGTTCTGACTGGACTTATAATTTATCTGGCCCCCTGAATGAAATGCTACTTGCTTTCCCTCTTTCGGGTTATCATTCCAAGAAAGGGACAGTAAGAATCATCCATTTATGTGACTAAAACCAAAACTCTATACACCTATGATCACCAATTCTGAACTGCATTTGCTGGAAGGAAGCCAGCAGACAATCTTGAAAAACAAAATAACATTAGTTAAACCATTTTTCTCTTGAATTAATTTGAAAATCCTCAGCCTACTATTTAAGACCTTTCATTTGTTCATTGCTTCCCTCCCTCCCTCACTTCCGTTGCTCGCTCCTTCCTGGCTCATTCCCTTTCTCCCTCTCTTTTTCTTTTCTTTCTCCTTTCTTTCTTTCTTTCTTTCTTTCTTTCTTTCTTTCTTTCTTTCTTTCTTTCTTTCTTTCTTTCTTTCTTTCTTTCTTTCTTTTTCTTTCTAAACATGTATTAGTGTCTATAAAATACTTCTTAAGGTCAACTGGACTATTTATTACTCTCTAATCATATTTTATTCTTTTCAGACTCTGTGCCCTTGCTCACAATATTTTTTTCTACCATAATGTGCTCTTTATTTCATTTTCTGTGAACATCCTAAGCTGCTCCTATTTTGAAGCCATTTGATATATTTATTCTTCCACTAAGTCTTTAACAAACAATTCTATGTGGACCTCTTTGCTTGTACCTCTCTCCTATGGCATTTAAAACCGTCTTCATTATTTTAGAATTTTTGTATGCTCACCTTTTTATCCTTACCTGAATGTATTGCGTAAAATGTACATTAAAAATAAGCTAAAACTAAAAAATAACAAGGAAGAATTACTACAGAAAAGTCATGGCACTAGGAGGTAAACATATCAGAGTTTGAGACTTATCCTCTGTAATTTACTGGTTTGAAATTCTGAAGACCCCTTTGCATCTCAATTTCCTTTTTTAATAAATATACAGCTTTTCTTTTTTGTATTTTTTTCATTGAAACATATTGAACTTCCAAATTTATGACTCTAATACATATCTTCTATTAAATGATTTAACATCAAATAAGTCAGATTGAGGTAGGAGGTAGGACTTTATGTTGGACCAGATTGAAGGTTGAAACAAGGAAGAGGTGAAAGCACCTCTCCCTAAGACATGCCCACAATTGCCATGTCAGTTTACCATTGCCATGGCAATACCCAGAAGTTATCTCTTTCCATGGCAACAGCCCCAAAGTTACCACCGTTTTTCTAGAAATTTCTGAATAACTGCTCTTTAATTTGCATGTAATTAGAAATGGATATAAATATGACTGCAGGACTGCCCCGAGCTGCTACTCTCAACACACTGCCTATGAGGTTGCTCTGCTTTGCAGGAACTGTGCCACCTCAATAAAGCTGTTTTCTTCTACCATCGGCTCACGCTTGAATTCTTTCCTGAGTGGAGCCAAGAATCTTTCCTGGATAAACCTCAATGTGGGACTTCTCTGCTCTGCATCAGGCGGCACCTGTGGGGCAACAGTGTGAGAGACAGTGAGAGAGGTGGTGGTTGGCAGATGGCAAGGCAACAGCAAGAGACAACCACAGATGAGCAGAGCAGCAACAAGTGGTGAGAAAACAAAGCAGTCAGTGACTGAGGCTGCAAGAGCTGCATCACTGAGGCTGTAACACCAAAGAACTGTTAACACTGCAAGTGCTAACAGTAGACAAAGGCACTCTTAAGAGCCATCATCTTTCCAAGCAAGCAGCGGAGATGGGTGAATGGGCAAGCAGCCATAGTGATGCTGCCTTGTGTGGGACCTGCTGTTCTGACCAGCAGGCTGGTGGGTTGCCAGACCTCATGCTGAGGTCTCCGCCACAGCAGCTGAGCCCACCTATGTTGGGGGAACCTGAAGAGACCTTCACCTGAGTCCCATGTGGAAGATGAGTCAGTGCCATTTTGTCTTTTGTGGATGTGTGCGGGTTCCCTCTTCTCCCCCCTCCGCTGATAATATTAGATGAGCTAGGGAATGAAAACCTTTGGCTAAGTGGTCAGTTAAAAGCACCCCGTTGTTTGAGTGCGCCAAAGCACGTCCTTGTCATCCCTTTCCATGGTCCTTTTAATCACTTTTATTGCTCTGCCAGCTATCATATTTTTAGTTCTAAAATGTATTTTTTGTTGGCAGTTTTGTTGCTTTGACTTTCTGTTTACTGTATTTGGGCAATTGTATAAGGCAGGACACTTGATTGTGAGGGGTCCCCCATTGTGTTGATTCTGCGTTGGTTGGCTCCCAGATACTCTAGGGTTTCCGGCATTTGGTGTGGGGACCCTCATTGGCTGATACTCGGGTAGTCTGGGTTTTTGGCGTTTGGTATTCTTGGACACCCCCTGCCACCAGATGCTCTGGGGTTTTCAGCACTGACATTCTCTCTAGGATTGTTGGGTAGAGGCCCAGCCTAGGGTTATCTTGGTCTTGCCTTTTCTTGTTTTTTGCCTGAAATTATAATTTTCTGTAATAGTATTTTTATTTCTTATTGTAACTTTATATATAATTTTCCTTCTACACTTTACTTAATAAAAAATACTTCTTTAGTAATATTTCATTATTTCATTCACCAGTAAACACTTATAATCCATTCTCATGATGCATTGTTAACTATACTTACACCTTCTGTTCAGGAAGTGAGAATTTAAAAGGAAAAAGTAGCAAAGACCCACTTGCTTTCCCTCTCACTAGATTTACAAAAACTTCTCTGTCCAGTAGAAATTCTTGTCAGAAATGGAGATAATGACAAGCATTTCAGCAGACTCTCCTCTAGGGTGTCTTTTAGGCTATTGGAGCAAATTCAAATTCAATTTAAATAAAAAGAAACTCATTTTCTATTGCAACACCTCTTGAGTTCAATACAAATTTAAAAATGAGTATGTCTGGCTTAGGCATGTTTCTTTACATTATAATGCTATTTTACAATTAGGCATTATTTTCTGTAAAAAAGAAGGAAAATGGGAAAAGATCTATGTTCAGGCTTTTATGGCCTTTTTACTGGATCATGTTACTTACAGGCACCAGAAAGCCATGCCTAAGAAACCCCCTCATAGTTGCTCCCCCTGGAAGGCCTATGACCTCCTCAGAGTCTCCTTATTCCCCCAATTCTGAGGGGGCATTCCACTACTTCTCTAATGAAAGATTCCATCCCAAAGTCATCAGGTAACCCTGCCCCTTATTTAACAAGCCCCAGTCTATACCCCCAACTGTCCAATAAATTAAACTCAACCAGTCCCTGCAGGAGTGAGGCTTCATATCAGTCCTTAAAATAAAACTTGTGTTCATTGTAGGGAGGTAGTTGGTGAAAGTGAAGGAATACTCAGTTTACATGTTCCATTTTATATGCATGATTTAATTTTATACAAGGGAAATTTTGCCAACTTTCAGAGGATCTGGAAAATCTTACAGAGAAGTTTAAGTTCCTACATTCTTTAATTTAATTTGTCATAACTAGCAAGTATTGTCATCAACTTGCTATGCTATGAAAAAAAACAAAGCAAAAGAAAAAGTGAGCAATTATGCCAATAAATTATGACAAGGTTAGAGAAATAATTCACATAAACAACAAAAATCTCACTCCATTTCAGGGTTGCTTGATTAAGACACTCAGGAAATATGCTTAATACAGATCTGGACTCCTTGGAAGGGCAAGCTCTCCTGGGTATGCATTTTATTACTTAATCTGTCCCTGACATTAGGAGGAAGCTATGAAAACGGCAGTAGAACCTCAAACTCCCATGATCCAACTCTTAAACATGGCCTTTGGGATTTACAACAACAGGGACAAGGCAGAAGAAGAGGCACAAAAAAAAAATAGCCAAAAAAGTACAGTTATTAACAATGTATTTAGGTCCTCACCACCTCCGAATTACCCATCCTGAGGAAGTGTTGTGAGATCAACATCTAGAATGTCCAGACAAGAGCCCCAGCTTGCCAGACCATGGGCCAGAATTAGTGTGTCTACTATAAGCAAAAGGGCCATTGGCAATGAGAACATCCAAGCCATTCCTGATGAGAGAGGAAAAGCTTCGCCATCGATATTAGAGATAAACTCTTTCTACTAGCCCTAATGAGCTGCCTTACTCAAGTAAGTTTATTGGGGATCTCAGGCCCATGACCTGATAGACAGCTTGCTGCAGTGGCACATAAGTGTCTACTTGAATATCTTTCTTTGGTGTCTTCACTATTGAGTGAGCTCTCCAGTGGCTCAGGGACTCTGAGTTTTCCCCTTGAACAAGGCTATTCACCCACTTCCTTTTGTATTTAATGCTATAGGATCCCCTTTCTGCTTCTTCCTGTCTTCTGTACCTTTTAGGGTAAACAAAATTTGGCCAGGTAGACAGGTCTCAATTTCATAAATAACTTGAATTTAGTTGTCTTGTCACTTTGTTTGATTTTTTTAAATGTATATACAGGTATTGCAGTGTGTGTTGTGTCTTGCATGCCATCAATTTAGCCTATAGATAAAAACGTGCTGGTAAATCAAACAAATTACTAGTCTAAATTTGTTAGTTAAAAAAAAAATGCTGTAGGCTGGGCATGGTGGTTCACGCCTGTAATCCCAGCACTTTCGGAGGCCAAGGCAGGTGGATCACCTGAGGTCGGGAGTTCGAGACCAGCCTGACCAACATGGAGAAACCCTGTCTCTACTAAAAATACAAAATTAGTTGGGATTGGTGGCACATGCCCATAATCACAGCTACTAGGGAGGCTGAGGCAGGAGAATCGTTTGAACGTGGAAGGCAGAGGTTGCGGTGAGCCAAGATCATGCCATTGCACTCCAGCCTGGGCAACAAGAGCGAAACTCTGTCTGGAAAAAAAAAAATGCTATGTCTTCTAAAAGTTAACTTTAAGATTAGCCACTGGCATTTGTAGCTTTCAAATGGTTAAAATGGCTTTGAACAGTGAGCTTTTCACTTAGTTACAAAACTTAAAATTATAAAGTTATCTTCACCTACAGAATGCCAATGTCTGGTGGGCAGTTGAGAATTTATTGCTTCCTAGGTCTATAAAAAAATTGCCAAATAAACATATTATGTATTGGGAAAAATAATAATTTCTGTCTAATTCAGAAATTATTAAAAGAGAGGTTCAAAATATAATGGAACCAATGAGTAGAACAAGAGATATAAAGAACGGTACAGAGAGAAAATACATTTTTTGGCAAGGAAGAGTATAAAAAAAGAATAATATTGTGTAAAAAAGAATCTCATATGGTAAGTTCTTGTTCTAAAAATAAAATAGCTGGTTATTTAAGAGATAATGTAAAACAAGTCATAAAGTCCAAGCATGTTGTAGATGGTCTGTGTAGGTTATAATAAGGTTCATGAAGGGAACTATATGAAAGAAATTTTCTGTGATTAAATTTTAGCTGTAATTAAAATAAAATTATTTATAATAGACTTCCTAAAAGTATTCTACATACTAAAACCAAATTTTCTTAAGGTACTAATTTGCAAAATTACCAGAAATTTTGTTTTACAATCCTGTAACCTGTTTCTTTTAAAAGCTCCTCAGATTCATGTAACTGTGTCCTTTAGCTTTTAGTCAGATCCTGTGACTTTTCCTCTTCCAGTTCTGACTATTATTATGGCCAGATGCTAAAGTGTTTTTACTTAAAACTCTGTGGGAGCAGTGTTTTCTCTCAATATAGCTTGATTCTATACTCTGGTCTCTTATTGACATATAATCTTATTTCTGGGTTTTAGTTTTTGACTCTTATATTGCTTAAAAATAATTCAAGGACTAATGAGTATCTGCCCAAATCCATTCCTGTCTGGCCTAGAATGTTTAATTGAATGTAAGTCTTTTGACGCTAAGTCCATTGAACAAAGGAAATTCCCCCAAATCGCTGAAAAGCGAACTCAAGCCGTGACAAAAATCAGGGGGTTAGACACACCCAGAAGACTCCTTTAAAATTTAGGCTAGGTTCACAAAGCCCTACAAAAATATAAAAATAAAGTATTGCCTTCTCCTGGAAGACTTAGTCTTTGTAAAAACTTTAAAGAAAGATTCCCCTAAGATCAATTACAGCCAAAACGAAAGAGCCCTTACTTGCTATTGTTAAGTACCCCCACTTCTGTTAATCTTCAAGAAATCACTAGTTGGGTACCCCTGTCCAGGATTAAAACCTGTTTCTTATGAGTTACAGGCACAAGAGGACACCACGGTCTACATCTGTGAACCTTTGGAAGACTTCTGATACTTATTTTAAAAAATGAACACTCAGCCAAAAGTGGTAACGTGATGGTGTGGGTAGTAATAGAAACATCAATTTTTCTCTTCTTCTTGATTGTAATACTTCTTTTCTACCAAATTTGCCAACCACCTCCTCCTGGGAAACACCTTTTTTATACTTGTTGGGTGTAGAGGTTACTCTAAAGCCCATCTGAACACTGTGCTGCCACTGTTCATCTTGTTTGCTCTCCCCATTACCCTGATCCAGTGTGAGTGGAAACAAAATTCTATAGTAAATATTTCAAAAGTTATAGCACTAGGAAATCATTTTTACGGTCATTAGATTAGTCATCAATATCCCCAGGATAGAGAGCTTTACCTTCTGGATAGAGAGCTTTACCTTCTGGCTTAGCTAGAAATTTTCATGGCCATCTCCCCAGACGTCTTAACTAGCAATCCCAAAGTACCCAAACCCCTACTTTTTAAGTACAACTCTCCCTTACCTAATGAATTCCATGTAACTCCCCATCCCTGCTACTATTACCTGGAACTGGGAAGTTGGGTATTTATATCTCCAGTGCACTCATGATTCTAACTTTTGCACCTACTTTTGTGTTAATGACAAAAAGGCAGAAGCTTCCCTGTGATGCTCTGATCCATCTCTGCTTGCCAAGTTCCCAGGACCACAGAGAGGTAAATGGGATTCTACTTGTAAGCAAGGACACCATATATAATGGCTTCTCCTGGAACAAAACATGCAGGGGAAAAACAACTGCCTAATCTGGGAACGTAGGAGTACTGCTCCTTTCTAGAAAACAAAGATCGTTTGGCCACCACCATTTGAGAAGAATATTTCTGTAGTCCCAACTTGACACAAAAGGATAGACATTATACCCTGTAGGTCCTCTATTTGTGCCCCAACTGGGCTCATTTTTATTTGTGGCTCTGAGTGGGAAAAAAACACTCCATAACAACTCCCAACTCCCCAGGGAGCTACCTGTTATTTCAGGAGTTTTCCTTTATATATCAAAAATGAAGAACATGGGTGAATGCATCCTGGCCACCCTTGCCCCCCAAGGGGTCACAGTGTAAAACCCAGAAGGATCCAGCAACACCAGAATTAAGTGAGCAGTAGGATTAACTCTGGTGGGAATTGGGGCAGCAACAACATTAGCGGCACCCAGGAGTGGCTTTTTCCACCATGAGTCAACACTAAAGAACTTGACTCAAACCCTGGAATCCTTAGCCACCAACACAGTTGGGCACTAAAGGGAATTAAATAATCTCTAGACTCTTTGGGAAATGTAGTTCTCAATAACAGACTAGTGTTGACTTATTTACTAGCTAAACAAGATGGAGTTTGTGCAGTTATTAATACAACCTGCTGCACATATGTTAACAACTTCAACTTCAGGCAGGTTGAGGTTAACACTTAAAGATTTTGTTTGTGCTGAAATAATCCCGTAGTGAAACTGGGAGGGGGTGTGTATTTTAACATTCAATAAAAATTCAGTGGAAAATTGAAATAAAATTTTCTTTGTTTCATTTTTGTATTATTCCCAAAGACTGGGTCCTATGGACTTATGCCCTTCTGTGGAATCCACTGGCTATACTTCTGTCTTTAAAATTGTTTCTGACAAAAAGCTTTGTGTAGCAAATTTTTTGAGATATAACAGATTTGAAGATATAGGCATTGAATATTTATATTTAATTAATAATTAGTACAGATGTAGAATCTGGGTTCAAAATCTTTTACTTTTAATGTTTTAAAATATTAATTCATCATCAGAAATATCACTGTTAGGTGTCCACTGTCATTCTGATTTTTATTCCTTTAGATATGATCTTCTCTCTCTGGGGACTGTTAATAAATGCATTTTCATCTTGATGTTTTCAAATTTTATTAAAAAATGTCTAGGTGAGGAATTTTTCTTATCTATACTGTTTAACTTCTGATGAACCTTCTTAGTCTGGGGTCTTTCGTTTTTCCTTATTTCCATAAATGATATAATCATTACTTATTCAACATTTTATCTTTCCTTTTGTCATATACGTGTGTGAATTGTGCATGTATTTATAAATTCACACATATATGTGCATATTACATATACATTTAAGTGTATGTACATGTACAAATGTACATATACACATACATACATATTTATATATGTATTTTTTTCTCCTTTTCTAAAACTCTTACCATTCAGAAATGGGAACTTCTATTTGTATTTTCTAGGTTTCTTAATTTTTCCCATGCCCTACCATTTATTTTTTACATCCTGTTATCTTTTGGGACAGTTCTCATTTGTACCTTTAAATTCACTAATTCATTCACCACTGTAACCACTCTGCTCTTCATTCCATTTTTGTGTTTTTCATTTTAACTATTATATTTATTTATTTAGTTGTTTATTTTTAATAGACTTTACTTTTTAGAACAATTTTAGTGTCACATAAAAATTGAAAGAGAAGATGGATTTCCCATATACCTTTTTCCCCAACATAGATAACCTCCTCCAATGAGAAAATCCCACAGCTGAGTGATGCATTTGTTACATCAATGAAACTACATCAATATATAATTATCACCCAAAGTCTGTAGCTTACGTTAGGATTCACTTTGGTGTAGTACACTCTATGGGCTTGGACAAATGCGTAACAACATGCATCCACCATTATATTGTCATACTGAGGAGACTTTACTGCCATAAAAATCTTCTGTGTTCTACCTATTCATCACTCCCTCCCCACTAACTCCTGGTAACCACTGATTTTTTTTTTTTTTTTTTTACCAGTTTCTGTAGTTTTTCCTTTTCCAGAATGCCATATAGTTAGAATAATATAGTATGTAGCATTTTGCAATTTGCTTGTCTTTTAGTTAGTAGTGTTCACTCAAGATTTCTCTCTGTCTTTTTTATGAACTGATAGCTCGTTTTTTTAGCAATAAATTATATTTTATTGTCTTCATGTACCGCAGTTTACTTATCCATTCACATACTGAAAGACATCTTAGTTGCTTTTAAGTTTCAGCAATTATGAATAAAGCTGCTGTAAACATCTGTATGCATGGTTTTGTGTAGACGTAAGTTATCAGCTGCTTTGGGTAAATATCAAAAAGCATGATTTCTGGATATTATTATAAAAGTAGCTTTAGATTTATAAGAAACTGCAAAACTGTCTTTCAAAGTGGCTGTACAATTTTGCATTTCCACCATCAGTGAATGAGAGTTTCTGTTTCTCCACATTTTGACAAAACTTTTTGTTGTCAGTGTTTTGCATTTTGACAATTTTAATAGTTCTGTAGGGGTATCTGATTGTTTTAATTTGCAATTCCTCAACTACATGAGGTTGGGCATCTTTTCATATGTTAACTTGCAATCAATGAATGGTCTTTGATGAGGTCATTTACCAATTTTTTGCTCATTTTGTTGTTTAGTTTTAAGAAATTTTTGTATATTTTAACAGTCTTTATCAGATATTCTTTGCAAATATTTTCTCCCATTCTGTGTCTTGTCTTCTCGTTCTCTTGACAGTGTTTTTTGCAAAGCAGAAGTTTTTAATTTTAATAAAGTCCAGCCTATTTTTCTTTCACAAATCATATCTTTGTTATGATATCTGAAAATCATCACCATACCCCAAGTCACCTAGAGATAATGGTCTGTAGTTTTCTTTACGTGCAATGCCTTCATCTGGTTTTAGTATTAGGGTAATGCTGGTCTCCTAGAACAACTTAGAAACTATTATCTCTGCTTCTATCTTCTGAAAGAGAATATAGAGAAATGGTCAAGTTTATTTAAATGTATGGTAGAATTCACCAGTAAACCCAACTGAGCATCATTTTTTTTCTTAAGAAGGTGATTAATTATTGACTAAGTTTATTTAATAGATTTAGGCCAATTCAAAATGTTTATGTTTTCTTCTGTGAGTTTTGGAACATTGTGTATTTCAAGGAAATGGTTTGTTTTATCTAGGTAATCAGTTTTGTGGGCATATAATTGTTCATAATATTCCTTTATTATTTTTTAATATTCATGGGATCTGCAGTGAAGTCTCATCTTTCACTTTTGATATATAGTTTTTCATCTTCTCTCTCTTTCTCTCTCTAATTAACCTGACTAGAGGATTATTGATTTTAGTGACCTTTTAAAGAACCAGCTTTTGATTTTATTGATTTTTTCTTTTGATTTTCCATTGCAAATTTCATTGATTTCAGCTCTAATTAGTATTACTTTTTTTTTCTGCTTACTTTGGGTTTAATTTGCTCTACTTTTTCAAGCTTCCTAATTGATTTTAGATCTTTCAATTTTTTTCTAATATGTTATTCAATACTGCAAATATTTTTCTAATCACTATTCTCATCGAAGTCCACACATTTGAATGAGTGGTATTTTAATTTTTATTAAGTTCAAAATATTATTTCATTTCCCTTAAGATTTCTTATTTGACCTATATGTTATTTCAATGTATATTGTTTAATCTCAATATTTTTTTATTTTGTGGCTTTCTGTTATTGATTTCTAGTGAAATTCCATCATGATCTGCCAGTAGATGTTGTATGACATCTGATTTTTTAAAATGTGTTAAGGTGTGTTCTGTGGCTCAGAATGATTGTTTGATGTGAGCTTGTAAAAAATTTGTAGTCTGCTGTTATCAAATGAATCCATGTATGGATATCAATTATATCTAATAGATATTATATCTAATAGATTGACATTGAAAAATAGAGGTAGGAGACAGACTCATTCTTGAGGACTCCAAAGCCTGTACACTTTCCACTTCCTCACCTCTGAGACTTGTATGCCCAGCGGTTCAAATACAACACAGATCCCCAGAACACCAGAACCACTATCAAACCAATAAAATCATGTGGGTGTACCATATATCTGAAATGAGACTTTGATGGACAACTCTCTTGACAGGGGACATATTACATTTAACAATTTAAGAATAGGGAGAAATAACTGTTCCAGCTTTCCTTTGTGACTTTTCATTCATTTATTCATTCATTCAATATAAATTGACTAAGGAACCACTGTTTATAGCCACTGATCTACATATTGAATATGAACTTATGAGGAAAAAAAAACCCAGATTGCACACTTTTATTGAGAAGTTTTCTACATTTTGAAATGGGTTAGTCAGAAATATAGTTCTTACATGTAAAACAAAACAAAAAACTCACCCATTGAAATTTTGTAGTCCCTGCTCCAGTGTATCCATGAGTCTTATAGACCTATGTTCTTGCACATAATGCAACCCAGCCTAATTAAATACCACACCATGCTTGGAACCCACTGGGGACAAACTGATAAGTAGACCAGGATGCTCTTAAGTACCCACAGGACTCTTTTTTTTTCTATTCTTCTTTCTATTGTTCCTATCAAGAGCTGATTTATGATCTTTTCTTACTCCTATCTATAACAAATTATGCTACAAAACTGTCATTAAGTCAAGATGCCATATGTCATCCAAGTTTGATTCATTTTTAAAAATCTTATGCAAAAGAAACAGATATCTAACTTTGAGTATTAGAAATATATTTGGGGTAGAATGAGGTCAGAGATCCTTGGCAGTGCCCAGAAATCATCTATATCATAGGCCCAGCCAGAAAACTTGCCTTGGAAACAAAAGGAAGTAGATACAAACAAACAATTTTAAAAATGGTCCACGCTTTTTTTCTATATGGTATAATAAACTATTGATTAAAGGCACAAACTGCTTAGAAACAGAAGCCAGCAGAAAAGAAAATAAAATTACTTCAAAGGATGTACTCTAGGATTATGTGCTTAAAATATTTCTCTTTCTGTAGCTTATCAGGCAACCAAAAAATTAAAAGTGATTTTCATTGAAAGTAGACTGACATTTTCTGGTGGTTACACTTCATTCAGCACTCTAAAAAAACCGATAAAACCAATTACTGTGCAGCTATTCATGAGATGATCAGCATAAGCAGTAACATAGTCTAGGGTTAATCGGCTGCTCCTAGAAAAACATGGAGCTTGGCATATGGAAAAGGAGGAGCTAATAGGGACAGGACTGGCTTTTACAGATCACCTTTAGAAAGTGGTTATTATTTTACATGACATACATATATGTGTGTTCATTTGAGAGGCAATCAAAATGCCCTCACTAGCACAGTGAAGGGCAGACAGAGAAAAAGGAAAAGGAGGAGGAAACTCCATCTTTAAATCCAACCTAGTAGTTTCCATACAGGGTAAGCACCGGTTAATGCTTATTATAAGAGCAAAATAAAGATAAGGAGAAATACAAGAATTCTTAATTGAGGAAAAGAGTAAAAATAGGGACAGATTGTAATGATCTGTCAAAGAGCCCTTAAGCTGGGGGCTCAGAAATTATGTCATTTCTACATGAATGTGTACCCCACATTATAAGAGAACCTCCTTTCCAGTATAATATCCAAGAGTCTTTAAAGGAAAGACAATGCAATTGTCTTAAGTTTTATCTAACCCATTATATTGGTAATTCTCAACTGATGCTGATGGTGCCTCCCTCCCTCTCCCCAAAACCATTTGCCAATATCTGGAGATATTATTGGTTGGCACAACCAGAAAGGTGCCATTGGCATTGAGAGGATAAATGCCAGGATGCAGCTGAATACCCTGAAGCACACTAGGCAGCATTCCTCCACCAACAATTATCTGGTCAAAAATGCGAAGCCACTGCAAGCGTGGTGACTCAAGCCTGTAATCCCAGCACTTTGGGAATCTGAGGGGGACCAATTACGAGGTCAGGAGATCGAGACCATCCTGACTAACACAGCAAAACCTTGTCTCTACTAAAGATACAAAAAAAATAGCCAGGCTTGGTGGCACATGCCTGTGGTCCCAGCTACTCAGGAGGCTGAGGCAGGAGAATCGCTTGAACCCGGTAGACAGAAGTTCCAGTGAGCCGAGATCGCACCACTGCACTCCAGTCAGGGCAACAGAACAATACTTCGTCTCAAAAAAAAAAAAAAAAAAAAAGCTAATAGTGCTGACACTGTGAATCCATGTGACATATGATAGTGGAAGAAAAGAGCTGCACGTGAAATATAAGTCACTGTTTTATTTGATCTAATGATATCATATAAAAGACTCAAATTTTTATTAATGGGAATTAGAAAGAAATGTCAGGATATAGAATCAAATGAAGTGTCTTTCAACAAATGAGTGGATAAAGAAAATGTTATACACACACACACATATACATACACACAGTGGAATACTATTCAGCTTTAAAAAAATTCTGTCATTTATCACAACATGGATGAAAAACCTGGAAGATATTATGCTATGTGAAATAAACCAGAAGGAGAAAGATATTTAAATACTGCATTATCTCACTTATATATGAAATCTTAAAACTTTGAATACATAGAATCAGAGTAGAATGTTGTTACCAGCAGTTGCAGGATGGGAAGGAAGATTTTTGAGACATGTTATTAAAGAATACAACATTCTAGGTAGACAAGAAGAGTAAGTTCAGGAGATCTGTTGTAAAACATTGGGACTATAGTCATTAACAATGTATTGTATAATTGAAAATTAGTAAGAGAGTAGATTTTAAATGTTCTTGCCACAAAAAAATTTAAGTATCTGAGGTAAGGAATAAATGACTTAGCTTTATTTAGCCATTCCACAATGTATATATATATATCAACACATCATTTTGTATGCCATAAATATACACAATTTTTATTTGTCAATTTAAATACATGCATAAATACATACATACAACATAAACTAATAAAAATAAAATAAGACAACATCTCTAGGGGGCAGATCTAATACTAAAAAGTCAGATTTTGTACTCTTTTAACTCCACAAAGTAATGCATAATAGTGATAATAGTACTATATTCTTAGCAAAGCAAAGTAAAACTAACCCTTTTAATCTAATTATAAAAGGTGCAATCAATAAGTCATACTTATTGAGTTATTTGTTCTGCTTCCTC
Source organism: Papio anubis (assembly GCF_008728515.1). NCBI lineage: Eukaryota > Metazoa > Chordata > Mammalia > Primates > Cercopithecidae > Papio > Papio anubis. The sequence continues at coordinate 101,084,814 of NC_044987.1, forward strand.
AAGAGCTGAACACTTTAATACGTCAACAATTAGGGGCACAGCATTATTGGAGGAAGTTAAACAAACTCATTCATACAGCTTTCTTCTGTTCTACAAGTTAAGTGATGGTCTTTCATTAAGACAATTGGTTCAGAACTGAAGGGGTCCATAGACTCTTTGACTCAGTATTCATTAACTTATTCTTTCAAAATATGTATTGACCTACTACATACCAAGAGTTTTGCTAGCCACCAGAGCTTTGATAAGGGGCCAAATACCATTCCTTCTCTCTCAAAACATATGTAAATGTATGGCTGGGATATGTTGCCTGTTGAAAGGATTGGGGAGGGGAGTGGTGTTCAAAGACAAGTAAACATAAAATTACAGTAGAAAGTATTGTGGTAAGAAGAATAATCTTTACTCCTCCAAAAGAAGTTTACATTCCAATTTCTGGATCCTAGTAACACGTTACCTTACATGGCAAAGGGAAATTGAGGCGGGAGATAGAATTAAGGTTGTTAACCTCTGACTTTACAGTAGGGATTCGATTGTCCAGATGGGTACAGATGTAATCAGAAGAATCTTTAAAAGTGGAAGAAATATACAGAAGAAGCATTAAGATAAGCAGAAGAGAAACTGAAAATGACATGATATGAGAAGGACTTGACCTGATGTTGATGGCTTTTAAGATGGTGGAAGGAGACCTTGAGTCAAGAAATGCAGTCAGCCTCTATGTGCTGGAAAAGGAAGGAGATAGATCTTCTAGAGCCTCCAGAAAGAATGCACCCCCGTTGACACCTTGATTTCAGCTCAATCAGACCTATGCTACAATTTTGAACTCCAGAGCTATAAGACAATAAGTATTTAGTGTTTTAAGCTAATATGTGTATAGTAATTTGTTATGGTAGCAAGATGAAACTAATACAAATGTTAAATGCATTGAATGAGAAATAACGAGATGCATTTGAGCAAGACAGTGGTGTGATGTGTGTTGAGTGTGAGGTGAGGCATCAGTCGGGGAATTCTTTCCAGATTAATTAAATTCTAAGCTGGATTCTGAAGGATATATACATGTTAATCACATAAAGAAGAGTGGAATAGCAATCCAGGTGAAACAAATAGAATAAAGGCCTGGCAATAGACAAGAGTGTGCTTCTTGTGAGCTATATTAAGTTTCTCAGGTTAGAGAGGAAAGAGAGCAGCAGAGATCAATAAAAGTCAGATGATTGAGCACTGCAGAACAATTTGCTTAGTCTAGATTTGATTCTAAAAGCAGTTATTAGTTTACAAAGACTTTTAAATAGAGGAATGGCATGACTGAATTTGAGGGGAAAAATTCTCTATTTGCTGCATGAAGAATGGGTGAGAGCAAGACAAAAGTGGAAGCAGGGAGAACAGTTTGGAGGCATTTGCAGCCATCCCTGGGTAAATGGTCATCCATACAAGGCCAGGGCAATGGAGATGGATATAGGTGAATGAGTTTAAAAAGGTAGAATCAATAAAGATTGGTTAAAACAAACAAACAACTAGATGGTGGTGGTGATGAAGAGAGGAGAGGCAAGAATGAAACCTAGGCATCTGGTTTAGACAACTGGATTGATGGGAAGCCCTTCTCTAGAACACAAAATATGGGCAGTGGGGGTTTCATTCAGAAAATTAATTGGTTCTGACAGGCTTATACTACAGGAGTCGAGGAACATCTGAGTGGACTAGAATGCCAGAAAAGTGATTTGCAGGCTTCCATGGCTCTGTAATTTCTTACAGCTATATATTCCTGGGGGACATTTTGCTAGCATCTGAATTCTAGGTGGTTGAGGGGAGATTATTTACCAGGCTTGACAGTATGTTCCTTTTAATGTTGATATTGGCCTTAAGGTAATCATCAAGTAGTTGTTAATAAATATAATATAAAAACAAATAAGCAAACAAAATTTACCTTCTAAAACGTTTATATTCTGAGTCAGAAGCCGTCTTTAAAAATGGTGAGTTGCAGTATTCATTATGTGAATTTCTGGTCCTGTACCCAAATGCATAAATGCATATCATGGTTTGATGAAGTCTTGTATAAAAAGGAGGTGTAGGGGAGAGAGAGAGTGAGAGATTGAGAGAAAGAGAGAGTTATTTTTCTAAAAGACAACTGAATAGAAAAAAATTATTTTTCTGGAAGACAGTTGAATAAAATATACCCTTGCAATGACTTTTAATAATCTAGGTTCTGGTGCAACCAATATACATTTTCAAGTTATTAGAGATTTGCAAATATTATTCACCTGCAGTTAGATTTATAAGCAACAAAGCATTTATACATGAATTTATTTCAGAATGCCAGCAGATCGTAGTGAGCCACAGAACCATTTGCAGCCCCTTGTCTTCTCCAAGGTGTGGGTTGCAGATGTTCTGTTTCATTGTTGGTAATATGTATTCATAAATATAAATGTGTATGCAGAGACTTGAAAATATGGAAGCTGTTTTATTATTCAAAATATATGCAATATGCCTCTAACCATTATCTCTACCCAACATCACTCTTTTCACTATGCTTTTTTTTTCCACCTGTGTATGATGAGTTTACTTGCATTCTTTTCCCAGCTGATCTTGTCTATATTGAGATGAGGACTTTTGTTTTTGTTTTTATTTTGAGATGAAGTTATTCGCTCTTGTCACCCAGGCTGGAGTGCAATGGCACGATCTCGGCTCACTGCAACCTCTGCCTCCCAGGTTCAAGCGATTCTCCTGCCTCAGCCTCCTAAGTAGCTGGGATTATAGGCATGTGCCACCATGCCCGGCTAATTTTGTATTTTTAGTAGAGATGGGGTTTCTCCATGTTGGTCAGGCTGGTCTTCAACTCCCAACCTCAGGTGATCCGCCCGCCTTAGCCTCCCAAAGTGCTGGGATTACAGGCATGAGCCACTGCACCCAGCCGAGCTGAGATCTTTTTAATCACTATGGATCTCGATCTTACTTATTTTCCTTTTTCCACCTAGATTTATATTCTGATATGGCATTATTTATTTTTTTCAAACTTCAGCTGGGAGAATGAGAAGAATAGGCTTAAGCTGAAATGCAGTTTCCTTCATTAGTAGCTATGCAACATTGGCAAGTTATACAACTTCTCTAAATCTTAGTTTCTTCATTGTAAAATGGGGTAATATTATATATCACATGCGTTTATCTATAGATTGATAATATGCCTTTCTTTGTCTTACAAAGCATTAAAGCAAGGAATTAATGCCTCTCTTTCCTTCTATTCTGAATCCCTCAATTATTTTCTTCTGAGAATATAGCTACATATGGAAATGGGTACAATGTAGCATGTAATGTTGCAGTAGTTGTGTTCCATGATGATAACCAGGACACAAATATATAACAAGGCATATAGGGAGAAGAGAAAACCATTTTACTTAATATCTTTTTTTTTTTTTTTTTTTTTGTGGTGGAGTTTCACTCTTGTTGTTCGGGCTGGAGTATAATGGCACAATCTCGACTCACTGCAACCTCCACTTCCCAGGTTCAAGCAATTCTCCTGCCTCAGCTCCCTGAGTAGCCAGGATTACAGGTGCCTGTCACCACACCCAGCTAGTTTTTGTATTTTTAGTAGAGAGACGGGGTTTCACCATGTTGGTCAGGCTGGTCTCAAACTCCTGACATTAGGCGATCCACCCACCTCAGCCGTCCAAAGTGCTGAGATGCATGAGCCACCGTGCCCAGCCTTACATTTTAATATAATTCCAGATATACCAATTCAAGAAACTACTACTTCCAGGAAAAAATGTTTTGATTACTCTGATGCTGTTAGAAGCCAAAGCAAAAAGTGAAACATGAAGAAATTTAAAGTAGTTGTTACGTGAAATGACTTCAACTTCCCCACATAACCTTTATGTGGGTGTTATTGTCTCTTGGATATACACACCTGATATGGTCTTTCAGAACCAGTGACAAGGATCAGATTTTTCTCATCAAATTTCATTAGCTTGCATTCTTTTCTGGGCTTAACTAAAAATTTGGTGTGAGAAATTAGTTAATGCAGCATGTTCTTTGAGCTTCCTTTCATGCCTAAAAATAAGAACCTTAGGTATGTGATGAGTAGCTTCTATATAAGACTCGATCACTTCATGCTGCTATAAAGACACGCGCACACGTATGTTTATTGCGGCACTATTCACAATAGCAAAGACTTGGAACCAACCCAGATGTCCATCTTGAACAATGAGAACACCTGGACACAGGAAGGGGAACATCACACACCGGGGCCTGTTGTGGGGAAGGGGGAAGGGGGAGGGATAGCATTAGGAGATATACCTAATGTAAATGATGAGTTAATGGGTGCAGCACACCAACATGGCACATGTGTACATATGTAACAAACCTACACATTGTGCACATGTACCCTAGAAGATAAAGTATAATTAAAAAAAAAAGAAATCACTTTTCACATACACTTTTACTATAAAGGAACCATTTGTAAATATTTTAGGATTTGCTGTCAATACAATCTTTGTGACACCTATTCAGCTCTGCTGTTACAGCATGAAAACAACCACAGATAAAATGTAAACTAATGAGCATTGTTTTGTTCAAATACAATTCAATTATGAAAAAGACAGATAACTGAATTTGGCCCACAGGCCATAATTTGCTGACCCTTGCTCTGAATTACATGGAATTAATTTCTATGGCCTGATTTTATTGCCTTTCAACAGATTAATATGCATTATCAAAATGTCAAGATCAAAAAGTAACATAGCCAGTGAGATGAAAGTAATTAAGAACAAGAGACAGACAGACACAGAAATTCCAACTCCAGTTGCGAAATGAATATATCTATACACTAAGCATCATATTGAGTAGGCACTGGGGTACCTCTCAGATTATTTGCGGTGAAGATCAATTCTTTTTTCAATCCATCATGGATTGAAAAATACAAAGTCACACATTTGGATGGTGATAGCAGGTTTTTATAAAATTTCTATATATTTAATTTTATTGTTTGCATTTTATCTCAGTGTGAAACAGTAGCAAACAGATAAGGACCACATTCTAAGGAGTGCTGGTTAGGGATTCCCAAGAAGGGCAAGATTTTGTCTGGATGTTTCTGCCTTAACATCTTTATTACATTTGTTCACAGAATTATCTGTTACATTCCTTGGAAATAAGAACACAATTTATTCTCATATTGAAGATCTTCCATAATCTGGGTCCAGCCATATTGTTTTCTCACATAGAATAACTTCCTGTACCCAAACACACCTTCTGCTTCCCCACACTTTGCCATTGCTCATATGATTCTCCTAGTTCCGTACTGTCAACAAATCCATCTTTAATGTCTTTCAAAACTCTTTGATGAAGTTATGTCTTATTTCTGCTGGATGCAATCTGCTCTTCCATGGAACATTCATAAAGCATTGCAAACTTTATCTCTGATTAGACCTGTTTTAATCATAGTGCAATACTCCCTGTACCTTTCTTATTTAGAGACCAGAAAGAGAGAGATTTTGGAACTTGAGCTGTCTCTCGTATAGATAGGTAGGTAGATAGATAGATAGATAGATAGATAGATAGATAGACAGACAGATACAACCCACATATATGTATATATGTGGGACAATATCCAGAGTACCGAACACAGTGTCATTTATAGAATAGAGGCTTTTCACAAATTAGCCCATAAGTGAATACACTGAACCTACATCTTAAATATTCTGTCTTACAGATCTCCTTTAAGTGCCTTCAAGAATTCAGTCCTTTGCACCTTCATTTTTTCCTCTCTTTCTCTTAGGGCAAAGATGCTTATCAGCAAGAGAGCTTGGGTACATAAAACCACAAGACACAGCAATCTGTGATATCAAAAGCAAACTGTATAAGATGCATAACTCACTTACAGAATTTGTATGATGGAGCCTGCAGAATGAAAATGCAATTGATAGCTCATTTATACTATTCTGAATTTCACTGTAAAACACGAATTTTGTGGGCAGAAGGAAGCCAGCCATGATTAGCATTTAGCCCAGCCATAGCCCATGACAATTGTTTGTTTCTGCTGTGATCTGTAAGACTTTGCTTTCCGATGAAAACTTAATTGGATATACTGAAGGAAAGAGCTGCCATCAGTGAGTAAAATTTTATAATCTCCATCAAAGTTACACACTTGCAAAATTATGAAACAGAGTAGATATTTACCCTGCAAATGAATACAGGTCTAAATGATAAAAACTGACAGAGTTAAGCTATGTTAGTAACACACAGGGAAAAAATTGCAAAAGATTCACTCAGGTATTTTATTACTATTATTATATCTGAAACAAATTATGAATTTTATGGCCATGCTGCATTTTATTGGTTTGCCTCTATGTTTAATACAGTTGTAAATGAGCAAAATTCTGATGAATGTTTTCCTGGTGTATGCTTCAAACTTATTTCATCGATATAAAACTTCCTTTCAGATGAGACTACTTATTGTAAAATTAAGGGACTGAGAATGTGCCTTACCTCTCATGGACTGATCCCTTACTTCCATAATATTAAGGAAGAGAGTCAAGGAAATGTAGACATTCTACAAGATGGGCTTCTTGGCTAACCATGCCTACAGATTCTAGAGAAACTTTCCATCACAGTCTCTGGAAGGAGCAGATATACTATTCTATCGTGGCCCCTTTTACCTCACCAGGGATAGACAACATTGATTGCCAACAACTAATATGAGCTTTTATTTTGAATATTTTAACTAAAATAAATGAGGCTATCTAAGTGTGGGAAGCCAAACAAAAGGTCTGGCTAAATAGGGGTCAGAGACAGTGTGATAGCTTCCTTTCTGTGTCAACTTAGTTAGAATATGGCTCCAATTACTCATCCAAACATGAATCTAGGTGTTGCTGTAATGATATTTTGTAGCTGTGATTAAGGTACATAATCAGTTGACTTCGGGTAAGAGAGAATATTGTACATAATCTGGGGAAGGTATGATTTAATCAGTTGAAAGGCTATAAGAGCAGAACCAAGGCTTACCTGAGAAAGATGAAATTCTGCCTGTGGACAGAAGCTTCAGCCCAGACCTGAGAACTTCAGCCTGCCCTTCCTAAGGATCTACTTTACAGATATTCAACTTGCCTAGTCAGCCCCCACAATCACATAAGACAATTCTTTTCAATACATCTCTTAATATGTACCTCCTACTGGCTCTGTTCCTCTGATTGAATGCTGACTGGCACAGACAGTGTTCCAGTAAAACAAAAGACCAGGCAAGACTGAACCACAGTAAATGGAGCAGAAACCTGGTAGGCAGAGGAAACCAGTCTCAGAGAAGTGGCAATTCACAGACTTGTCGTCCTAGAAAAAACAAGACAGTCACATTCTCAAACCCTCAGTTTTAGTGCCTATGAGTCTCAGTCCTACTTTATCCCCACCAGATCTTGAGGGTCTGCTTGAATTCTCCATTAACCTGATTGTGTTTTTTAATAACCAAATGACCTTGACAGGAGCCAACTCTCATGTATCTGGCACATTCTAGAAGAGGGAAAAAAATCTACACTTTTAAAAAACTTCTTTATCTTTCTACTAATGCAACAAAAATTATCAATTATCCATAACTTGTAAGATACACTGTTATAGGTACATTGAAACCACCAATATGCATCTTTCATACAGAGTCTGCTTTCAAGAAGTTTATAAGCTGATAATGAAAATCTCTGTTCATAAATATCACTAATTCATAATTAAAAGTGATCTATGAAGCAGACAAGGCCTAGAGCCAGTGAAACAGAAGTTCAGAAGTGGCTGAGAGGGTTAGGGAAGGCCCCATAGAGAACAGGCCATATAGTTCCTGTCCATGCCTAACATTTGCAGGCCTGGGGCAAGAATACAGGATGACATTTTCATCACAACGTGGAAAGCCAGAATTTAATTTAGAAACATTGACTCCTAGAGCCTCATGCTCCCTTTCTTCCTACACCTGATTACACCCTGCCTCATGTGGACACCCTGCCTTCCTATTAAGCTCCATTTATGCTTTCTGTAAACAGCAGGCTCCTGGTCACTCCTTGAGTCCAGATGAACACATCAGCAATGGAGTCCTCTGAAGATAACAGACTTTGGAAAGAGGCCTTTGAAGCAGTGGGTTTAGGGCAGTTTGAAGTGTGACTTAAGAAAATATTTCTCTTTATCCCAGTTGACTCCTCCTCTACTCCTTGAAAACAATGACTCCCTACAATTTAGGTTTAAATCAAAGGTTCTACTTTCTGAATGTAAGTGTTGAGCTTTTTGAGACTATTATTTTATATCCTCCAACAACTATTAAGTACTTTATACATATTGTGAAAAAAAAAAGAGTAAAACACCTGATTTATTCACCCCCTGTATATCTAGTTTTGTAATTGCTCAGTGACTATTTAGTTCATTCTAACCCCAGTTAAATGTGTATAGGATCTATTCAGGTGGTGATAGGGGTCAAAGAAGGGAGTTATATATGATGAGAATGAGGAGACATAAGCAACAAAACAAAGGAACAAGAAATGATTCAGAGTTGTAAGACAGAAAGCTTCACAAGGAGGAGCAATGGGCAATAACTGTAAAAAGTAGGTGGAGGTAATACTATGGAGGGCTTGGAAATAATTTAAATCTCCACATCCTGTTTTTCTAAAATAAAGGGAGGAAGGAAGGAAACAAGGAAGAGAAGGAGGAAGATGGCTTTCACCAAACACAATGGTGTTTGGCAAAGACACCATTTAAAGTTTGCTTTGTGTGTCTGATTACATTCTGTACTCGGAAAGTAATTAAACCATTGTTGGGACAGAGAAAAAATGTGATCATACATTTCTGTGTGCAATGTTGGAGCACTTCATCTCTTTTCCACAATCGTCTTCATTTAACATTTACATAAACACTCACAAAAACTCAAGAACAAGGCATAATAAATGGAAGGCTCTTCTAACTTCCTGGGTAGCCATGAAGTGAACAGTGTCCATTAACTGCTCTTCAGATGTTTAAGCTAAGTCAAGGCTGTGCATTTGAGTAGACTTCAGGATTCAGAATCATTTCTCTGACCTCAGTGCTCTGTGTATGCACATGAGCTTGTGTGCATGTCAGTGCAGAGCTGTGTTTTCTCAGAGATTTTAAGTGGGTCATACACGCTGAGCTGAGAAACTTAAAAATTCACATTCATGTTAATGTTACCCATTTATTCATAAAAGTGCTGTGACACAATGCTTTGGGCTGCTCTGCCATCTCTGGCCAGAGATAAAGTGCCTTTAAAGAGGAATATTCACTATTTTATTAAAAAATATTTTACCTCAAAATCCAGGCAGCAAAGAGTGTGTATACTTAACACACAAATGGATCTTGTTTATGTGAAGGGTAGTCCATTTCCACAAGTGAGGTGCAGAGAGTTTGCGAACAGATTGTAATCAAACAGATCATAATCGAACAAACGCTATTTTCAAACAGCTTTACTATAGTCTATATACAATGAAAACTTCACATTTAATACATTTTGATAAGTTTGACATAAGCATATACTCATAATAATATCACCACAATCAAGTTAATAAATATATCCATTGCTTTTGAAAGTTTCCTTGTGTCCCTTTGTTACTGACAAAGCTGGTCCCCAAAAGATGGGGTCTTTCCTTGTTCAGCGTCAAGGAGCCAATACATGAGAGCGAAAGTGAGTGTCAAGCAATACAGGCTTTGTTTGATGGCCACAGAATTGAGAGGTGAAAGCATGGCTTATAAATCAACTTCTCAACGGGTGAGGGGCGAGGGAATTAAAATATAGGCTTTCTTTAATAAAGGGGTTGGACGTTAAAGTGAGGGGAGGAATACTCATGCCTTTTCTGGCAATGGGAGGTGAGCTTTCTGGAACCAGAGTACTGCTTTCCTTTTTGGTCTTTAATGACTTCTGGTCATTGTCATGGTGATTATCAACATGATGGCAATGGTGGGAGTCTCATTTAGCATGAAAATGAGATTATATGAAGCCAGAGGTCTTTTTGAAGTCATTTGGTCGGCTTTCTTGGTTCTAACCAGTCTCAGCTGGTCTGGTTCCTAAGATAACTTTTTATCACCAGTGCCCTGGTTTTTAAAAATAAGCAGGGTGGCCGGGCGCGGTGGCTCACGCCTGTAATCCCAGCACTCTGGGAGGCTGAGGCGGGTGGATCACGAGGTCAGGAGATCGAGACCATCCTGGCTAACACGGTGAAACCCCATCTCTGCTAAAAATACAAAAGATTAGTTGGGCGTGATGGCGGGCACCTGTAGTCCCTGCTACTCGGGAGGCTGAGGCAGGAGAATGGCATGAACCCGGGAGGCGGAGCTTGCAGTGAGCCGAGATCGCGCCACCGGACTCCAGCCTGGGCGACAGAGCGACACTCGGTCTCAATAAATAAATAAATAAATAAATAAAATAAAAATAAAAAATAAAAATAAGCAGGGTTAGGACAGGATAGAAATTCAGCTATGTCATGTCAGCATTTTACCAGGTAACTCCTTTATGTTTGCTTTATTTGTTTTGTTTTCTCCTTGGTTTTGTTTTGGTTTTGTGGTGAGAGTCTTTAACATGAGGTCTGTCCTCTTAAAATTTTTTATGTGCACAGTACCATAATGTAAGCACTATGATGTACAGCAAACATCCAGAATTTTTTATCTTGCAAAATTGAAACATTATACCCATTGAGCAACATCTCTACTCTGAACCTCCGGCAGCCACCATTCTATTCTCTGCTTCTATGAATCTATTTTAGATACTTGATGTAACTGGAATCATCTAGTATTTGTCCACCTGTAACCTGCTTATTTTACTTAAAATTATGTCCTCCAGCTGTATACATGTTGTTGCAAATGGTGAGATTTCTTCCTTTTTGAAGGCTGAGTAGTATTCCATTGTATGTGTATAACACGTTTTCCTTACTATTTATCTGTTGATGCACGTTTTGGTTGTTTCCATATCTTTGCTACTCTGAGTAATGCTGCAGTGGACATAAGAGTGTATTTATCTCTTGAAGGTCCTGAATCAATCCTTTTGGATGAATACCCAAAAGTGGACTTGCTGGATCATATGGTGGTTCTATTTTTAATTTTTTGAAGAACCTCCATAATGGATGCACCATTTTGCATTCTGACCAACAGTGTAGAAGGGTTCCAATGTCTCCATATATTCAAGGACATATATTTTTATTAAACTAATAACCATCCTAACAGGTAAAATGCATGCTATTGTATAAGACTGAATGTAATAAAGTTAATAATTAGAGTAAAAATGATAGCTATACTTTGTTGAGCAGTTACTATATGCAAGAAATTGTGCTAAGCATTTTACAAGCCTGTAATATTAAATTCTATGAACAATTGTATGCAAAAAGTCCTAGTATTCTAATTTTCTAAATGAGGAAACTGGGACTTGTAAAAGTGTAATAACTTGCCCAAGCTCATGGGGCAAATAAAGTGGGGGATTTAAAATAAAAACAAAGCATGACAGTATGGCTTTTTTCCAGAGGTCCAGCTCTTAAACACTGCTGTTTTACTCTATTACATGCAGTCCTATGAGTAAAAAGTTCATGGCCTGAGTAGAAAAGAGCACAACCTGGGAAGAACAAGACCCAGGTTCTAGTCTCAACACTTTTTCCAACTAATATTTGAGTCATTTTGGTCACTTTCAGCTCCCGTTCTCCCATCTGCAATAGGTGTAAAGATAAGAAAAGCATCTTGGTTAGTTTCTTTAATTTTCTTCAAGGCAGGTTGGCTCACTTTTCTCAGGAAATCTCAATTTTTTAAGTCTATGTTACTGTGATACATGGAATATCTGTATTCAGAATCTGACATTCTTGCCAGGTATCAGCTACTCAATTAAAAAAAAAAAAAACTCAAAAGTAAACTGATGAGAAATAATATTAATCTATGATTGATTACTTTAAGGATAATCTATAAATCTTTTATTTATTTCAAATATTTTTCATAGACAAAATCATGCTATGAGAGAGGTTTAAAGTTAAGCACTTTTTTTCACCTTGTAGAATTATAATATGCCTTAGCTTTCATTTAGAAATAGTCATACAGCTTTTTAGAATACAATTATACATAGGTTATAGGAATTTTGTTGAAAATGTTTACTTCATCACTAAAGTTATATTTTGAGTAGCCAATGGACAAATTTGTCTTTGACATTAACTCACAAAAAAGCTTTGCTGTTGCTAAGCAACCAATGCATGTTGATCATATAGGTGAGGAATTCATAAACTTCAGCCCTCGGGACCAAAAGATACACAGCCATGCCCATTTGCTTATTTTCTATAGCCGTTTTCACTCTACAACAATAGGACTGAGCAGTTGTGACAGAATGGCCCACAAAGCTGAAAATTTCTACTTCTTAGCCTTTTATGAAAAATGTTTGATCTTCTGCTTTGGGCATCCCGAAAGATGATGCTTCTCACCACTTGCCATTAGGTGTGGTCATGTTGCTAACTTTGGCTAACTAAACATAAACAGATATTACAGGTACATGTAAGAGCCAGTCACTGATTCTCCAATCTGCCTTTAAGATGTCCTGTGACTTTCCAGATAGAGGAGACTCCATCATCTCAGCTCACTGAATATGGGCCACCCAGAAGGTACCACTCTAACTTCATTACATGGTCATGGAGTCTGGGTGTGAAATGGACCTTTGGCATTTTTACCCACTGAGATGTGGTGGATAACATCCAGCCTGGGCTAACTGATGCATGTAGTAAATTTTCCCAAATAAATTTTGCAAAAGGCAGATTTTAAATAATGATCTGAATAGACTTTTGGGGGTCTTCAATATTTTGAGGATTGTGTCTCCCTTTGAAAATTTAATCAAAGCTAAAACTTATCTCCAAAGAGGAAATAATATGAGTGTGTGTGTGTGCGCGCACACACGCCCACACACAAAACTTTTCAAGCAATTCCAGGAGGTTTTAGACCTTTTCATGCCAATGTATAGGTCCTAGGGTAAGAGCTAGCATTGTGGAAAGAGCCTTGGGTTTGGAGTTCAAAAAAACAAGGATGGTTTCAAACCCCGATTCTGCCACTAACAGTGCTTGTCTAACTTATGTAAACTCTAGATTTTGATTCCCTTATCTGTAAAAGGTGATATTAATATCTACCTTGCTTTGAAACTGGGAGGTAGAAAGGTAATGGTGTGCAATTGTCTATCACAGTGTTTAACATAGTATGTGGTCAATATATGATTGTTCCCTACATCCTATAATAATAGTGACAGCAATACAGTGAGATGCTCTTAGGCTAAACCAAATCCAAGCTGGCATAAGGATAACAGGAGATAAAAATGTTCTCATTTGCAAAATAATGGTTTAGATCTGATGAACTCTATTATTATTCTTGGCTCTACAATTCTGACTATCATTAGACAAAGGCCTCTTTAAAAGCAGATAGGTATTATTGGAATAACTCAATAAAGCAGCTTTGCCTCATTGATTTTAGACTTGGAAATTCAGCTACTGCAGAAATGTATTTTCTGTAGTGTCTGTATATGTAGTCTTAGATTTAGAATAGAAAGTTGAACTCAAAGCTTTACCCTTTGAGAAATTTTGATATCATATCATCATGTAAAGCAAAGCTTTCATGGCAAAATCCATTGGAAAAGCATAATGTGTGAGTTTTGGGGTCCCTGCCTATCTTTAGATAGATAGATAGATACGGACACACACACACAGACATACATACACACATATGTATGTCTGTGTGTGTGTATATATATATGTATAGAGAGAGATTTCAGAAATTACTAAAATAATCATATAATCGTAGCTGGTTGGACATGGACAATATCTGTTCATTCAGCCTTCAACATTTTTAAACTACAGGTGAGCAAAACAAACAAAATCTAGCAATATTAAGTGATTTAACCAGAGATAGTAACCTATGAATAAAAAGTGAGGTTAGACACAGGGCCTTAAAATCTAAGCATTCCATTACTCTTTTGAAATGCCCCCCATTATAATATATTAAATTATCAGACCAAGATAGTTCAGTATAATCCATATTCCAAGAGGACTGTTGGAAGCATCTGCTGGAAACCCACTAGGTTTCATTAAGTACAAATGGCAAGGAAATTTTAGAGACGTTGTGGATGATATGCTGCTCCCATACTGCCTCCTTTCTACCGATTCCTAAGCCCAGAATGTAAAAACAGGCTGGATGTTCTTATACAGACGCCTTCTTTCCTGAAGACCATCGTTTTGCCTGGTACAGGAGCTTTTAGTGAGACATTAGGAAAGACATACCTGATTTTTAAGATCACGTAGGACCATGTACTTATTATTAGCTTACCATCACTTTAGAAACCTGTTGAGTGTGGCCAATGCTTATATTTATGCAAACAGAGAGAGAGAGAGAGAGAGAGAGAGAGACAGCATGTGTGTGTTGAAGAGAGAGACAGAGCAGGGAGAGAAAAAGAGATAGAGAATAAAAAGACAAAGAGAAAAACCCAAGCCCAGGAGAACTTGTACTGAAAAACCTGAGAATTTTCACCCTCATGATCATAACTGCCATATCACCTTAACCTCTTTTGTTGATAATTGATAAGTAATACTCTTAATAATTTAACACTGAGATAAACACATTATATGTACTATTTTTTAAATTTCTAAAACACTTTTGAAATTTTTAGTTATGCATATATTTAATTATTGTGAATATTTGGTCTTATAAATACTGTTAAGGTGGCCAGACAATATGGTCCATGAGATGAAAAACGTTTCTCTTTTATTTGCACCTTGGTATCCTCAACATATTTCACAGAAACTGGCCAGACAATAAATATCAATGTTTAATACATACTTATGAACTAAATTTAAAAATCTCTCCTATAAAGTAGATAATGTGATTATTTCTATTTTGGGGATGAAGAAATGGGATCTTAAAGAGTGTCTTAATCTTTTATACTACAAGTCTTTATGATAACACTTTTCTCTGACTTCTTCCTGTTCTGAATGTCTACCTAGTAGATGAAATTAATGCTCACAATTATTGCTTGGTGGAGACATCATTGCTTTCTTTCTGTGGAATTTTACTTAGAAAGAGAGAGCTTTTCATGTTCCAAAATTTATCTCCTATCTTCTAGTTCCTGAGCTACATACATATCACAAAAAATAAGTAACTATAAAAGCATATTGGAGGACTTAGCCCTCATAATTCATTCCACCAAACTTTGATTCCTGAGAGTGAAAGTAAAGGTAAACAGATGATTAACTGGGTGATCTTTTATATTGATTATTGTGTCACTAGCTTTTGTGTGTAGAAAAGAAACTCAAAATCTCAATAATATACAAGAATAAGCATTTATTTCTTGTTTATATGTCTGTCATCTTGGGTAGCATTGCTTTTAGGCTGGGAATTTATCCGGCCTTGGTTTAGAGCTGGAGATTGGTTTATTCTGCTTTTGGTAATTCTAGGCTGAGACTGAAGGAGTAGTGGTTACCCATGGAGCGGGGGGTGGGAGTTGGATTTCTTCACATGGAGGGTCACTGATGCCCAAGATAGCAGACTCAGTCAAGCTTGTGGCATACCTGCTAATATCACATTGAACAAAGAAGATCACATAACTAAGCCCAGCATCAATAGACTAATGGGATAGGAAAATGTACTCCTCTCAAAAAGATGGTGGAGAGAGAGAAGAGACCGGGGGGGGGGGGGGGTGGGAGAGAGAGAGAGAGAGAGAAAGAAATTACTTGCTAAAAGGGACCTGGTCTACCCTACTTATTATATTTATATCTATAGAATTTTGTTTTTTTTTTTTTTTTCAATGAATTAGGCTAAAAATTAAATGTGAAGTAAATTTAAACTTCTTTTACCTTCATTAAATCTATACCTGGGCTTCTCTAGAGTTCAATAATGATTTTGCCCCATTTGGCATTCCACTTTGATTTTTTCCAGTACATTTGTCTCTATCTCACTGAGTACTACCCAGGCTCACATAATAAACAGCTTCACATGTTTTTAGTGAAGACAATAAGGAAAACTGTGAGGGTAAAGATGATATTGTCTTATATTAAAAGAATTAGCCAAGAAAGAAAATTACTAGTCCAGGGCAAGTGACAAACATTGGCTCTGTAAAGGCATGTGGCATAATTATAACCTTAGATAAATGACTAAGCTTTATCTTCCTGTTTCATAAGATGGAGTTAATAAAAGTATCTATTCTGTAGATTTGAGAGAAGTAAATAAAGAAATGCTTTTAATGTATTTAGCATAAGATTCTGAGACTGGCATGCATTTACAAGGGTCCAATAATGTTGTTATTTTGTGATTGTTATATTTTTAAACAAGTATGAATCAGTCTACACAATCGGATATGCAAGAAATACAAATTCATATTATTTTCTCTTCAAAATTTTCTTTCTTTTTTAACCTGAAAGTATTTTAAAAGAATTTATTTTCTAGACCTTACCTGCAGAACTGAGGCTATCTTGTTATTCATGATCTCCTCCCACTGTTGTGACATAGCTCCAAACAATAATTGCTAACAAGTAGTTGGGATGACTCAGGGAGTTCTCCTGCCTGGTCCCAGGTCACTGATTATTCATTTGACATTGAGATATGCACTATTAAAATTTACTCAAGACCATATAATTTCATGGAAAATTAATAACATGTTCATGAATGACTTATGGGTAAATAATAAAATTAAGGCAGAAATCAAGAAATTATTTGAAACTAATGAGAACAAAGATAAAACATACCAGAATCTCTGAGACACAGCTAAGGCAGTGTTAAAAGAGAAATTTATAGCACTAAATGCCCACATCAAAAAATTAGAAAAAGCTCAGTTTAACAACTTAACCTCACAACTATAAGAACTAGAGAACCATGGGCAAACCAACTGCAAAGCTAACAGAAGAGAAGAAACAACAAAAATCAGAGTTGAAATGAAGGAGATTGAGATGCTAAAAACCATTCAGAAGGTCAACAAATCCAGCAGTTGGTTTTTTGAAAAAAGTGATAAAATGAATATTCCACTAGCTAGACTAATAAAAAAGAAGAAAAGAGAGAAGCTGCAAATAAACATAATTAGAAACAGCAAAAGGGATATTACTACTGACCCCACAGAAATACAAATAACCATCAGAGAACATTATGAACACCTTTATGCACACAAACTAGAAAATCTAAAAGAAATGTATAAATTCCTGCATACATACACCCTGCCAAACTGATATGGGAAGAAACTGAATCCCTGAACAGACCAATAACAAGCTCCAAAATTGAATCCATAATAGAAAGCCTACCAACTTAAAAAAGCTCTGAAGCAGACTGATTGATAGCTGAATTCCACCAGGTGTACAAAGAAGGGTTGGTACCACTCCTTCTAAAACTATTCCAAAAAATTGAAGCAGAGGAACTCCTCTCTGACTCATTCTATGAGACCAGCATCATCCTAATACCAAAACCTGGCAGAGACACAACAAAAAAAAGAAAACTTCAGGCCAATATCCTTGGTGAACACCAGTGCAAAAATCTTCAACAAAATACTGGTAAACCAATTCTAGCAGCATGTCGAAAAGCTTATCCATCACAATCAAGTAGGCTTTATCCCTGGGATGCAAAGTTGGTTTAGCATGTATAAATCAATAAATGTGATTCATCACATACACATAACTAAAGACAAAAACTACAATGATCTCAATAGACTCTGAAAATGCGTTTGATGAAATTCAACATCCTTCATGTTAAAAACTCTCAATAAACTAGGTATTGAAGAAACATACCCTAGAATAGTAGCCATGTATAACAAACCCACAGCCCACATCACACTGAGTGGGGAAAAGCTGCAAGCATTCCCCTTAAAAACTGGCACAAGACAAGGATTCCTTCTCTCACTACTATTATTTGATATAGTACTGGAAGTCCTGGCCAAAGTAATCAAGCAAGAGAAAGAAATAAAGGACATCCAAATAGGTAGAGAGGAAGTCAGATAGTTGCTGTTTGCAGATAACATGATCCTTTATCTAGAAAACCCTATAGACTCAGCTCCAAAGCCTCTTAAGCTTATAAACAACTTCAGCAAAGTCTCAGGATACAAAATCAATGTACAAAAATCAGTAGCATTCCTAGACACCAACAACAGTCAAGCCAAGAGCCAACTCAGGAATACGATCCCATGCACAATTACCACAAAAAAAATAAAATACCTAGGAATGCAGCTAACTAAAGAGGTGAAACATCTCTACAATGAGAACTACAGAATGTTGTTCAAAGAAATCAGAGACTACACAAAGAATTGGAATAACATTGCATGTTCATTAAGAGAAACAATCAGTATTGTTAAAAGTGACCGTACTGGCCAAAGCAATTTACAGATTCAAAGCTGTTCCTATCGAACCACCAATGACATTCTTCATAGAACTAGAAAAGAACTACTTTAAAATTCATATGGAACAAAAAAAGAGCCCAAATCTCAAAGGCAGTCATAAGAAAAAAGAACAATACCCGACTTCAAACTATACTACAGGGCTGCAGTAACCAAAACAGCATGGTACTGGTACAAAAACAGACATGTAGACCAATGGAACAGAATAGAGAGCCCGGAAATAAGGCCACACACCTACAACCATCTGATCTTTGACAAAGCTGACATAAACAAGCAATGGGAAAAGGACCCCCTATTCAATAAATGGTACTGGGATAACTGGCTAGTCATATGCAGAAGATTAAAACTAGATCCCTTCTTTATACCATATACAAAAATCAACTCAAGAAAAGTTAAAGCCTTAAATATAAAACGTAACACTAAAAATCCTAGAAGGTAACCTAGGCAATGCCATTAAACTATAAAGAACATCTGCACAGCAAGAGAAGCAATCAACAGAGTAAGTATACAACCTACAGAATGTTAGAAAACATTTTCAAACTATGCATCTGACAAAGGTCTAATATTCGGATTCTGGAAGGAACTTAAGTTTTCAAGCAAAAAAAAAAAAACCATTAAAAAGTGGACAAAGGACATAAACAGAAACTTTTTAAAAGAAACATAACGTTCAGCCAACAAGTATATGAAAAAAAGTTCAACAGCACTGATTACGAGAGAAATGCAAATGAAAACCACAATGAGATACCATCTCACACCAATCAGAATGGCTATTACTAAAAAGTAAAAAAAAAAAATATGACATGCTGGTTGAGGTTGCAGAGCCAAGGGAACACTTATACACTGTTGGTGGGAGGATAAATTAATTCAACCATCATGGAAAGCAGTGTGGCAATTCCTCAAAGACTAAAAAACAGAACTACCATTTGAACCAGCAATCTCACTACTGGGTATATACCCAGAGGAGTATATATCATTCTATTATAAAGACACATGCACACTTACGTTAATTGCAGCACTATTCCCAATTGAAAAAACATGGAATCAACCCAAATGACCATCAATGGTAGACAGGATAAAGAAAATGGGGTACATATACATCATGTATTACTATACGGTCATAAAAAAGAATGAGATCATGTCCCTTGTAGGAACATGCATGAAGCTAGAAACCATAATCTTTGGCAAACTATAGTAATGCATGAATACGAAACCAAGTACCACATGTTCTCACTTATAAGTGGGAGTTAAATGATGAGAACGCATGGACACATGGAGGGGAACAACAGACACTGCAGGTTCATCTGAGAGTGGAGGGTGTGGGGAGGGAGATGATCAGGAAAAATAACTATGCTACCAGGATTAACACCTGGGTGACAAAGTAATCTTGACAACGGACCTCTGTGACACATGTTTACCTATATAACAATCCTGCACATGTACTTAAAATGAAAAATTTAAAAGTGAGATACCCACTATGCCATTTCTATGCCTCTTTAGTGTACTCTCTACAGTGTCCATGTCACTCTTGAGTGCATGGAATTCTTTTAAAGGGTGATATTTTCCCACCACATAAATGCGCCAAGTGGCCATTTCCACTCTGGGTTCCAATAACACTCAGTTCTACTCCCACTACCATGACACCATCCTAAAGCAGTGACACTCTTTTCTCCTTTCTCATATCAGGGAGTAATTTCTTTCTCCCCATTTCTGTCTAAAACATTCTGTCTATATCCTGAATCCTCCCATCTCTCTGCTACTTCGCTTTTAAAAATCAAATGCAAATTTTTCTGCTTTCAGCACTGCAGCCTCCTTGACCAAGGAAAAAACTACAGGAGGTACTCTCTGCTGGAATAGAGGTTACGGAAAGAGAAATTCAGGAAGAGAAAAACAAACCAACATGAGTTGCTATCTCAAAACATTATGCTATTGTCATTGTCATTATCATTATACTCATCCTCCTAATTACAATTGTTAATACTGACTTGATCATTGGAGTCCCTGTTAACACAATTCTCAGAATCCTTAGTCCAGAGAAGGTACTTTAGAAATACTGTCAATTCGTTATAGCACAAAGTGCACAATTTTGGAACTCAGATATGAGATCAAGTCCCTACCCCAATACTCACTATTCTTGAATACATATCCTTGGGTATCTACGCTATGTCTTAGCCTCTTTGTCTGTAAAGTGGGGATTATCAGTTTCCAGTGTTGTGATAGGAAGGAAATAATGTATGTGAAGCACTTAACACAATTATAATGATTATTTAATAAAGGTTGAATAGCTTTTTGTCAGAAAGGAAAAAATTGCTCCCATTTTCCTGCAATCTTCTAATTTCTAACAGCTCCCTCTGCAGGAAGGCTCTGGTTCTCGAAGCTGGAATGCCTTCTTCATCTGGTTTTTTGTTGTTCATAGTTCTTTAAAGCAGCTGCAGTCAATGCCCTATTGCCATATGTAGCATAATCTGCCTCTTGCTGGAAACCTTAGATAGTAGATGACACACACTCCAGGGTCAGTAATTAATTATAAAAACAGCAAAACCCAGGAAACCCATTGGCAAGAAGTGCCCGAGCAATATGGTAATTTGTACACCACTGTTGGGGAAATGCAGACAGTAAGCCCAACAGTCACTTCCTTTCTCTTTGGCTTAGAGCACTTGGCATTCATTTATGAGGCCGTTGGGTTCAATTAGACCTCTGCGTAACAAGCTGTCAGTCACCATCAAGGCACCTCCCAGAGACATGTCAGAGCAGCTTCCTGCTGTCACCTCACTCTCCTTCTGGAGACCTGTGAGCAGGATTTCAAGGAGTTGAGTTGGTGCATATTGCATAACACTCTGTTTTCCTCCCTTTCTCCCCACCACTGTTTTTCCAGAGGCTTCTGCCATTGCAGGACAGGCATGCAGGAGAGCTAAGGGGTGCCAGGATTACCAGTCCTTGGGGAGTGCCCATCTAGGTGAACCTTGACAGGGACAATGTTCTGGTAGGATGCAGCAGCAGCCTGATCAGAGTAAGCAGCCCTGGGCCATGGCTTTCCTGAGGATTTGTATTAACCCAGTAACTATTAAAAAAAGGAGGGGCCACTAATCCTAAAGAGCAAATAAAAGTCCTGAGAAGTATTTCGTGGGCAATAGCCTAGCTGCTAAGAGATTGGCTGTACTCTCACCACTATTTAAAGCAGCTGCCCTTATTTTTTTTCTCATCAGACACACCTGACAGATGACATTTGCATGTATGGCACTCATTTGCAATTTCCTCAATTAGCTCAAACACCACTTCTCCAACCACTCAAGAAAGTGTATCTGAATGTAAATGAGGCAAAGAAAGGTTATTATAGAGATAACCTTGAATCTGCTTTCTTTAAAATAATGCAGGATATTCACAAACTTTCCCATTCTGGTTATTCGCTGTAACAAATTATTTGGATCTACCTCACAGTAGATCAAGGCATACTATTGTATCACGATGTGGTAGCTGAGAACTTGGTTGGGTTTTTAATGTTGCAAGGCAAGTAAACAGGTTCTTCTTCTTTATCTCCAATTCAGTATACTGCTGCCGAGTGAGGAGCATGCAATGGGAACCATGCTGGGGATGCCTATGCCCCTGAGCTTATCAGACACCACCATAACTCTGTGATAGGCAGAACTATTCTTCTATGGAAGTACCAATTCATCTGGACCCAAAAGACCTGATTTTGTATCCAACTTATTTAGTTCCTTGTCTTTGGACAAGTTGCTTACCTTGAACTTACGACACTCAGTTTTCTCATCTGGAGAGGAGAGATATGCTTAGTTCAGAGTCGGTGTGGATATTAAGTCATAATTGCTAACTATATGCCAGGCACTAGATTAAGAATTCTATATGAATTATCTTACTGTTGTCTATATGTCTGTTTTCCTTATATAGATGAGGTAATGGAGGCTTAAAGACTTTATAAAAATGTGTCTGATCCCGGATCCAAACCAATGCAGTCTTATCCTAGAGTGATATGCTGAGTGAATTTACTATACTATCTCTATTTGTTTAAGTGAACAGTTGTTGGTTAGTCCCTAAAACTTAGCAGGAGTTTGTATGTACTGATGGTAAGAGGATTTCTAGAAATAATTGAGCAAAAAGATTAGAGGTACTTCTTATAAAATCATGCATAAATGCACATAAATGATTATTACATTTTATGTACTAATTAAGGAATTATAGAATTTAATACTGGAAAAATCATTGGGAACCTTGTATTTCAGTGATTTAAAATTGGCACGTCTGTAAGGTTCACTTTTAGCTTTTAAAGAATGCTAAAGTTTTAGAGTATTGTCTACCAGAATTGAATTTATCAAGTGTAATTCAGTTATCTAATTTTAAAAAATTATTTGTGTATATATATTTTTATATACATTCATCTACTAATTCATAATGTCTTGAGTTTTAACTAAGTACATATAAGTATCTTTCAAGCTGATCAATAGGAGACCAAGGTTTTCTTTACTTCTTTTTCTTTAAGTCTCAACTTCAACAAATTGTTTCAAAAAGGCTTTGTCTGACTTTTAAGCTAGATTTGTCCTCCTGTTATGCTGTATTTTATTTACTTTAACTCTCATCACCCATGACTCTTCTTTTTTTTTTTAATCTATTTGTACTCCGTGTTAGACGCAAGTGCCTTAAGAGTGGGGCTGTGTATAAATTGTATTCCAAGGAATCTGTGTAACCCAATGGCATTTGTAAAAGCCAAAAGGACTTCCTTTTGGGAACATCTGTCCATTTCCTCCTCCTTTCCCACTTCATTAAAAATATCCTAACAATAAGTTCTCCAAGATCAAGATGGAATAAAGAAAGGCATCATTGTACCTTCCATGGTTTGAAGATGTTATTCTCACCACCAAATTATTGTATACCCCACTCTTCTAAACTTGGATTTATCCAAGACTAGTTCAAACATCATCTCTTTTCTTACTCTCCCAGACAGACTTAGAATCTCTTCCTGGTCTCCACAACTCTTTAATGCCTCTTTCAAAACTAGTCCTGAGGGCTGGGGAAGTCATCATGCTTTTTGAACCATAGCAAACAGAGAGGGATGGATCACCTCTGTCTTTCTTTTTTCTTTTTATTTTTTCCAATCTGCTGTTCCAGTCCATCAGTAAATCTTTTTGGAGGGCAAATGGGAGTTGCAGTGTGGAATGCTGTGTAGAACTGGAGTTATGGCTTTTGAGAAGAGGAACTGAGAATCTATGTTCAATTTCTCTCTCTCTTCAATCTCAACTAAAAAGGTAGACACTGCTGCTAGAACATAAGATCTTATGGCCTCAGGAACACTAAGGTGGCCCAAATCACTGTGTTCAGCTACCTTTTCTGGTAAGCTTATATGGAAAAACTCTTTAAGGAAAGGGGAAGAGAACTAGAAAAACACTATAACTGTACATATGCTTTTGAGCATAGAATGAGTCATACTGTCTTCAGGAATGGACTTCCTGACTGAAGGTGCAAAGCCAGGAGAAAGGTGCATACAGTGGGAAGGGACAATTGAACTCATTTGTTGGGAAACATGGTATGTCATGGATTAAGCCCTTCTGTGACATATGGAGATTGAGAATAACTTAGACATGTCACAATTCAGGGAAGTAGGAATTGTTGTTTCTTCTTTGACAGATGAGAAAATAATAACAACAATCATAACAACAAAACAGTGAACATTTACTGAGCACTTTTTGAGACTTTTCTAACTAGGTCTTATGTATTAACTTTCCATACATTGACTAATTTACTCATCACAGTAACTAGTGAGATAGGTACTATTGTTGCCTGAATTTTATAAATCAGGATACCACAAGGTTAAATTACAAGGTCACACAGTTGGTAAGAAGAACTGGAATTTGAACTCAATATTCCACCTGTAGAATCCATGTTTGGGAAACTGAGCCTCAGAGATGTTGTATGATATGCACAAAATTATCTTTCTGGTCTTGATTTCTGGGTCTAGAGTCCAGATATGTTTAACTGTAGGCTTATTCATTTTGTTATTGGTGTTTGTTTTGTTGAGGAGACACTTATCATCCTAGTGAAACAGAAAAGGTTTCCTTGTCCCCCTCGCAGGGCGTGTGATGGGGTGTGGCTCGCTTCTTCAGTGCCGTGATGCTGAGATCTCTAGGGGAGCATACAGACAGGCAGGCTGTGGGGTGTCTAGGGGTGTCTAGACAGGCAGGCTGTGGGGTGTCTAGACACGCTGTAGCAGTGTCTAGGGGTGAGTGTTTACAGCTGACGTCCCAGAGGGCAGGTGTTACAGGGTACTCTTTTAGTTTGCCATCTATAGGCAGCTTGTGTTAACCAGCTCAATTAGACCCCCTTCCTTATTAGGAGGACAGAGGGATTTCTGTATTCCAAGGTTTCTTGCCTTGGTGTACCAGAAGAATCAGATCACACGTGGGCTTGGAGAATGAGTGCAAGGTTTTATTGAGTGGAAGTAGCCCTCAGCAGATGGGGCACCCAGAAGGGAGATGGTTTTCCCCTGGAGTCCGGCCACCCAGTGGCCATTCCTCTTCAACTGCTCTGGCCAAACTCTGCATTGTTTAGTCAGTTGATGGCCTGCTGGCCTGTGAGTGCCTGTCGGCATGCTCTTCCGTTAATGTGTTCCTTATGACATCCAGCTGCTTCTGTGTGTGCCTGCTAGGGTCTCGGGTTTCCAAAGGCACAACATGGGGGAGTGGCAGGCCAGGGTGGTCTTGGAAAATGCAACATTTGGGCAGTAAGGCAGGAGCTCCTGTCCTCACCTAGGTCTATGGGGGTGCAGCCCTAGCTAGGGGCCATGCCCGCTCTACCCTGCACTCCCCTGTCCACGCTTCTGTTTCATTTAAAGGGACCACGCTCTTCCTTTCCTAGCACTCCCGTATCACTAGCTATTATTCAAAGAAAACATGTGGGTCCAGAAAGAGAAATGAAATTAAACAGTTTTAATTTGTATTATTTAAGGGTAAAATTGGCCTGAACTGCCAGGATAACAATCTGAAGTTCACATTTTCCTTAGAACCCTCTATAACCTTAATGATGCATTTCCTCTCACCCTTTGATCAAAGGCAATAATCAGGAACAAGCTAAAATATAGTTGTCCCATCCTTTCCAGAGTTCAGTCTCAGCACACCCAAAGCCTCCATTTCTTCTGCGTTCAAGGAGCCCATGTAAAACTAAGTTTATTTTACATGCTGCCCATTCTCATTGCCTACTGTTCCCAAATAAATTCCTTATGACAGAAATAAGCCCACTGGATTAGCAGGAGAGGGGTTTCAGGGCCCCTGGCATTTCATCAAGGAGTGGCAGTTTTTCGGTTTTGCTTTTGGAGTGCTATTTTCCCACAGGCAAAAATAAACAGAAGTAAGAGGTGCTTTCCTGAAAGATGCTTGATGAGCACTTTCATTTCCAGCCCTTTGTTTAGACAGACAAATCTGATTCAACTTACTTTTGTTGAGTGACACTAAGCTGCTTTTTGGAAACTTTTGCAGTCTCAATTATCTGCGATCTAATGATGCCACCTTTTCAGAAACCCTGGCCAGAGGACACACAAACTTGTGGTCAACACTCACACTGGGAACATTCAGGTTCCTTTATAGGAGTCCCTTGCCATTCTTCCTTAGAGGAGAATGCCTGAATACTCTGAATGCAAAAGATAGCTCAGAGTTTGCCATATTTCCTCTTATAATGGTGATTACATTCCACTTCTGGGTTGTGTTTACCTAAGGTTAAAAATGTGCTAAATGAATTAAAATCACCTGAGAGACTTACCATCCGAATGACTTGGAGTCCTATAAGTAAAATCAAATACGATTAATCAATTAATTATTAGTAAAGACTCTTTCCGAGTAGATGGATTTTTAATTTTTTTTTTCTGTAGCTTTCAAGGACATTAAGTAACTTACATCAGGTTCTAATTGAAATGTTAGCCAGTTGGTCATACAGGTAAAACAGGTTAATTATCAGTTAGCAATTGCCATCTTAGATTAGTTATAATTATTTTGGCCCTCTTCACCAAAACACAGATTGTCCTTGATAATTACTTACAGATTCACTGAGCATTATTAACAGGGGGACTGTTAAAGGTTGAAAACAAATGGTAATTATAGTCTAAAATCAAAAGAAATAAAATAAGGTCCACATAGCTCCCTGCAAATTTAGTGAGGCCTTTGCTTGGACATGTTGCATTTTGTTTTATTTTACATAGCATGTGGGAAAATACTGAAAGCCTTGAATTGATTATTTACATTCAGTCGTTCCTCCGAGAAAGAATAAGGAGGAACGAAAGAAAAACAGGGAAGGACAGATGCTGGGCAGGGTAGCAAAAAAGGAGAGCAGGGAAGAAGAGAGATGATAAGTACTGATAGCAAGAAAGTTGGTAATATGGAATTCAAAGGATAGAATAAAGTGTTATTAAAATATTAGTAAAAAAGACAAAATAGTCTAGTAGGCTGAATATTTACATCCTGATGCCTGGAGCCTATGAATGTCATTTTATGGCTGGAAAGGACTTTGCAGAAATGATTATGTTAAGGATCTTGAGATGGGGAGAATATCCTTGAGTAACTGGGTGGACCCAAAATGCAATCGCATGTATCTTTATGAGTGAGAGGCAGAGAGGGATTTGGCACAGACAGAGGAGGGAGGGGCGTTGTGATCGTGGAGGCAGAGATGAGAATAATGTATCCACAAGCCAAGGAAGGCCAGCATTCTAGAGGCTCTGAGGAAGCACGGCCCTACCTAAGCTTTGATTTTGTCTTAGTGATATTGATTTTGGCCTCCTGGCCTGGGGGACTCCAAGGGAATGAATTTGTGGTGTTGTACACCATTAAGTATGCAGTAATTTGTTACAGCCACCATAAAAAGCTAACATAGTCATTTAGCCATTCACAATTTTAATTTATTGCGTATTTTTGCCAGGGGCTGCTCTGAACACCAGGAAAGGAGAGAAAAGGGGTGCTAAGTGAGGAGAAAGATGAGCAAAACAACAATAAGATTATTTCAGACAGCAGTAGGTTCTATGAAATATATGAACAGAGAAATCAGAAATAATATGAGAGGGGGAAGGGGCATAATTTGAGCCAGTCATGTGAGGATATGGTATTTACTAACTTTTTTGAAATCATCACCACTTTTTCATCTCAAAATAACCTTTGAAGATGAGAGTTATCCATATTGGGAAAAGGAATCAGTCTTACAGGGCCAAAATATCTGACCTAAGTTTACAGTGTTGTGAGTAGTAAAACTGGAGTTCAAATTCAGGTTGATCTATGCTAAAACTTAAACTCTTCCCATGTGAGGTGCAGATAGAAAGAACCATTGCACAGCATGGATTAAACTGCCACAGAAAGTTTTTCCAACTATTTCTAGGGAAGATGTTGCGTTTTCTATTTAGACCTACATTATTGAACACATCATGTTGCCCAGGTCATAATGCATGAAGTTCTTGAGGTCATCAACAGCCACCGGTTTATACAGGAGACCTCATGATTTTAAGAGCAAAACCTGCTCCTCCTGGATAAATGAGATTTCAATTTGACTATTACCAACCAAAAGATTCAGCTTCTTTCCCCTCAGTTCGACTCAGCTAAGAATCAAAGAATTTCCCCCAACAATCTCCCTCACACGTAAGTGAAACTATCGTATGCAGATGACTGAGGCAGGCAGGTCAATGCCCTAGAGTGAACAGAGAAAAATGAGTTCTACTGCTGAAGGCCTGAAGAATCCTAATTTGATATTTAGGGCCTTTGGCTTGATTGGGCTATGGCAAAAGAGAAGATTCTGCTCTGTTGTGTCAGTTTTCAGACCCCAGGGAACGACTGGCTACCAGGCAAGGACCTGACTGACTTATAACCAGCAGGCAAGAGCCACAGCACAGCACTCACACGGTGATTGTTAATGGTAGAGCCAAGCTGGCTACAGAGACTCCCGGGGGAAGCCTACAAGCCTGTCAGTGCTTGTCAGTGTCGCTGTGACAACTAAATGCTCAGGAAGGAGCTGCAGAAAGGAAGAGTAGCAGATAACAAGGCCACCTTGAGAAGTCCTATATTTTGAGCACCTAGGGAATACCACGAAGGAAACGGGATGATGTGCTTTGCATTCCCAGCATTTCCCCCGAGAATATGTTTCTATACCACAGGTGAAACATATACACCTCCCCAAAAATCCTGCCAGAGTTATGAAAAGGTTTTAGAAAATGAAATTTTTATTATAGACTGTGTTCCTTTTAGAAAAGTAAAAACAGGCGGGCATGGTGGCTCACGCCTATAATCCCAGCACTTTGGGAGGCCAAGGTGGGTGGATCATGAGGTCAGGAGTTCGAGACCAGCTTGGCCAATGTGGTGAAACCCGATCTCTACTAAAAATACTAAAATTAGCTGGGCATGGTGGCATGCATCTGAAGTCCCAGCTACACGGGGGTTGAGCCAAGAGAATCGCTTGAACCTGGGAGGCAGAGGTTACAGTGAGCCAAGATTGCATCATAGCACTCCAGCCTGGGCAGCAGAACAAGACTCCGTCTCAAAAAAAAAAAAAAAAGGAAAAGAAAAGTAAAAACAGTAACAATAGCAATGGCAAAACAATAGCTAGCATTCATTCTATAATTCCATGTGCCAGGCTCTGTTCTAAATGCTTTAGGTATATTAACTCATTTAATTCTCGTAACAGCCCCATGCAGTTGATACTACTCTTATGTCATTCTGTATTTCGGAAGAATGAAAATGTGGCACACAGCTAAAAGAAAAGTGCCATTAACCTCAAAAGGATTTAGCCAGGGATGAAGCCAGAGTGCATGATTACCTTCACTGAGATGCAAAGTAGTTTTCAAGAAAGACTATGTGCATCGAGGCAAACCACCTGAATTGGAATCCTAGTTCAACAATATATTAGTTGGATAACCTTGAGAAAAAAATGTCTAATCTTTTTAAGACTCCGTATTCTTATCCATAAACATTGAGATAAGAATATTTTCTTTGCATAATTGTTAGAAAGGGCAATGAAATACCATAAGTAAAACACTTAGAACAATTTGCGATAGATGGAAGGTTCTCCACAAATGGTCATTAAAGCATTTAATCAGAGACACCTAGGCAGAGTCTTGTTATCTAAAGCCAAACTTGTCTCAGTTTCAGTTTGCTCATTTTTTTTCTTTCTTTTTTATTTTTTATTTTTTTCCTGAGATGGAGTTTTGCTCTTGTTGCCCAGGCTGGAGTGCAATGGTACAATCTCTGCTCATTGCAGCCTCCGCCTCCCAGGTTCAAGCAATTCAGCCTTAGCCTCCCCAGTAGATGGGATTTTAGTGTGTGCCACCACGCTCAGATAATTTCAGTATTCTTAGTAGAAACGGGGTTTCACCATGTTGGCCAGGCTAGTCTCAAACTCCTGACCTCAGGTGATCCACCTGCCTCGATCTCCCAAAGTGCTGGGATTACAGGCATGAGCCACCATGCCCAGCCTGCTGATTTCTAAAATGGAGACATTAAAGCTTTCATTATAGACTCTGTAAAATAGTTATACTTGACCATTTGTTTTGAAACAATTTGTAAAATACCAGGCCCTGATGAAATATTGGATAACCTCCATGATACGATTCTACTGTCTTTAAAATGGGAATAAAAAGTACTTGGTTGTGAGGTTGGGGTTGTGGAGACTGGATACTGGATGAGTAACATGTAGCAGAACTAGCACAGTGCCAGGTACATAGTCTGCTGAATTTATGTCAGTTCTCATTTTAAAATAATGGTGATTACTGAAGAATTGATACCTAGCATGCATAGCTTAATCTCCATCAGAGACTTCTTTCTTAATTGTTGGGTTTTTTTTCTTTTCCCAAAGAAGTATATAAGTGCACTAGCCATCAGTGAAACTACTGCCTTGTTAAAGATCTTCTTGCAACTGGACGTCAGTAAGGCAATATTTGGCAAAGTTTTAGCTATCTGGTCAATTTTCTGAGAAGGAGAAAGGAATGAGGCAGTCCCTGGAGGACATTATTACACAAGATTGTTAAACCTGCTCATCTTCTGACTTCTAGGAAGGAGCATGACAAGTCACAGCTGAAGAAAAAGATGAGTAGGGAGCAGGTGCTTTTTTGTAAATAATTCATGGACCATCCCACTGCACAGCAGCTAATTTGAGGTAGTTGGGAGAAGATTACTTTGGATTGTTTAAAAATACAAAAATACTCTCTTTCAGCTAACTGAATCTGCCAAAATCTAGGTCATCCTGATATTCAGCTGAAGAAAGACATCCACCGTTAGTATGCTTGCTACTTGCTGGGTTGATAATCCCCAGATGCAGCTTTTAGAAAAATCAATAATCACATATAATAGTCTTTGGTAGCCCAACCTGCTCTTCAAAACCAGCTAATGGGCTGAGTGCCTGTGATGTGGATAAAGTTAGAAACAACTCATTACTGGAAGAGATCATGTTGAGAAGTCTTGGCCACTGGCTTTTTATGACAGCAGCTCAAGGGAATCTCTAAGCTTGCTGAAATGCTACATAGTATGTGACTCCATCAGTCCCCATAAAGGACTAATTAAACCAAGGAAGAACAAAATACATGTGAACAAGAAGATGTCTTTTCATAAAACTAGGACCTCAGTTCTTCTACCTGAAGTGGCATCTCTGACTTTCCAAATACCATATTTGAGTAGGACTTATGATGCAGCATAGCACAATTAAAGGAGATGTTATCTGTTGGCTGGTTGAAATGTAATAGTAGATGCAATAAAACTACAATAGTATCCTTCTGTTTCAGTTCCCATATCCACATATCCATTTTAAGTAGGAATAAACCAGACAGATACAGGAGTTACTGGCCCAAATTCACATAGTTTGTGAGTAACAGAGCTAAGACATGAATAAATAGGATCCTCAGAATCGAAGCCCTGATGTTCTTTCCACTAGAGCAAATTTGCTAAATCCTTAGTGATCACTTCAGTCATATAGCTAATTTTACATATGTTCAGACACTGGCTCAAAAGATTTAAATGACTTCCCTAAGTTCCACAGGTTGTTAGAAAAGGGTTTCTCATAGACCTCAGACAATTGGTATTTTACAGGGTGCATCCACTAGTCTCCTTTGGAGACAGTTCTCCTTTCATTATGTATATCAAACCACCTCCAACATACCAAGATTGCTTCTAAGACTATGAGTCATGTCAGATTCAGACATTTCACTATTCAGGGGAACTAACGAAACTAATTCTAAGCTGGTGAGAGTACAACATAAATATTATGAACATTTCTAGCTACTACTTGATAAAATAAATTGGAGTGTGCCCAGGAGACTGCCAAGAATGGTGAGGGTGACTCAGAGAGTGACAATATGAGGACCAAGTTGAATGAATTAGGAAAATCCTCATTCTGGAGTAGACTTTTCAGAAACTGAAGGAATTAATAGTGGTCCTTTCAAAGAAGGATTAACATCATCCTTCATGTCTCTAATTTTTAGGAATCCATGAAGCAAGAATGTTTCAGAAAGATAAATTTGAACTCATTGTAAGGAAAAATGTTCTAATGTCAGGATCATCTATACATACCTCAAGAGTAAGCAGAGAGGTATAGGAAATAAACCACTGGACCCAGAGAGAGGGATCAACCACTAATGATTATGTAGCCATAAGCTGGTCATTTATCTCTCGGCCTTGGTTTTCTTCTTTTGCAAAAGGGTGGTGTTGGAAAAGCTCTTTAGGGTTACTTCCTGATCTAAAATTTTAATCATAAATGTAATAATTAAGGTGTTTGCACAGAGGGCAGACTATGACATGTCAGAAGTATTATAGGGGATTTAACCATCAAATGCACGATGGAATTAAAATTAAGTTTTTTATAACTCTGGAATTGATATAACCCAAACTGAAACTAGATCCTTAACCCCTACTTTAATGAGATATTAACTAAAGCATAATTGACCATTTTGTATTTATCATCTAAATCTTAACAGTTAAAATGTTTAGTAAGAGAGGGGAAGGAAGAGGAAGAGAGCAGAAAGAACAGAAAATTTTGCTTTCTTTGCATAGATTATTAGATGCAATTATGTCCCTGTGTTAATATACTCTATTATTCTTGAGGCAGAGTCAATTAAGATAATGTGTGACACACAACATGTGACTTGGTAAGTACAGACATAAAGAACAATTACAATTATATCAAACTGTTCTAGTGATGACATACTAAAAATCCTGCTGGGCACGGGCATCACAGTGTGTATCAATAAAATCCCAGCACGGGACGCTGGATTCTACCACCAAAAATTCTGTAATTTCTGCACCTGGAACTTTCATATAGAGACAAGTTCTGCTGCTGTTTGTCTCTTACACTGATTCTGTGTATTCCATTCTCTTTTGCATCACCAATTCTGATTTAAAGTCCAGGGAAGATATGTCTGACTGTGAGAATTAGATACACTCTTGTTTCTATTTGCTAGGGAGGCTGATAAAATAAGTCTCTGGCATTTTCAGTTTCTAAGAGGAAGGAAAAGTTCTACTTCACAACAGTGAGCCTTAACTAAAAAGAGGAAGAGCGAAGTTTTGTAATACGGCCGACTAGAAGAAGCTAGTATGCACTGCTCTCATGGAGAGAAGAAAGATAGGCGAATAAACACTGGATCTTCAACTGAAACATCCAGGTGGACACATTGAGGTTCATCAAGAAAACAACTGGACCCACGGAGAATGGAGAGGGGCAAGACAGGATGGCTGCCCACATGGGAGTGGCACAGAGCCAGGGAAGGCACCCTCACCCTGGGAAAAGGTGAGTGAGATTCCCTGGGGATCCGTACTTCTACCATGGACCTTTGCAACCCTGGCTCAGGAGATTCCCTGTGAGCCTCCCCACTGGGGCCTCTAGACTGACAACAGACAGCTACGTGGAGTCTGGGCACAGCTGCTGCTCAGACGTACGTGGAGTCCTGGGAGCCTTGGATCCTTGGGCATCCCTGAGTTAGCAGCTGCAGCTCTGACAATGGGGGAGGTCAAGCTCCTTCACAAGATCCCAGGAAAGGGGCTGAATCCAGAAGCCTGAGCTGTGATAAAATGCAGGCCTCACCTCCACTGTATCTTACAGGATAAGGCCCACTGGCCTGGGGCGCTGGCGTGGCCACACCAGCCCTGTCTGGGCTCTGGGGCTGGTAGCCGGTCTGCACTTCCCTAGCAGGTAGCGGGGTTGCAGCTCCCAGAGGGAGCGGCCGGCCACAATTTTGCTGCTTTGCTGCTCTAGCTTCTGTTGCCCTCAGGTTCTGGACCGTATGTGGTGATTAGGGAGTGGGGAGGATCTCCAGTACAATGCTGTGGCCTCAAGGAGAAACAGCCAGACTATTTTCCACATGGGTCGCTGTTCCTGATTCTCCTCACTTGGTGGAACCTCCCAACCTGGGACTTCACCACAACTTCTGTGCCCCCATCTGAACACTTAGAGGCAGATCTGCATTTCTCAAAGGAGGGAAAACCAAAAGCAGCCCACAACCCCCCCAACATTGCAGCTGCAGCGGTACCACC
Organism: Papio anubis; assembly: GCF_008728515.1. Lineage (NCBI taxonomy): Eukaryota > Metazoa > Chordata > Mammalia > Primates > Cercopithecidae > Papio > Papio anubis. The sequence continues at coordinate 101,118,609 of NC_044987.1, forward strand.
CTAAGCACCCTCAGACTGTGGAAGGAACAAAGAGCCTGGTCACTACAGCTCCAGCACACCACATTCATCATATGGTAAGGAGCCCAGCCTCTCTTCCCTTTGAGCTCTCCACTCCCCACTCTTTACCAGGCAAGGCTCCCTGGCTCAGGACCACAGAATAGCTGACCACCCTCAGCTGAGCCTATCCACTGGTAGTGGCTCTGTGTTTCCCTGGAGACGGGCTCTCAGAGCAACTGAGAGTCCCTCTGCCACTGCTGTTCTTGTTCTAGGGAAAAAACAAAGAGGCTAAGGGTTTCACCCTTGCTTTCAGCACACCACAGTCACCATACAGAGAAGAGCCCAGTCTCTCCTCCCTGTAAGCCCTAATGAAGCGGAGCCCTCAGCTCAGGCCAGCAGCACAAACACCCTCCTCACTGGCTGAACATCCCTAGTAGCAGCAGCTCCACGTTTCTCTGAGCTACCACTGCCAGAGGCAATCAAGAGCTCCTCTGCCACTGCCACCGCCACTGCAGTGATACTGCGCTTGCCACCTTCTGAATAAAGAAGGAACTCAGACCATGAGTGCTTTAACCGGACCTCCAGCAAGCTGCAGTTGCCCTGAGGAGAGGAGGCTAGTCTCTCTCCTCTATGACTCCCTAAACCCTCCTGCTCTCTACAAGGCAGGGCTCCCCCAACTTGAGCCCACAGCACAGCCGCCCCACCCCAGGCAGATTGCACTGATTGATAGCAGCCCTGCATCTCTCTAGAGTGGAGTCCCAAGTGACAAGTGAAAGGCCCTCTGCCACAAACATTCCCAAGGTACCTTCCTCTGCTGCATCCAAGCTGGGGAAGGAATATAAAGCCTGAGCTCACCCCAGAGCTGTGCTGTGCAGCCTGGGACTGCCAAGATGAGATATGCAGCCAACACTCGAGTGGGAGAAGAGCCCACACTTTCAGAGAACTGAGAAAAAGCACAGCTGCAATTGTAAGGACGTACAGAGGAGCCACATGCCTGAGCAAGAGCTTATATAGGGGCCATTATTCTTAAGTGCCATCTACTGGATTTAAGCCTAAACTTCAACATCAAAAATACTTTGCTAATATAGCCCCCTGTGAAACCAAAGATAATAATTCAGCTACGGATAAAGACCTTGAAGAAAGCCTCGACCCTCTGAAAACATCCGGAAGTCTACTGACTTTATTCAATTACACTGCAGTTAAAGGAACATCAGCCCATACAGATGAGAAAGAATCAGTGCAAGAACTCTGGCAACTCGAAAGCCCAGAGTGTCTTCTTTACTGCAAATGAATACACTAGTCTCCCAGCTTTGGTTCTTAACCAAGCTGAAATGAATGAAATGACAGAAATAGCACAGAATATGGACTGGGAAAAAAGATCATCAAGATTCAGAACAAAGCTGAAACCTGATTCAAGGAATCTAAGAGTTACATTAAGACAATACTAGAACTGATAGACAAAATGGCCATTATAAGAAAGAACCAAACTGATCTGAGAGAGTTGAAAAATAATCTACAAGAATTGCATAAAACAATTGCAGTATTAACAGCAGAGTAGAACAAACTGAGGAAAAACACATCAGAGCCTGGTACTGGTTCTCCAGACTAACTCAAGACAAAACTAAAGAAAGATGAATAAAAAAGAATGAACAAAACCTCCAAGAAATATGGAATTATGTAAAGGCACCAAATTTATGCCTCACTGGTATCCCCGAAAGAGATGGGGAGAAAGCAAGCAACTTGCAAAACATATTTCAGGATATTGTTCATGAAAACTTCCCCAAGCTTGCTAGAAAGGCCAACATTCAAATTCTGGAAATGTAAAGAATCTCTATGAGACACTAAACAAGAAGAGAATCCCCAACACACATAATCATCGGCTTCTCCAAGGTTGAACTTACAGAAAAAATTGTTAAAGGCAGTTAGAGAGAAGAGGCAGGATACCTACAAAGGGAGCCCCATTAGGAGAACAGCCAGAAGAGATTATGGCCTATAGTCAGCATTCTTAAGAAAAAGAATTTCCAACAAAGAGTTTCATATCCAGCCAAACTAAGATTCATAAGTGAAGGAAAAATAAGATCCTTTTGAGAAGAAGCAATGCTCTGGGAACTCATTAAAACCAGACCCATCTTACACAAGGTCCTGAAAAGAGCATTAAATATGGAAAGAAAAGACCATTACCAGCCACTACAAAAACATACTTAAGCACACAGACCATTGACTCTTGAAAGAAACAACACAAACAAGTCTGCATAATGGCCAGCTAATACCAGGATGACAGGATCAAATCCACACATACTGATACGAACCTTAAATGTAAATGCACTAGCCCCAGTTAAAAGGCATGGAGTGGCAAGCTGGATAAACAATCAGAACTCAACAGTATGCTGTCTTCAGGAGGCCCATCTCACATGCAAAGATACCCATAGGCTCAAAATAAAGGGATCTACAAAGGTGTACTAAGCAAATGGAAACAAAAAAAGCATGGATTGTCATTCTCATTTAATAAAGAAATAGACTTTCAACCAACAGAAATCAAAGAAGACAAAGAAAAACATTACATAATGGTAAATGGTTCAATTCAACAAGAAGACCTGGCTATCTTACATATATACACACCCAACATAAGAGTATCCAAATTCATAAAGCAAGTTTTTAGAGATGTAAAATGAGACTTAGATTTCTACACAATAATAGTGGAATATTTCAATATCCCATTGACAGTATTAGACAGATCATAAAGGCAGAAAAGAAACAAAGATATTCAGGACCTGAACTCAACACTTGACCAAATGAACCTAACAGACATTTACAGAGCTCTTCACCCAAAAACAAAAGAATATACATTTTTTCTGATCACCACGTGGCGTATATTCTAAAACCAAACACAATTTGACATAAAACAATTCTCAGCAAATTCAACAGAACTTAAATGATACCAACCACACTCTCAGACCAAAGCACAATAAAAATGGAAATTAATACCAAGAAAATTACTCAAAACCATACAATTTCATGGAAATTAAATAACCTCCTCCTGAATGACTTTTCAGTAAACAATTAAATTAAGGCAGAAATCAAGAAACTCTTTGAAACTAATGAGAACAAAGATACAACATATCAGAATATCTGGGACATAGCTAAGGTGGTGTTATGAGGCAAGCTTATAGCACTAAACTCCCACGTCAAAAGGTTACAAAGATTTAAAATTAACTTCCTAAATTCAGAAGTAGAGGAACTAGAGAAACAAAAGCAAACCAACTCTACAGCTAGCAAAAGACAAGAAATAACCAAAATCAGAGCTGAACTGAAGGAAATTGAGATGCCAAATACCACACAAAACATCAATGTTTCCAGGACTTAGTTCTTTGAAAAAAGTAATAACATATGTAGAGCACTAGCTAGACTAATAAAGAAAAATAGAGGGAAGATCCAAAACCACCATCAGAAATGACAAAAGGGAAGTTACCAATGACCCCAGAGAAAGAAACAAACAAACCCCAAAGAACACTATGAACACCTCTATGCATAAGAACTAGAACATCTAGAGAAAATGGTTAAACTCCTGGATACATACAACCTCCCAAGACCAATCCAGGCATAAACTGAATTGCCAAAAAGAACAATAATGACTTCCAAAGTTGAATCAGTAACAGAAAGCCTACAACTTAAAAAAAAAAATCCCAGGACCAGATATATATATGTACGACCACATTCTACCACATGTATCCATGTATCAAGAAGAGCTGGTACCATCCCTACTGAAATTATTGCAAAAAATTATGGAGGGGGAACATCTCCTTGAATTATTCTGTGAGGCTAGCCTCATCCTGATGCCAAAACCTGGCATAAATACAACAAAAAAGGGAAACTTCAGGTCAGTATCCTTGATGAGAATAGATGCAAAACTCCTCAACAAAATGCTAGCAAAATAAATTCAGCAGCACATGAAAAAGCTAATCCACCAAAATCAAGTAGGCTTTATACTTAGCATGCAAGGTTGGTGCAATATACATAAATCAAAAAATGTGATCCACCACATAAGCAAAATAAAAAGCAAAAACAACATGTTCCTTTCAAGAGATGCAGAAAAGGCTTTCAATAAACTTCAACATCCTTCTATGTTAAAGACTCTCAACAAACTAGGCATTGAAGGAACATACCTCAAAATAATAAGAGCCATCTATGACAAACCCACAGCCAACATCATACTGAATGGGCAAAAGCTGTAAGCATTCCCCTCAAAAACCAGAACAAGATAAAGATGCCCTCTGTCACCACTCCTGTTCAATACCGTATTAGAAAGTCCTGACCAGAGCAATCAGGCAAGAGAAAGAAATACAAGGCATCAGGCTGGGAACGGTGACTCACGCCTGTAATACCAGCGCTTTGGGAGGCTGTGGTGGGCAGATCACTTGAGGTCAGGAGTTTGAGACCAGCCTCGCCAACATGGCGAAACCCTGTCTCTATTGAAAATACAAAACTTAGCCGGGTGTGATGGTACATGTCTGTGGTCTCCAGCTACTCAAGAGGCTGGGGAGGGAGAATTGCTTGTACCTGGGAGGCGCAGGTTGCACGCCAGTGCACTCTAGCCTGGGTGATGGAGCAAGACTCCGTCTCAAAAACAAAAACAAAAAAAACAAAATACAAGGCATCCAAACAGGAAGAAAGTCAAACTATCCCTGTTTGCAGATTGTATGGAAACATACCTAGAAAACCCCATAGTCTCTGCTCAAAAGTTCCTTGTTTTGATAAACAACTTCAGCAAAGTTTCAAGAACTTTGCTTGATTTAATAAACAACTTCAGCAAAGTTTCAAGAGCTTCAGGAACAGATAACCAAATACCACATGTTCTCACTTATAAGTCGAAGCTGAATAATGAAAACACATGGACTCAAAGAAGGGAACAACAGACGCCCTGGGCATACTTTAGGGTGGAGGGTGGGAAGAGGGAGAGAAACAAAAACTACACGTCAGATACTATGTCTGTTACCTGGGCAATGAAACAACCTGTACACAAAACCCCCATTGACCCACAGTTTACCTGTATAACAAACCTGCATATGTACTCCTGAACTTAAAATAAAAGTTGAAAATTGAAAGAGGAATCAGATATTAAACAACCAAAAAATGATGAATATGCATTGCAGTCATGAAAGCTAAAGAAAAAGTTTTAAGAAAAATAAAATGGTCAATGGTGTCAAGTGCTGCAGAGGCCAAGTGTGCAAGAACTGAGTTGATGCTTTTGAATTGTCCTAATAGAAAGTTATTAAAAACTTTTTATTTATTTATTTATTTTTTTTGAGACGGAGTCTCACTCTGTTGCCCAGGCTGGAGTGCAGTGGCGCTATCTCGGCTCACTGCAAGCTCTGTCTCCTGGGTTCACACCATTCATCTGCCTCAGCCTCCCGAATAACTGGGACTATAGGTGCCCCCCACCATGCCCGGCTAATTTTTTGTGTTTTTATTAGAGACGGGGTTTCACCATGTTAGCCAGGATGGTCTCGATCTCCTGACTTCGTGATCCGCCCACCCGGGCCTCCCAAAGTGCTGGGATTGCAGGTGTGAGCCACCATATTAAAATCTTTTATGAAGATTGTTTCTGCAGAGTGTTGGGATCAGAAGCTGGATGTTGTGGGTAAGAAATGAGTGCAACCAATGGAAGTATCATAAGTAGTAAATACATATTCTTCCTATTAATGAAATTCTAGAATGGTCAGATACAAAATTTCATTTTCATCAACTCACAGGCCATTGGCGCTATTTCCCAGAGGTGATTACTCTGCTCAGACTCTCTTGTGGGAAGAATCATTAACGGTGATGAACCTCAAATGCCTTAAATATTAGTAATTCGTGCCACTGTATTGTACACTGATCAACTATACTTTGTGAGTTCTTATTTGATTCTAGTTGTATCTTCAAATTTGTAGCTTTCAGACATCTTGATAACAGCTCGTTCTCTCTGTAATAATACAAAACAAGAAAGAGGATTGCATGTCACATAGGGATACTTGGGAACTGCAAGGAACATGAAACTGGCCGCCCTTTTCTAAACCAGTATCATACATTTCAAAATTTTTTATTTCCTTTATTTTATGAGGTAAGGTCTCACTCTTGTCACCCAGGCTGGAGTGCAGTGGTGTAATCATAGCTCACTGTAATCTTTAATTCCTGGGCTCAAACGATTCCCCCATCTCAGTCTCCCAAGTAGCTAGGACTACAGGCTGCACCACCAAGTCTGGCTGTTTTTAAAATTTTTGTAGAGATGGGATCTCTGTGTTGTCCAGGATGGTCTTCAACACTTGGCCTTGAGTAATCCACCCAGTTCAGTCTCCCAAAGCTCTGGCATTTTGTCTTTCAATTGACAAGTAAAAATTGTATATGTTTATTGTGTTGATAAAAACATGATGTTTATGTAAATTTTGTGTAATGGCTAAATCAAGCTAATGAACATTTGTATTACTTCATATACTTATTGTTCTTTTGTGCATGGAAAGGACACTTAAAATCCACTCTGTTGGCAATTGTCAAGTATACAATATATTGTTATTAACTATAGTCACCATGGTGTACAACGGATCTCTTGACATTTTTTCTCCTAACTGAAATTTCATATCCTTTGATCAACATTTCCCCAATTCCCCTATTCTGCAGCCTCTGGTATCCACCATTCTACTCTCTGATTCTGAGTAATTTTGACTTTTGTAGATTACACATTTAAGTGAGATTATTATTTATTTGTCTTTCTGTACCTGGTTTATTTCACATACCATAATGTCTTTTAGTTTCAACCATATTGTTGCAAATGACAGGCACTCTTTTTCCACCTGTTCTATCACTAATACCATCTCTGCATACCTTAGCATCATGAGGTAGTTTCAGAATGTTTGTTTACATGTTCTCTTTCTATTTCTTTCCTTATTTCAAGTAAATTGTTTTCTTATTTTCTTTCAACTTCTTCAGTTTAGACATTGTAGTTTACTCTCAATAGTGGTTCAGATATTATTCCCTTTGCTTCTTACACTAGAACCAGAGGTAAGACATGCCCACTTCCCTACCTGTGCCAATAATGTCCCTGAGATAGTGGAATTCTGGGTTTCTCCCATGAGAAGGTTAGGCAAACTGTTGGGAAGATATGCAATATCCAGTGTCTATGTCATTGTGTTCATGCATGTGTTTTTTCATTTATTCAACAAATGTTTTCAGAGCAACTACCTTTTATCAAGCACCGTTTTATTCTTCTTTGCTATTCCATTCTTGTACTTTTTATAATATATGAAACAGGTGCTCAATAAATGTTTGCTGAATAAACAAATAAGTAAATAAATAAATGTAAGTTGAGGAGATATGTACAACACAAAGATTGTATATAAACAGACACCTTGGAAAAATAATCCAGTACTTTGGATTTGGCAGCACAATTATATAAAATTACTTGCTTCATCAAATATCACCACCAAAAACATTATTTAATTGGCTGGTTAATGTATTAATGACACAAACTCATTCTTGCATGCTTCACATTGATGCCGTCAGTAGTGATGAAATGCAGAAATGCAGTCTTGAGGCAGCCACTGAAATTCTAATAGATGTCAGAAAGTGAAATGTCTGATGTCAAACAAAAAAAGGAAGTGTCTGTCAGAGCATTCTGATGAGGGTTGAGTGTCTGCTACTGGCAGTAATAATTATTTCAGCAAAATCTCAAAGTTCAGAGTTTCAGGAGGAGAAACATCACTAGGGAAATAAAACTTATTTAATGACAAAGAATTAATATTGGCAAGTTATCAGAATGCCAGGGATTTATTACAAGAGAAAGAGCCAAAGATGTAGAGTTATAAAACAAAACCAGTGAAAGAGGAAATAGAAAACAGTAGCATCTTGCTGTGTATAGTAACTTTTTTTTTTGTAGCCAGAGCATCTCGTGACTTCTTAGTTAACTACTGCATTTAAATTTGCATCTCAAATCATGATAGAGAATTCTGCAGCAAAGCAAGAAATTGGAATTAAAAGGTTCAGATAAGTTTAATACTAAAATACCCACATGGTGATAACTGTCAGTGGTACAGATGGAATATGAAAAGTCGATGTATGAATGTAAATAATACAAATTTGGGGCTTCAGATTGTTTTCAACCTATCTCTTCCCTTTGTGATGAGATTTGAAGCAAGGATTGTCTATGTTGAAACACCCAAATAAAAACCTTTACAATTTCAATTACTTTGTCATTGAAAAATAAAAATTAAAATTTCAAATCTATGTTCATTTTTAACATATTTCTAAAGCAATTGAGATTAATAATTTGGAGCCTGAGTTTTGGAGAGATCTGTGCTTTGGAACCTTGATTCATCCCTTACCAGTAATTTGCTCTTCATACCTGTAAGACTGAATTTCCTCATACATAAAAGGAGATAATTGTAGGTACTCCTTCTCAGGTTTGTTGGATGGCTAAATGAGACTGTGGATTTAAGGCACTTACATCATGCTTTGACACACTGTTATTGGTTATACTGACAAACAGTGGTCATGTTCTAGTGATGTTTATGGTAATCATCATTACTGTTAGTCTTTAGGTGCAATTGAAAGTCAAAGCTTGGCTCTTATGCTGTCTTGCACTTTTGAAAGTTGTTTAGTCATCCTTTGCCTAAATTTCTTTACCAGCATAATAATAAATAGGGTTTATATGAAGTTTAAACACTTATTAATAAAAGATACTAGGCTAATTGGTTATCCATATGGAGAAAATGCTACTTGACCTACATAGCAAACCATATACAGATAGTAACTGCTCCGTGTTTGCCACTTTCACTATAAAGAACAATATCATTTCCTTCCAAATACTCACTCCCTATAACTATCTCTTGATATCTCTGAAACCCTTTTACTTCTAATCCTCTTCAATCCACCATCCTCTTTTCCTTAGAGAATTACAGTAGCCTTTAACTAGTCTTCCTGTATTTACATTTTAATATGAAATAAAAAATTAAATTATAAAATGTCACATACACACAGAAAATATGCAAATGTACACCATGCCATAGCATCATAAATACAATACTTCCACAGCCAACACTCAGGTTAAGAAATCAAGCATTGCCAATATTTCTTTTCATTATTATTATTATACTTTAAGTTCTAGGGTACATGTGCACAACGTGCAGGTTTGTTACATATGTATACATTTGCTATGTTGGTGTGTTGCACCCATTAACTCGTCATTTACATTAGGTATTTCTCGTAATGCTATCTTCCCCCCCTCCCCCCACCTCACAACAGGCCTCAATAACAGACAAACAGAGACAGCCAAATCATGAGTGAACTCCCATTCAAAATTACTTCAAAGATAATAAAATACCTAGGAATCCAACTTACAAGGGATGTGAAGGACCTGTTCCAGGAGAACTACAAACCACTGCTCAATGAAATAAAAGAGGACACAAACAAATGGAAGAACATTCCATGCTCATGGATAGGAAGAATCAATATTGTGAAAATGGCCATACTGCCCAAGGTAATTTATAGATTCAGTGCCATCCCCATCAAGCTACAAATGACTTTCCTCACAGAATTGGAAAAAACTACATTAAAGTTCATATGGAACCAAAAAAGACCCTGCACTGCCAAGACAATCCTAAGCAAAAAGAACAAAACTGCAGGCATCATGCTACCTGACTTCAAACTATACTACAAGGCTACAGTAACTAAAACAGTATGGTACTGGTACCAAAACAGATATATAGACCAATGAAACAGAACAGAGGCCTCAGAAATAATACCATACATCTACAACCATCTGATCTTTGACATACCTGGCAAAAACAAGAAATGGGGAAAGAATTCCCTATTTAATAAATGGTGCTGGGAAAACTGGCTAGCCATATGTAGAAAGCTGAAACTGGATCCCTTCCTTACACCTTATACAAAAATTAATTCAAGATGGATTAAAGACTTAAATGTTAGACCTAAAACATAAAAACCCTAGAAGAAAACCTAGGCAATACCATTCAGGACCTAGGCATGGGCAAGGACTTCATGACTAAAACACCAAAAGCAATGACAACAAAGGCCAAAATTGACCAATGGGATCTAATTAAACTAAAGAGCTTCTGCATAGCAAAAGAAACTACCATCAGAGTGAACAGGCAACCTACATAATGGGAGAAAATTTTTGCAATCTACCCATATGACAAAGGGCTAATATCCAGAATCTACAAAGAACTTAAACAAATTTACAAGAAAAAAATCAAACAACCCCATCAAAAAGTGGGCGAAGCATTGCCAGCGTTTCATAGCTACATCCTACTAAGCCACTTCCCACTCCCAGGATAGCTCCTTGGTATCCTGCTAACCATCACTACTTTAACTGACATCTAATGTAATCAGCCTCTTGCTTTGTTTCATTATTTTAGCACATGTATGTATATCCTTTAAGACCATATGTTTGTTCTTCATCTTTGAACTCATATTAAATAAATTATTGAATAGGAATTATTTCATGTTTGGATTTTTGTGAACATTATGTTTGTGAAATCCATCTATATTGTCATGTAAGGCATAGAGTTTATTCACTTTAGTTACTGTCTAGAACTCAATTGTATGAACATATCACAGTGTATTTATCTGTTAAATTTTTGATGAACGTTTGGATTAGTTCTAGTTTAGGACTACTATAAAAGATGCTAAAATAATGTTTGAACTTATCCTTTGGAGCCCACATACTAACTAACTTTTTTTTGGTTATATACATTGATAAGGAGTTGCAGGTTATAAATAATTTGTAATGTACTAGATAATATCAAACTCTTTACAAATTATTTGTACTAATTTACAGTTCCCTCAGTAATATATGAGAATTTCCATTTTATTTAAATCTTTTTCAATACCTGGTGTTATAAGACTTTCAAAAAATTAGCTATCCTCGTGGGTATAGACTGGTATTTTGTTGTGATTTTAATTTGCATTTTCTTTATGACTAATGTGATTGAGGGGATTTATGTATTTGGAACACATTTGAAAATGCTTTTTTGACAAATGCCTGTTTAAGGAAATTAACCATGATTCTACTAAATTTTCTTGCTTTGTGTTAGTGCTTAGTAGGTTTGTGCATCACACAAAGTTACAAGGCTTTGGATGCTTAAAGTGTTGCAAATACTTCTCTGTAGTTTGAATTTTTACTGTCTTAATGGTGACTTGCTGATAAACGTACTTAAATGTAAACTAAATTAATTTATCAACCTTTTTCTTTATGATTAATGCTTTCTGTTTCCCAATAAAAAAAGTCCCTACCCTAACGTCATTATAATGTCTCTATTATAATTTATTTACAGTTTTGTCTTTCACTTTAGTTCTATAATCTACTTAGAATTGTGTTTGTAAATGGTGTATGGCTGTACTTCATTGTTTTCCATAGCACTATTTATTGAAAGGGCCATATTATCCCTATTGTTTTGCGTTGCAAATTTCATAAATTTGTTGTATATGAAATGTCCTTATGTAGTTGGTTATTTTGGAGGACTTTCTATCCTGTGCCATTTGCTTATTTATCCAGCCTTACACTAATATCATGAATTTTATAAACTGTAACTTTATAGTAAAAATTAATATTTGGTAAAGCAAATAATCCCAGTATGATCAACTTCTTTAGAAGTGTCTTAGCTATTATGGATGTTTTGAAGTTCCATATATATTAGTTTACTATGTGCTGTAAAATATTACTATAAACTTAGTGGCTTAAAGCAATACACACATATATTTTCTTATAGCTCTGGAGCCAGAAGTCCAAAATCATTCGTGTTGGGCCAAAATCTACCTTTCTGAAGGCTCATATTTCCTCCAGAGGCTCTAGGAAAGAAACAGTTTCATGCTTTTTCCAACATCTGAAGTTGCATTTCCTGCATTCAAACAGAGTGGCCATATCATTCCAGTCTACTTCTAAGATCACATTGTCTTCTTGTCTTCACTGTAAAATCTCCCCCGACTCCCATTTGTAAGGATAATTGCGATTAGATTTACACCCAGCTAAATAATCCAAGCTAATTTTCCCACTCCAAAATCCTTAATTTGATTGTTTCTGCAAAAAATGTTTTTCCATACAAGGTAACATTTACAGGTTCCAAGGGATTAGGACCACGATATCTTTGGGCACCATTATTCAGCCTATTATACCACATATCAGATCATAATCATTCTCCTTTCTTTCTTTTCTATTGACATACTTTTTTTGCTTTATGTTTCAGTTATATATATGTGTGTATATATATAAAACAAAGAATGTATATATAGGTACATACATAGTTTTTTCAAGATATATACACATGTATATAAACATGTATACATATACATGTATGTGTACATATTGCATTTCATAATTTAATTTTTTGGGGTATATATATGTGTGTGTATATATATACATGTATACACATATACATATATATAAAAAACAAAGAATTATAACCAGAACATATTAAAAGTTACTACGGCACAACAATAAGACAAACACACCGATACAAATTTTTGTATGGATTCTATTTTTTGTATAGTATCATATTTCTTCTACCTGAAAAACTTTTTGAACATTTTTGCTGTTCAAATCTACTGAAAATAAATTAGTTTATATTGGCCAAAACACACTATATTCATACTTTGAAAGACATTTTACTGAGTACATAATTCTGGGTTGATAGTTTTATTTTTCTTGAAGAACTTTTAAGATAAGATGTAGTATCATCTTATATATCTTCTGAGTAAAAGTTTTTTTGTAATAGTTATCCTTATTCCTCAGGATGTAATGTGACTTTTTTCTTTGGCTTTTTTTCCTCTAAAGATTATCTTACTTATCTTGATTTCCAGTATTTTAAATGTAACATGTTTAGATGTACTTACTTTTAGTTCTTGCTATTTTTTTCGGATTCTGTTTTTCTGAACTTTTTGGATGATGACATAATGTCTTTTATAATCTTTGGAAATGTATCAGTCATTATCTCTTTAATTTTTTTTCTTCCATATACCCTCTCTTCTTCTGAAATTCTAATTACAAATGTTATATTATTTGCTGTTGTCTCACAATTTTGAATGAACTCACCTTTTCTTCTCTACTCTTTTCTCTTTGTGTTTCAATTTTGGTAAGTGCTGTTGACATTTCAAGTTAACCAGTTCTTTCTTCAACCTTATGAAGTTTACTAATTGGCTCACTATAGTTATCCAGGACTATTTATGCTGAGAATTCAAGGTTGGCTCAGGATTTGGAACTGAATTAGTATGGTTTGTCATACCAATGGACTAAGGAATAAATGAAACACCATGTTCTTAATAGACTCAAAAAATCCTTTGAAAAAGAAAATATCAATCCATATTAGCACCTAAGAATAAAAGAGAACTCCTTAACCTGAAGTGAGCACTTTCTTAAGAAACTTCAGTTAACCTCATACCTATTGGTGAAAGCTGAATGTTTTCCCCTTATTGCTGGTAACAAAGCAAGATGTTTGTTCTCACCACCTCTATTCAATACTATACAGGAGGTCCCAGCTAGTCAAAAAGGAAAGAAAAAATGTAAAGTCTATAGTTTGAAAAGAGGAAAATAAAATAGTCTGTATTTGCAGATCACAAAATTATCTACATAGTAAATCCCAAGGACTCTACACAGAAAGTTACTTGTCTTACAAAGTTGCAGAGCACAAAGCTAATAAACACCTACAATTGTATTCTTATAGAGTAAATTGAATTAAAAATACCAATTAAAATAACAGTAAGGAAAACCTAAAAATATTAGGGAAAAATGTACAAAATCTGCAAAATTTTATTGCTGAAAACTGCAAAACACCAATGAAATAAATAAAAAAGACCTGAATAATGGAAAGCTGTACTGACTTGGAGGATTCAATCTGGTTTAGATGTTAACACTTTCTGAACTTATCTACATACTAATTACACTCCAAATAAAATATTACAGCAGAATTTGTTTGTAGAAACTGACAATGTTATTCTAACTTTTATAGGGGAAGACATAGAGTCAGGAATTGCCTAAATAATTTTTAAAAAGAACAAAGTTGGAGGACTACCTGACTTAAGACTTACCACAAAAAGAAAACCCAACAGTAATCAAGATAATATGTCACTGGTGAAAGTTTAGACTCATTGACCAATAAAACAGAATAAATAACCCAGAAAATGTACATATATACATCCATACATGTATTCATTACTAAATGGCTGAGATATTCATTTGATTTTGATAAAGGTGCAGAGGCCATTTAATGAAAGAAAGATAATCTTTCCAACTAGTGGTACTGTAACAAGGGGCTCCAAATATGTATATCTTATCTCATACCATTTAAAAAAGAACTCAAAATGGGTCATAGACTCAAATACAAAAGTCAAACTGTAAAATTTCTAGAACAATGCATAACAAAGTTTGCACAATTGAATTGGGTAACTGTTTATCAGATAGGACATCAGAAACATGATTAATAAAAAAAACTAAAGTGAACTTTATTGAAATTGAAATCGGCTGAGAAAATACTTTAGCAATGAAAAAGAATGCCACAGACTAGGAGGAAATAGTTGCAAAGCACATATATGATAAAAATCTTACATGCTGGAAATATAAAAAAAACTCTTTAAACCCAAATGTAACCTTAAAACTCAGCAAAAAGCAAATGACCTATTATAAAATGTGAAAAAATGTGAATACTTTATCAAAACAAGATGTTTAGAAGGCAAATATTTACATGAAAAAATGCTTAACATCACTAGTCATTAGAAAAATGCAAATTAAAAACCACGTCAGATACAAATACACATATACTATAATTGATGAATACTTGCAAAATGACATACCAGAAGGAGCAACTATAACTCTTGCACACTTCGGTGAACATGTAAACTGGTATAGCTACTTTGAAAAACAATTTTGAAGTGTTTAATAAAGTTAAACATACCCAACAACAACAGAAATCTCACTTCTAAATATTTACCCCAACAACCCAGAAATCTCACTTCTAAATATTTACCCCAAGACAAATCAAAATGTGTATTCACAGAATCACCTATATATGAATGTTATAATGACTTTATATATGATGTTTTAAATGAACTATCTCAAATATTCTTCCACAGGTAAGTGGATAAAAGTGGTATGTTGTAACAGGACAACACAGCAAAAGTTGCAGTCTAGGCATTAGAAGTAGAACATCACACCCAAATGGTAGAAGCCTGTGGCCAGAAAAGAACTTAGAGGCAACTCTTCTGTCTAGCAGATGTGGCTCCCCACTTTTACACTACTTCCTTTAAATGGACCATTCAGACATTACCCACACACTTATTCCTCTATAAATATACACAATGAGTTGTCTCTCTCTCTCTCTCTCTCTTCCTTTCTCTGCTTGACTATTCATTCCTGCTTTTGTGACCTGAAGACAGAAGATCGTTCTCACAAATTAGCCTTATTTTCTATTGTGATGATGTATTGATTTGATCTTTCCATCTGAAGAACCAAAGGATTACTGAGACTGGGTTTTCTCCACGATGCCTGGAGGACACAAGTGTGGGCTCCCAGCACCAGAGCCGTGGCCAGACAGTCATGAATTGGACAGACAAAAAAAGGATGCCATGAGGGGCATACTGTAAACACTCATGCCCAGCTGCCCTTCATTTCATGTTAGGGCAGAGTTGCTAGCTGCTCTGGGACTGGATTCCCAATTTAGCTGGGGGATCTTGAGGCTTATTATACACACAATGGAATACAATGCAACAATAAAAAGGAATGAGTTACTGATACATACTCAACACGATGGATGAATCTAAAGTGTATTATGCCAAACGAAAGAAGCCAGAATCAAAAGGTTTCATATCATACCATTTCATTCATATGACA
Source organism: Papio anubis (assembly GCF_008728515.1). Lineage (NCBI taxonomy): Eukaryota > Metazoa > Chordata > Mammalia > Primates > Cercopithecidae > Papio > Papio anubis. The sequence goes on from NC_044987.1 coordinate 101,134,474, forward strand.
TTCTGAAAAGGCAAATATAGGTTCAGAAAACAGATGACTTGCTTCTAGGTTCTGTGAATAGAAAAAGCACTTGATATAAAAGGCATGAAGGAATTATTTGGGGAGAGGAAACTGTTACATATTTTGATATAGTGATGATTATTCCATGAATATATGCTTTTTCAAAACTTATAGAATTATATATTTTAATAATAAATTATTTTGTATTAAAACATATATAATTTATAATAACATCTAAAACATGGAATTCTGATAAGTTTAAAATAAAATGTAAAAGACATACACACTTAAAGTTAGAACATATTGCTGAGAAGAATTAAAGATGAGCTATAGTAAAAAGAGACATGCATTCATGTTCATGGATTTTAAGAGTCAATAATATTAAAATGTTGATGTTTCTCAAATTGCTCTGCAGAGTTAATTCAATAGCAATCAATACTATTGTAATTTTTAAAAAGTATAGCCTAAGTTCATTCAAAAGTTTATATAGAAATGCAGAAGGATCTGGAATAGATGAAAATTTCAAAATTGGGAAAGTTATACTGCTTGAATTTGTAGTAGTTACAATAGTACAGCTTTAGCATAAAGGTAGCTGTAAAGATAAATGATGTTAAATAGAGTTCCAAAATATACATTCATTTGGTCAAATTTTTGACAAATATGCCAATATAAACTCAATGGTAAAGTATTGTCTTCTTAACAAATAGTGTTTAAAACAATATCTAGAAAAAAAGTATTCACAACCTTTGGTTCATAATATTAACAAAAATTAAGCCAAGATGGAAACAAATCTTAGTATAAATTATATAACGACAAAATTGCTTAAAGAAAATGTAGGAAAAAAGGGTGAGTGTCCTTGAGGTAAGCAACAATGTCTTAGATAAGATAAAAGCAGTACCAGCTAATGAGAAAATATTGGTAAATTGGGCTTTATCAAAATCTGTTGTTCTTCAAAATACAACTTTATGAAACTGAAAGGCATTCTATAGACTGGAGAGAAAATATTTTTAATCCATTTATCTAACAGTGAGTTTTATTCAAAATATTTAAAGAACTCCTACCACTATAGTAAGGTGACAAAACTGAATTAAAATGAAAAAAAGCACAAATAAGAAACACAAAAGACCAGTTAACACAAGTAAAAATGCTAACCAATTATTAGTCATTAGATAAATCCATGTTAAACCCACAATTAGATACACCATATACTTCCACTGAAATGGCTAAAATTGAAAAAGACTGACAATACCAATTATTAGGAAGGATGTTGAACAACTGGAGGAATTATCATTCGTAACTAGTAGGAAAGAAAATAATTCATGTACTAACCCACAATCCAGTAACTCTACTCTCAAATATATGAGAAATAAAAACATATGCTCACAAAACAAATTATATCCAAATACTTATAGAAGTTTTACCCATAATAGATCTAAACTAGAAAGAAAGCCTAATGTCTACCAAGAGGTGAATAAATAAATGATAATATACCAGGTAATAATATTTATATTTTTTTAAAAAAATGAATACATGTGGCAACATGAATGTTACTCAAAAAAGTGATTCTGAGGACAATATAAAAGATTACGTACGGAATAATTCCACACATGAAATTCTAGAATAGGCGAAACTAGTCTATAGTGGGGGAGAATTCCACCACTATAGTCATCTTAGGCCAGGATGTAGTGGATAGACTACAAAGATTATAAGAAAAGTGTGGGAGGGTGATAGAAATGTTCCGTATATTGTTTTTGGAAGTGGCTACAGTGTGTCAGCACTTTGAATCAATGAGTTTTTGTTTCCATAAATTATATTTTGAAATTGTTAAAATGTTCAGTTATTTCCTCAGGATAATTGGTATATTTCACCTCTTCACAATTACCATAGGTGTGCCTGCTGCTGTTTCATTGTTGACCAAAGAGGTCAACAATGCATACATTAAATTACCAAAGAGGTCAACAATGAAAGGTGCTCATCCATTCTGAGCACCTTAAATAAAGTGCTATTTTTGAAATGCAAATTGAACATTGTCCCCTCCATACTTAGAGCACTTCAAAGGCTTCCCAATGCATTTGGGATTAACCATTAAATCCCTTACCTGGTCAATAGACCCTGTGTGTTCAGACTCAGACCTACATCTTGAGCTTCACATTGGCATCTCTTTATCTTAGCCATTTGGTACTTCCCATTGTTTGGATATACCTTACTCACTCTCCTCAGGAGGGCCTTCTGTTTGTCTGCCTGGAATTCTCTTGATCACCAACTTCACCTGCCTTTGGTTGGTTACCTCTTATTCTTCAGCTTACTATGTCAGATCAATTACACTTCTAGAAAGTCTTCCATGTCCTCTTGGATTGGGTCGACTACCTGTATTTCACACTGTCATGGGACCATGTGATAAAAGTGCAAATCCTACCATGTCAGTGGGTTGACATTAAAAAAGAAACATGACACTCTGCTAGGCTTTGAATCACTGAACTGGACAGTCTCCCCAAAGTCCTTTTAGTTCTAAAATGCTATGATTGCATACATTGAATTACTCATACTTGATTTTGGTGAGAGATCTAGAAGGAAAGAAACGAAACTTCAAAAGAATTACTACGACTCCTTAATATATCTCCACTAGTGCAAGTATCATATGCAATATTTATTTGTTTCTTTTTGTCATCATTCTTATATTTCAGAGCAATAATGTCATCTGGAACCTGTGAAGTGTTTGTGCTAGTGACTTTGTATCAAAAGGAACCAACACAATTGAATTAAGGTTAAAAATTCCCTTTTCCTCACGTTATTTTCTTGAAGTAATAAAGTAGTCTTGGTTTGGAGCTTGCTATTATATGTACCCAACAAATATTTGCTGTCCCGGAATATTGAAGATGTTAATGCACTAATTATATCTTTCATTTTCCCTATTTATAAAATAGGAAAATATTACCTATACTATTAGCAGTATATTACCTATACTGTTACTTATATTATGTTACTAAAATATTGTCTACTATTATTAGAAAAATGTTAATTACCTGACACAAAGGCAGTCAATAAACTGTGATTATGAAAGAATCTAACAGTAGAGAAAAAAGGTATATTTTTGTTTTTATTGTTGGAAGCCTGTTCCCATCTGCTATCCAATCATTACGTGCTAGGCACTTTAATCAGTGTGCTTCAGGCTGCCCTGCCTGCCCAAGTGCATGACTATTTAAAATGGAGACATCTGTCAGGTGCAGTGGCTCACGCCTGTAATCCCAGCACTTTGGGAGGCCAAGGCGGGTGGATCACCTAAGGTCAGGAGTTCAAGACCAGCCTGACCAACATGGTGAAACCCCATTTCTACTAAAAACACAAAAATTAGCCAGGCATGGTCGCGTGGGCCTGTAATGTCAGCTACTTAGGAGGCTGAGGCAGGAGAATCACTTGAACCCAGAAGGTGGAGGTTGCAGTGAGCCAAGATAGTGCCATTGCACTCCAGCCTGGTCAACAAGAGCAAAAAACTCCATTATATATAATATATATACACACATATAAGTATACACACATAAAAATATGTATATACACACATACATATAAATGTGTGTGTGTGTGTGTGTGTGTGTGTGTATATTTATAATGGAGACACCTACCTTTGTAGGAGTCAGAGGTTGTCACAGCTGGGGGACTGGAGAATAGGCCTAGGCAAAACTAAATAGTTACTAAGTTGGGGCTAGAACTCAGCCAGGTTAATACTATATTAATTACATTTTTTTCTTTTAGTGATTAAAAGAATTCCATGTGTGTTTCTGTTTCTCATTTCACAAATAGACTTACATCCATTCTACATTTATGATCTAACCATATCTCAAATCATTTTCGTTTTAGGATGAAAAGTCCAGAATTATTTACATTTCCTCCTGGGTCAGTGAAATTTCGAAAGTCCATTACAAATTGTCAAACTTTGGAACAATTATTTCATTTAAAAATGATTTTCATTTATTACCATTAACAAATGTTCTTTTGGTTACACAACTTATACTGGTTCAGTTTTGAGTGATGCATTTTTACAATCAGCTCTCAATCTGTAAACTATAAGTAATAAATGGAGATCAGGTTTTCTTCTCCATATAAAAGAGAACAAAATTATGCATTCATTCTTCTTTACCCTGAAAAAGAAATTAAGGTAAGGATTGAAGTAAAAATGTCAATTTGAGACTGATTTATTCAGGAGAAGATTGGAGGATGGTAGAGGGGAGAGAGGGAGAAGGAGAGAGAGAAAAACGAAGAGGCAGAAACAGAGAAGGTACTTTTATTTCATGAGTGGGAATGATAAACCCATCTTTTAGTGGCATTATATTAATTTTTTTACAGTGCATACACTCTATATTGATTAGTGAATCATCAGCCCCTACTTTTAGATCCACCTGAAATTCTTGCATTTTGCTAATATATTATAGTCCTTTGTCATCTGTGAATTCCTATAAATCCATTCCTCAGGAGAAACTGACAAGTAACCTTCATAGGTATATTATAAGATCATCCTACCCAGGCAGAACAAATACCCTAACAAGTGATTTTAGCTTCCCTACTAACTTTGTGTTTTTTTTGTTTGTTTGTTTGTTTGTTTTGTATACTGATGCCCAATGTAAAATAAAAATGTTAGATTTGGCTGCAATTTTGGAACTTTAAAAGCAAACCTAAGCATTTCACTTTTCCAGATAAGATGGACAGTGATAATTACTATAATCAATACATCAAAATGATTGCTAAGCATTAAAAAAAGTCACTGATCTGGAAGTGTTAGAGAAAATAACTTTCCAAAGTGTGTGAACTGATCCAAGAGAATAAACTACATACAAGCAGAAATAATTCAAACCTTCATCATTCTTACCTAGCCAAACTGAACTTCTGATAGCAGGCTTAGACATCAACAATTCATGTATTTTCCCCCAAACCACTTTGTTTTATACATTTCTAACACAGAGATAAATTGTAAGTGTAGCAAACTACATACTCACACTGTCTAACAATTGCTAAGATCCTCTCTCTGTCCCTTTGGGTATGTATGTCTTTCTCTTTTTCTCTTTTTTATACACACATATTTTTGAAAGAAAATGTAATTATCATGACATTTCATGCTTCATATCTTCTGATTTCTAATAGTAAGAAATGTTATTACATAATCACAAAAATGGTGCCATCATTAAGAAAGCTCCCAAACACTTGTTGATCTCTAGTTGATAACATCTAATCTCTAGTTGATACCTAGATTTTTTGCCAATTGTCCAACAAGTGTTTTCCATGGTCTACTTTCTTATTTTCATTGTTTTAACCCAGGAAAATAACACAATAGGTCACATGTTATGTTTTGACCATTTTGTCTCTTTCATGTCCTTAGACTAGCTTTCCGTCACCCCTCCCTTTTTCTTTTTTTTTTTTTTTTTTTTTTAATTTATTTATTATTATTATACTTTAAGTTGTAGGGTACATGTGCATAACATGCAGGTTTGTTACATATGTATACTTGTGCCATGTTAGTCTGCTGCACCCATCAACTCGTCATTTACATCAGGTATAACTCCCAATGCAATCCCTCCCCCCTCCCCCCTCCCACCCCTCCCTTTTTCAAGAGTCCACGTCAGCTGAAATAAAGAATGTCTGACATTCACAGCTGCTCTGACTTTTTTTTTAGGATTGCGTGTATTTTGCCCTTCTATCCTCTCTCTCTCTCTCTCTCTCTCTCTCTCTCTATATATATATATATAAATAAGTCTAAGGACTAAATGAGTTTTAAGATCAATACTTTTGGGGAGAGTACTTGCCTCACAAGTGATATTAGGAAACTTACATGAAAGTACAACAGAAGACAAATATTGTTACAAGATGTCAAGTTTTAATCGCAATATGTTAATATTTATCATTTGGTCCAGGGGTCCATTGATTAGTATTATATTGTTGCTTAACAATATTGCCAAAAATTTAGTAGATTTAAACAGCACTCACTTATTATCTCCCATTTCCTCTGAATCAAGAGTCCAAACATGGTTAGCTTGGTCCTCACCTTCAGAGTTTCACATGGGGAAATCAAGACAGACTGTGGTCTCATTTGAAAGTCATTTGGGAAAGGAGCCACTTTCAAGCCCATGTGGTTATTTGCAGCATTGAGCTTTTTTTGGGCTTCCAGATTTAAGGCCTCTGTGTCTTGGCCTAGTGACTGGACATAGCTCTCAATTACTTACCACGTGACCTTTAATAGGTCAGTTCAAACCATGGAAACTGTGGCCTCAAAGCCAGCAAGGGAAAGAGTTGCTCGTACAACAGATATTACAATGCCATATAACCTAGTAAAATACATATAGTAGTATGCATCCTGTTACTTATGCCATATTCTGTTTGTTAAGAAGCAAGCTAATAGTTCTGTCCACACTCAAGTGGACATTACACAAGGACATGAGCACCAAGAATCAAGGATCATGGGAATCACCTTAGAATCTGTCCATCACAAGGTAACACCAATCCTTCTCCCATGTAAAGGTAAACTTTCCATGGTGCTTTGACACCATGTGAATAATGTAATAATTTTAAAAAATCATTAATATTGAATTAATGTTAAATTTGAATTGGAAATGTTATTGAGTCCTGAATTTTGTAGATACATTATCTAAAGTAGAATTTTGTAGAAATATTATCTATATAGGTGCTCCTCAACTTGCAGTGGGGTTATGGCCTGATAAACCCATCATAAGTTGAACATGCGTTTAATACACTTATTAGATATGGGTCCTAAATTTATCTTCAAAGAATCAATATGTCAGTTTGTTCAATTATTTGCCTTCTACTTTTAAACTTAACTTCCTCGTAAAGCAACCGTTTTCGATTACCTGCTCCACCCTGACTCATTCCAATTACCTGCTCATTCTCCACCCTGAGTCATTCCGATTTCCTGCTCTGCCATAACCATTTTTCCCACCAAACCACTCACCCTGTCACTCTCTTTAAATTAGCCAGTCGGAATTAGTTTAGCCTGTACTGTCTAACCCTAGCCAATAGGGGAACGACACAGCAGCAGGGACCACGTGTGTCAGGGATAAGAACCCCTTCCCCTCCTTTGTCCAAGTGTGCACTCACCATTATTCCATCTGTCAGGGCACACCCTTCTATACAAGTACATTGCCTTGCTGAGAATTAAAAAGAAAATTTTATATTCAAGTGCTATTTCTTTTGTGGCACTGAAACTTTATTTATAACACACTTAACCTACTGAAAATCATAATTTAGCCTAGCCTACCTTAAATGTGCTCAGAACACTTACGTGAGCCCATAATTAGACAGCATCATCTAGCACAAAGCCTATTTTATGATGAAGTGTTGACTGTTTTATGTAATTTATTAAATACTGTACTGAAAGTTAAAAACAGAATGGTTGTGTAGGTACTCAAAATACAGTTTCTACTGAATATGTATTGCTTTAACACCATCACAAATTCAGTGATAATCGGTTTGTGTGTTTGTGGTGTGTGTGTGTTTGTGTGTATTTGCAATCTGACCTACTAGATATTCCCAATTCAAACTTAACATTACAGAGCTTTTAAAAACATCCTTTGGGCCAAGCGTGGTGGCTCACACCTGTAATCCCAGCATTTTGGGAGGCTGAGGCACGTGGATCACGGGGTCATCAGGAGTTCAAGACCAGCCTGGCCAACATGGTGAAACCCCGTCTCTATGAAAAATACAAAAAATTAGCCAGGCATGGTGGTGTGCACCTGTAGTCCCAGCTACTTGGGAGGCTGAGGCAGGAGAATTGCTTGAACCCGGGATGCAGAGGTTGCAGTGAGCTGAGATTGTGCCACTGCACTCCAGCCTGGAAAAAGAGTGAGACTTCATCTCAAAAAAAAAAAACAAACAACTTTTGTTATTATTTTATGTTTTATATTCCTTCCACTATTCTTAATGATATAAAAATATTAAATTTCCTCAATTCTACCACATAAGTAAAAAACTCAAAATACAAAATAAAAGTTGCAATTGGCAATAATCCTAGTAAGTAAAATCTAAATTCTGTTTAGTCTTTTTTTTTTTTTTTTGCCCTTAGGAAATATCTTATTAAGGATATATAGTCAGAGTCTTGTGTTTCACAGGTTCTACAATGATTGCTGCCTTTATGTATTTGTGTTGTCATTGTGTGTTTATATGTTGCTGTTTGGATTCCACATTAACGTTTATTATATTTTCTTTAAAATTTTATATTTATGTTTTGATTATGTGAAATATTTACATGTTTCAAAGGTCAGCATTACTTTAAAATCCAATCCAAAGAATTCTAGTCTTAGCTCTTTCCTGTCCGTTTTACTTACACCCATCCCTATATAAAGTTATTTTCATTTATTGCTTTATTGTTTATTATGCCAAAATAGATATATGCATATATTTTCTATTTTTATTTTCTGTCTTTTCATTCATAAAAGTCACATATTATTGTTCTGAAGCTTTTTTATTTTATTTTTTTACTGTATAATATATCCTGAGATTATCTCAATATACTTCATAGAGATTTTCCTTACTGTTTGAAGATTGTGTGGTATTGCATTGTGAGGATACTATAGTTTATTTAATGGGCAGTTTAGTCTTGCTCATGAAACCTTGTCCTTTGGAGTGGTGCTTAACTAGTTAACTTCTGTGTATGTCATTTCCTACTTGGGTAGGTGTATATTCAGGTGACAACATAGGTTGATGTCCTCAGGAAATATGAGATAAAGATTCATATGCAAAAAGTTTACTAATGATTGTTCTCATTAGTAAACTTTAGTAAAAATTAGTAAGTAAAAATTAGTAAAATTTAGTAAAATTAGTAATTTTATTAAAAATTAGTAAATGATTTCCTCACTCATGAGGAAAAAGAAAACAGGATTGAGCAAAGGGACAAGTCAGGTTCTGATGCAGTAAAGGAAGGCTGCAGCCAATGCTATAAGGAGCTCTGGAGCTGAGATGGCCCTTCAGAGTTGTCACAAGTTAAGGTGAGGACTCTAGGCCTTCACGCCACTGTAGTAATCAGTAATTGCATACAAGATGTACTGCAAAGGAGGACTTTGGGGCTAGTCAACCTTCTTCATCTGAAAACCACAAGTTTTTAGCAGCAATCTAATCAGCAGTTGGGTGACTACATCAATCCTAAAAAAGAGATTGATTTAGCACAGCACAGAATATATAATAGTTTACCCCTTATGTCAGTTTAATATATTTCCATGGTATCAAAAGTTCTGGTGGCCTTCTTTTGCTAGAAAAAATGCAAGAAAGTGGTAGATTAGTAGGATGAACTGCAGCTCCCACTGCCATAACTGGTGTTGCAGCCACAGCTAATTATTACCTTCATCTATTACTATCCACTCTAGAAACCCCTTCCCTTTAATTAGCCGCATCTCGGTGGCTCACCTTGTGGGGTGGACAAAATCCTCATTCCTCAGTAGTCTCTATCCCTGGTTCCCATGTATTTTAAAGCATCAGCCATTAAACTTATCCTTGTATCATCAACATTAGGCAAAAGAGAACTAAGACATATCCAAGTTAATAACTTGAATTTCAAACATATTGGCCCCTCTCTCCATGTAACAACAGCTTTTCCTCCTCCTAAAGATGCGGAGGACTGTGACTTATATTCCTTCCAGGCGATCCCTTGGCAGAAGAAGCCCCTGGTGCTTGAGTAAGTCTTAGACTAAAGTGAAATGTGATTCCCTGGTAGACACATTTCCCTTTTGAAAACCTTATCTTCTAACTGCAAAGAACACAAAGTTGAGGGGTATGAACCGCACATTTATCAAGTAGATCACTGAAAACAATGGAAAGCGTAGACTTTCTTGGCTCTACCTACTGCTTCCCAGACCTATGTATTTTACCCATTGGAGACACAATGTCATCTAGTGAATGTGGATATAAGGTGTGTGTGATGTCCTAGAAGATGATGCCCCATCCTCACAGGGTATTGTCTGCAAGTTGGTGCCTCAGCTGTGCCTTCAACAGGTTGGTTCTATTGCTCTATTAGGCCAGCAGTTTCTGGGTGGTTTGATATATAAAAGAACAAGTGGATTCCACAAGCATATCTATAATTTAACACCGCCCTTGCTATAAAGTCGGTCCCTTGGTTCTATGTGACATTACACTGGAGCTTCTGTTGATACATAAAACATTCCATATGCCTTAGATAGTGGCTCTGGCTGAGACTTCGAAGGCGGGAAAGGAAAACATGTGGGCTGATTCCAGTCTCGCCAAAATGTGGTATGACTGACTCCCAAACCCATGCTCTTAGCCTCTATACCATTCTGTCTTTATTTTTTCACAGTTCAAATATAAGCAGAAGATCTAAGAATATACTGAAACAAATGAGGTAGAGCTGAGGCCGTGAGTAATATATAGCAAAATGAGGATCTCACTCCAATTCTAAATAAAAAGGGGGAAGTAGGAAGACATCAGCACTCAAGTCATTCCTACACACTCCTATGACTAAGCACACGTAAGGTGGCTTGAGTGCTCAGTGTGTGCCAGTCACTATTCTAAGTACTAGACTTTGGTTAACTCTTTTAACTTGTTCATACCATGAACATTGGGGCTATCCAACTTTGTTAATGAAGACACTGAAACACAGAGAAATAAAGTCACTTAACCAATTTATTTATTTATTGTAGCTACTTGGAGGTGAATTTTGAGTCCTAACCAGTGTAGCTTGGTTTAAGGGCCTCTACCCTTAAATGATATGCTACATTGGTTTTGGAAACAGGAGAAGAGGAAAATGAAGACCCAGGACGGCTTTTGTAAGAACTACCATAACCATTCAATATAACATCTTGACTTTCCACCAACCAATCATACGCACACCTCCAGTGCCAGCCTATAGCAGAGAAGAAAAAGGGAGGATGCATTTCTAGCCATGTGGCATGGTCAGACTTGCATTTGAGTCTCGTTGCAGTCAATTTCCGACTGGGAAACCACAGGCACTCAGAAATTTGGGCTTCAGTTTCCAATGAAATAAGATTAAATGGTTTCTCAGGCTGCTTGGCCATTTTCATAGTTAAGAAATAACTATCATTTTGAACTCTGTTGGACTGCATGGAATTTGGGAGAGGGGGGCTCATATTTCCCCCCATAAATGGAACCTCAGCTTTCCACCTGAGAATGTCTTTAGCATCACAATTTATCTGGAAAAAACATTCAGGTGAATCTTTTCAACTTAAGCTGTAGTGGCATTTATTTGAGTGAAAGGTACAAACTTATTCTAGAAGCTAGTATCTGGTGACAGAGGGGCAGACAGCTTGGGTCACAAGACGGGACATTCCTCACTTCAAAGCAGCAAACCAAGTGCTATGCTGTGTGACAGGAAGGTGAACTCTAAAAGAGGCCCTGAAAAATTGGCAAATCTATTAGCATAGAGTTGGCTATTCTGACTACAAATCAATGACTCATTTTGCCGTTCCCCTGACAGTTGCTGAGTTGTTTCCTTAAGACAACTCTTTAACGAGAAAAAGACTGCAGATATGAGAGATATGAGGTACATCATTTCACATAAAGACAGCAAACACAGTATATCCTAGCTTACCTCTCTCCATCAATAAATTGAAGCAAACAAGCCATCCTTGCACAAATAGCCACCTCTCCTTTCTTCCACAACACAGATAATTTCTTACTGCTTAAGATTACCCAAAGCTAGATATTATCCTTCCAGCATTCTGCACCTCAAAGCTGACATAGCTCATATGTGAATTAAATTCACAGACACATATGTTAGCCAAAAAAGGAAAAAAAAATTAAGCAATGCATATATTAATACATTAAATCATTCTATAAAAAAAGAAGGGATGATACTTCTCTAGACATCATATTATGCACTGGAAGCACAAAAGTGAATGAAGAAGATAAATCTCCTTCCCCTGAGGATGCTCACAATCTCCCAGGAAATAGAAAGACACATCTGCAAACACAGTAGCATGTGGAAAGTATCCTGATAAATGCAAACTCAGTGTGCTCTCAGAGCACAGGAAGGACATCCTAATCCTTCAGAGCAAACAGAGAAAGGTCCTTGGATATAGAGCCACAAGCGGAACTTTGGAAGGTAAAGAGGTTTAAGTGAAGGGGCTGAAGGTCATCTCAGGAAGAGAAAGAAGCTTACAGGAAGGCCTGAAGGTCTGCAGAGAAGGGTTCTGTGTGAAGTAGGAGGTCAGGCTGTGTAACGATTCAGAGCTCTCAACATTAAGATTTCATTATTCAGTGTTTTGGTTTTCCTTTTTTTTTTTCCTTCCCTTTTTGGAAATGTGCTTAATGTTAAAACAAACAAATAGATATATAAAAAGCAGTTACAGAAAAACAAGCATACAAACAAAAAGGAATTTGCTCTTAAATCAGGCATATGACTCCCACCGCTGACTGCTTTCCTTTTTGTGCCTTTACTAATCATTCCTTCCCATCTCAGGACAACTGTCCTTAGACGTAGGTCAAAGGGTACAATATTGACGTTGTTTAGGATAAGTCTAAAGGTCTAATGTGCAGCACTGGGTCTATAGTTAATGATATTGTATTGAATACTGGAAATTTTCTAAGAGAGTAGATTTTAGCTGTTCCTCCTCCCCCACCCCCCTCCACCCAAAAAAAAAAAGAGAGAGAAAGAAAAAGTCGCTATGTGAGATGATGAATATGTTGATTTATTCAACTGTAGTAATCATTTCACTGTATACATATGTCAAAACATCATGTTGTGCTCCTAAAATATATACAATTTAAAAAAGAAAGAAATTTGTGTGAGACTTTTCATGAGGAAACAATAAAGGGAAACAAAAAGAATATATTTAACAAATATTTATGCAACAGTTGATTATTACATACAGTTATAGAAGTACAAACATGAAATAATGTATACTGGTTAAATGAGTCACAAAACATTCATACTATTTAATAGCATACAGCTTTTAAAAAAGAGTGTGATTTGTATATATTTTCATGGAAAAGGATATATGATAAATGAGTGAATAAATTATCTATAGAATTATCTATATCTATAGATATAGATATAAATTATATTTATAGATAATAAATTATCTATAGAAAAATGTATGTATACTAGGATATAATTTTGTTCAAAATGTAAAACAATTGTATAGCCGTGTGTGTATAGGTATGAGTTGATTAAACGAGAGTAAAAACATGACAACCAGTTGTTAATGATCATTGCTACTGTTGGAGAGATGGGAAGGAAGAGGTTCTAGGGGTCTTATCTTTAGAAAAATGTATACACTTCACTTATTTTTACAAAACTTTTTAAAAAATGTTTAAGTATAAAAATATGGTCTTATGTATATTTATATAGTATAACATATACTTGTGTGTTTATTTGTAAAACATACCTGTCTGTAGACAAGTGTTATCTCTATCATCTTTCATCTATTTATGTGTTCAATGTTTAAAAATATTTTAATTTTCAATCCACTTTCACTGTATTTTTTTTTTTTTTTGCCTGGGCCTGAACTTGGCTTATTTTTTCCCTAGGCCATGTGCTGATTTTCATGACCATCATATCTCATTGATTTTTCAGCTGTTTGTATGTTTCTTTATTTATTTATTTTGAGACAGTGTCTCACTCTGTCACCCAGGCTGGAATGCAGTGGTATGGTCTCTGCTCACTTCAGTCTCCACTTCCCAAGTTCAAGTGATGCTCCTGCCTCAGCCTCCTGAGTAGCTGGGACTACAGGTGCACGCCACTACATCCAGCTACTTTTTTTGTGTTTTTAGTAGAGATGGGGTTTCGCCATGTTGATCAGGCTGGTCTTGAACTCCTGGACTCAGGTGATCCACCCACCTTGGCTTCCCAAAGTGTGGAGATTATAGGCGTGAACCACCACACTCAACCACCAGCTGGTTTTTATGTGACAAGGGTCAACACTTTTATAAACAACTGATCATACAGTCAGCCATGCCCCTGAATTCACCAGTATTGGCCCACTTCCACAGATAGACCCAGTTAATTCAATGCAGCAGTTAATAAATTCATCAAAACAGTTTTTCAGTTAACTTCTTTTTTACAAGAATTTGAAACGTGGTACAGAAAAAAAATATTGTCGCTCAGTTAGCATTGGGTCTTTCCTTGACCACGGCCAGGCCATGGGTAAGGTGCTTTCCTTTCCTACACCTGAGTTACACAATGCAGGTAATAAACAAAGGAGACAATGCATGTCAAGTTGCTTTATGAAAATGTAAGTTACATGCTAACACATTTTATTATTTCCTGGACTCTATTTTATTATTTATATTAATATACAGGGAACTCTTGGAGGGTAAGGTTATGCCTAATACCCCAGGAAGCACCCCCTGCCATTTATTCAACAAATGTTTATTAAGTATCAACTGAATTCCAGGCACTGATTTTGATGCTGAGAAAATAATGGTATTACACCATTACATAAACCCTTACCCTAATAAAGGTTACCACACAGTGTAAGGACACACACCAAAACAAAATAAATAATTAAAATATGTAGCATCGTCTTGAATTAATTCTAAAATTCTTATTGCACAATCATATTTTGTGGTTTAATAGGTGCTTTCAGCATTTTTTTTCTTTTCTTCTAATGTTACACACACAAATGTTGCATCTCATAATCATTGATGTCCTAGATTTGATGTTTTATAGAGTACTTTGAGGGTTAAAACAGAAAAGAAATCAAAGGAGATGTTAGACTTACAGGGTTTCGTAAGTCTGTGGGGTCGAACTTCAAACAGAAATCTGCGTAAGCCTGAGCTGCAGTTTTCTTCAATGCTGTTCTCTGCTGTTTTCAGGAAACCTTGAGTAAGATGATCCCTTCCATGGCTTCCCTGGCTGCCTCAGGGTCTTCTGAGTGGTCATGATTCATAGAAAAAGAATTAAAACCTAATGAATTTTTCCAAACACTTGGATTTTTATTGTTACACTGTTTTTTGAAAGCAGACCTACAAGAAGCTAAGATACCAGATATATATTTTAAATCACAATGATTTCTACCATTTATTAAGATTAACTCTTGGTGCCATAGTTTGTCTTAAGTGCATTGTCTCTAATTCTTACTACCATTCAAGGTAGATGTTATCATACCCATTTTACAGATGAAGAAATTCAAAATCTGCAGAAGACAGATGAGGACAACTACGGCATGACATATTTGGGCCTCTGGAGCTCTTTTCTCATTACTATACCCTGATCATTATGAACATTGACAGTTGTCCTGATGTCGGGTCGCTTCCTGCATCATCAAGGCAACAACAATCTTATCTAGGGCCTTCAGTATGCTGGTCATTGCACAGGGTATTTCATAGCAAATTCAGCCAACTGTGCTTACCAAAGCAAGGAATAAGCCCTTGAATTGTCGAAAGACTGGGAACAGGCTTTTTTTTTCTCTCTCTCTTTAGAAGAGGGAAAGGTGGAGTTGCTCAATTCTTCAGCACTTTATTAATTAAAAATCCTAATAAAACAGGAAAATTAGTCAAAATTTCACAGTACAACAAAAGAACCAGATTTTGGAGTGGATAAATGTAGATTCTAATTCTACCCCTTTACTTTTCATACGGTACTTACCATCTCAGAACCTATCTCATCAGTTAATAAGAGAAAAGGCTGCCAGCCTTCTGTGAGAACCAAGTAAGAACATGTATAAAGACACCTAACCTGGTCTCTAAGAGACAGCTAGTACTATTAAGGCAATCCTAGTGAGAAAAGGTTGTACAATGTAAAAGCTGTAGCAAGCAATATAATGCCCCCTAAAGATGTCCACATCCTAATCTCCAGAATCTGCAAATGTGTAACATTACAAGGCAAAGGGGAATTAAAGTTGCAGATGGAGTTAAGGTTCTCATAAGCTGACTAAAACAGGCAGATTATGCTGGATTACATATGTGGACCAGTGTAGTCACAAGGATCTTTAAAAGAGGAAGAGGGAATGAAATGTAAAAACCAGAGAGATGGAAACAGAAGAGGGACTCAGCCTGATGTTACTCGCTTTGAAGATGGAGGAAGAGGGCATGAGCCTAAAAAAGTGAGTGGCCTATGGAAGCTGTAAAGAGAGAATGGATTCTCTAGTAGATCCTTGAGAAGGAACACAGCCCTAAAAATGCCTTGGCCATAACACCGGTGAGACCCATGCCAGATTCTGACCCCCAGAATTGTAAGACCATACATTTGTATTGCTTAGCTATTAAGTTTTCAGTAACTAAATTTATTATAGCAGCAATAGGAAACTAATACAAAAGCTAAGAGCCAGGAAATCTGGGTTCCACCTCTTGCTCTTCACCTGACTAGTTCTGTTATTCTGGAGCAATTTTTAAGTACTCCATGTCTCATTTGCCTCATCTGTGAAATGGAAATGATAATGCTAGCTACCTCATAGTACAGGGGACTAAAAGAGTTACCACATGTTTTAATAATTTAGAGTAGTGTTTGGCTTATGGCAACCATTTAGTAAGTGTTAGCTAGAAGGGCTTTCTTAGAGGACAACATTATGGTCTCAGTGACTTGGTTTCTCATCCTTTAAATGCTGTAAAGTCTTAAGTATCTACTTTTCTAAACCATTTATTGCATAAACTTAGAGAATGGTTAATAGAGTGCAGAATTTACACCCAGGGAGGAAAATTGAGGTCATGCGAGTAGGGAGAACAGAGGCAAAGAAAAAGAGGGCCCTCAGCTATGATAATGAAAAAAAAGAAAAAGAAAAAGAAAAAGAAAGAAAGGCAAGTATGTAAAGAATTGACAACAATGGCAGACCCATTGCCATTTTAAACCTAACATCGTATCACTCTTGCCTTTAAAGAACAACCCTGTTGCTTTCAGTCATGGGTGTGGAGAATGCACATAATTATTTGGCATTTCAAAGAAATAAAATTTAAAAGAGCCGCTAAAGTTATCCACCCCTCTTTTCTAAACTTGAAACATCAAAAATAGATGTCCCTGGCATGATAACACACTGAAGTCATTTTGAAAGAAAATTAGAATTTCCATTCCTCATTTTTCTTTCTCCCCAGTAAGGTTCCAAGCAGATGGGAATATCAATTTAGTTACTTGACATTTAGAAGCATAAATGACTTAAGAGCTTTATGATCCCCTCTCATTGAAGCATATTTGATAACATCTGCCCAACATCTTACATTCGTATCAGAGCCAAGTATGATTTAACAAGAAGAGAATGGCTAGAATCCAGCACCCCAGGGTTCCATCTCTGGTTCTGATACTCACATAAGTAGCAGTAGGTACCTAATAATAAATAAAGCTTATGTTAGGGGCAGTTTATTTGTTTTTATCCTTGCTAAAATGCTATTATTAATACTAACTGAAAAGTTAGATAAATGGGATATGTAATATTCTTTCAAGGAGACAATAATACTGTTCATGGGAAAGTTTTTATTCAAAGCTTTAGGAGAAAGAAAATCTATCCTATTTTAGATTGTATTAGAGAAACTGCAAAAATACTGAATACTATGGCTAAGGATCTCATTCTTAAAGAATAAAAAGTTCTCTTTTGTTATTTTTTTGAAGACATGCTACTGGCTTTACTAGAAATCCGAATTCTTTTTTATAATAAATCACAGTATATCATTTATATTGTTATCTCCTCACTAATTATCAAACTGAAGCCTGGAACATAAAAATATATATAGTCTAATCTTTCCATTTTATAGCGTCCTTTTAAAGGAAAGAAGAAGAATGTCATCCCCGAAACATTTATGAAGACTTATTGGGCAACCTCCAAAAGATAAGAGCCATAAAAAAAATTAAGTAACATTCATCACAATCACTTGAACAAGTAGGGAGCAGGCATCTCCAGACCTAGTATTCACATCACAGAGAAATACAAATCTCTCTTGAAACGTTGTATTTGTATATTGGCTAAGGAACAGCTTTAATTCCTTCAGAATTGTCCTCTCTTGGTATTACGTGTGAGCCCATGTGTGCTATGTCCTGAGAAACTTTGCAGAGAGTTAGGACTGAATAAATATTTGCTGAACAGATTAATTCATTTATTTATTTACAGTGCTTTCTATTCTATTGTCCTGGATTGTAAGATTAAAGAATTTTCTTGTATATATCATCATATTGGAATTTAGTTTATGGAGTCATTTTGTTACATAAATATAATGAGATAGGAGATTCTGAAACTTCAAGGAAACTAAAAGGTTAACTGATCAAATACCCTAATTTTCCAATGTGTAGGATGAGAATAACATTTCAGGGGCCTCAACAAGTCCTCTAGTCATCTAGTCAAAAGTTTGACAAAACTCTCCATGGGACCTGGTAATTTATGTTATGCCATGGACCCAAATTTAATATCAAGGATTTCATTCAGAAAATAGTTTTATGTTACATTTTACTTGTTTAAAAAATATGCATTTTTTTCTAAAATCTAACTCTTGAGATATGGATAACTTTCTAATTGTCTTTAACTTAAACATGCATTTACCTGAATAAAAAATACAAATATATATATGCATACACAGATGGTTTCTGATTGTCTGACATATTGAATTTAATTTAAAATTTTAAAATTATGTATTTACTTGGGGTTTTCTTATCCAGTGTCTCTAGAATCCAAACTCCATAAACAGGGATCAAATGTATTTATTACCAAGTTCGTTGCTTAGCACCTAGTAAATTATCAATAACTAATTGATTTTAAAAATGAATTAAAGAAGACAGTGACAATTTGGATATTTTACTAAGATGATCATGCCTTCTGTGATATCCAAGCATAAATCAGAAGGCCAACTAACTTTGTTATGTGATCGGGAAGAAGGTCAGGACTAGGGCAAGAGGGCTGGCCTTGTGATGTATTGGTAAGTTAAAATGACATAAAGACTCAGGACCAAAACGTACCACAACTTTTTGTTCCAATTTCAGTCTGTCTCCTATCCTGATTCAATATAATTTTGTTGGCTTTTCAAAGCAACCCTCTAACAAAGACTTTCCAATAATCATTTGATGTTTTACGATCTAGCATCCATTCTCTCTCCTTGTAGTAATGATGCACTGTGTTGGGTGTTGCGTTCATCTCACCATTGGATATAGTTTGGAAGAACAGTCAAGCATAGGACACTGCTCATCCACAACTAAAATATGGGAAGATAGCCTAAGTTTGAAGAGTTGTGTTCTCTTTCTCTGAAACTTAACAACAGCAACCACAAGACTGAAAATGTTTGGAGTGAATTCATAGCAAGGGTAGCAGTCAAAGACGATGTCCCGTAATTTTTTTCAATTTGGATGACCAGAGAGTCTCTGGTTCTCTAGCCTCCTTTATGTCTATTCACATATCCTTCTGGTAACTCAGTTCCTTCTTATGTTAGATTTAGTCAGTTTCTATTGCATACAATTAAGAAAATTTAATTAACACAGACCTTATTATTTGTGTAATGTGAAGATAAGGACTTCTGAATCCCCACATCTGGATTTGTAAATTTATTCTGTCACTGACCATATGATATTCAGGACATTCCTTGACCTACCTAAGCTTCAGTTTTCCCATGAACATAAGAAAACTTATAAAACTAACTTAAACTAAATGGTGCCTATGCAGTATTAGGCATGTAGTAAATACAGGAGATCTTTGAATAACATCCTTTCATTCAATGTCATTTTGTTGTAACACAGATGATAGAAAAAAAAATGGCTACCAACAGGGGCCACTGTCTGTGTAAAGCCTGGTGGTTCCCTCCATGTCTGCAGGGATTTTCTCTGGGTGCTCTGGTTTCCTCCCACATCCCAAAAATGTGCACGTTAATTGTGTCTAAATCGTTCCAGTCCAAGTGAGTGTGGGTGTGTGTGTGCTTGCACCCTGCAAAGAAATGGGGTCTTGTCCAAGGCTGGTTTCTACCCTGCATCCTGAGCTGCTGGGATAGGTTCTGGCCATCCATGATTTTTAACTGGAATAAGTGGGTAAATAATATCTCACTTGTTTTTGTTAATTGTTTTAAATGTATGTATAGCTCACATGTATTTCCATGTTTAATATTATAAGTGTTTTCATCTGTATTTAGAGGTATGGTGATGTTTTTATGATGAGAAATATGCCACAGGAACTTAATTCTTCTTTATATCAATTAGCCTATGGTAAAATTATTTTCATTATACGTCATTTTGCTTAAAGTTACAGTTTACAAGACCCTATTGATGACTTTAAGTAAATACTTACCATACTCGATTGATGGTAGAAGGCTAATATGAATATCGAGAGTAAAGTGACTCTTTATATAGGTATTGTAATCCTGGAAGAATTACAGTTAACAATGACATTTCTCCAAGTGTTTCTTCTAAGAGCCTTTCCAAGAGGTGCTAATCAAGCATTGATACAACATTTCTTTGATTTTGAGATGTACAGATTTAAAAAAAAACATTTTCTAAACTGGGACTCACCTGACAGTCAATGTTTTCATTTAATGAGTTAGCGTTCCTTTGTCCCTTTTTATTTCTCCCCTTAAAGTCATTAAGTTGGTGATGCACCTTACAAGCAATAGGGCCCTAAACTAAAAAGTATGGTAACTGACAGGAGTGTGTGGCAAATTACTCACACACAAAACATGGGGTGTAGGACCCCACCCACACTCTTTCAGCCTAACTACTCTCATCCAAACACAATGGAGAAACCAGTTCTAATAATCTTACCTCCACATTTGAGTTGACCTTTCACTTATCTTAAATAGGGACACAATTCCTTTTGCGTTCATCATGGATTCTCTGTGTTCAGGCTTCTGTTTTTGTGGACTATTGTAGTTGAAGTTTGTTTTCAGTTGGGATAACAGTTAGTTGCTAATTAAAGTGCATTCTTACTGACCTATGGTTTTTCTTCACATTTACTGCCTCTACAATCATGATATTAGAGGAAATAAGGAAAAAAAGCACTCTCTTGCTGGGGCTGACTTCTGCTCAATGTTACATAAGGTGTGTTAGCACTCACTGATGGACATTCATTTTTTCTTAGGGAGAACAAAGGTGCATGAGTATATCTTGCCATAGGCCAACTTGCCTCAGTTTACCCACTTATTGAATGAACTACATACTTGCTATTGTGTATAAGGAATAAGTATGCTTGATTAATAGTTATGAGGTCCAAAGATCCAGAGACAAGCAATAAAGAGTCAAAGTGCATTGTTTTGTTGCTGTTTTTTTATTAATGTTGACTGAGAGGTATTGAGTCAACCAAACACACAATGTTGTATTGATTTTCAAAATGAGCACTTAACTGAGGCATCAACATTAAATCTAAACATAATCCTTTTGTGGGGGAATAAAACATGATCTCTGTCTTCTAGCCAGGTTTCTTTAATGCAGGTTTATTTAAAGCATGAAGACCTTGGTCCAATGACTGAAGTTGCTCAATTCCAGTGTTCAAAGAGAGGATACGCCAATATCAACAACTGAACTTTAAATCTTAAGAATTTATTTGAGGCATGTTAAAACCATGTTATGATTCTGAAGTTTGAGGAAGGATGGAATAATTTAAATAGTAGTGGTTGTGGAGTTATACAGATGTGGATTCCAAACCTTGACCTACCACTTACCTTGAGCAAGTTACTTGGCATCTCTGAAACTGTTTCCTCACCTGTAAAATTGAGGTAATGTGGATGTAAATTAAACACATGATTGTTTGTTGGAGTGCAATAAATGTTGGTTCTCTTTTTTCTCCATTCTAAAAATGAGCTAGAAGCTATTAGCTATGGGAGGAAATACTTTCTATAGATCACAAGTGCAGAGGGAACATATAAAGACTGTTTAGGTTCCATGAAGCATGAAATGGAAGAATATACTAGTCCTTATGCAATCTGGAAAACTACAAACTCCATTCAAATACACTCTTCATTTTTCACCACCTAAAAAGTCATAGCCAGTGTAATGAGGTCAGGTTATTTTTTTGGAAATAATTTTTCAGTACCAGTGACCGTGGGTCATTGACATCTATAAGCATTTGTCCCCAAATGCAGCACATGTGGCAACAGCAAGTTACAGGTTGAAGGCTCTTCATGGAATAGGTAAGAGTAGACATTGAAAATTCAAAAATATAAAATATCAGGAATTGATAAAGGAAGTGTCATGCTATTTCAGATAGAAGACAGAGAAACCCTTTCTGGAATCAGCCCTTTGAAGAGACTAGAGGAAAATGAAGAAGATAGCTGTGTGGGTATCTCAGAGATTAAATTACCTCCAAAGAGAAGAGTGAGTACAGCTAGAGCAGACTTGTGTAAAAACCAGGGAGGAACGGTGTGACTGGGTTGTGCTAGACAGAGTAGAAGGGTTAGAGATGACAGCTGAGACACGGTGGCAGTAAACAAGGTAAATATTATTCTAACTTCAGTGGGAGTCAATGGAGGTTTTGACCAGTGGGGAGCTGTAATCTGACAACACTAGGAGTTAGTTGTGGTTGGTGTTTTGGAACAAAAGTGTGAGCAGTGTTTTCTGTATTAGTCCATTCTTGCATTGCTCTAAAGAATTACCTAAGACTGGGTAATTTATTACTCTGAAGAACTATCTGAGACTGGGTAATGTGTTTTTAAAAAGAGGTTTAGTTGGCTCATGATTCCACAGGCTGTACAGGAAGCATGGCTGAGGAAGTCTCAGGAAACTTACAATCATGGCGAAAGATGAAGGAGAAGCAAAGTTCTACAGGACTGGAGCAGGAGGGAGAGATCAAAGGGGGGATGCTACACACTTCTATTTATTTATCATGTTTTTGTTTGTTTGTTTGTTTAAGACAGAGTCTTGCTCTGTCACCCAGGCTGGAGTGCAGTGGCATGATCTCGGCTCACTGCAACCTCCACCTCCCAGGTTCAAGCAATTCTCCTGCCTCAGCCTCCCAAGTGGCTGGGATTACAGATGTGTGCTATCACGCCTACCTAATTTTTGTATTTTTAGTAGAGATGGGGTTTCACCATAATGGCGAGGCTGGTCTCGAACTCCTGACCTCAACTAATCTGTCTGCCTTGGCCTCCCAAAGTGCCGGGATTACAGATGTGAGCCACCATGCCCTACCCTACACACTTTTAAACAACCAGATCTCTTGAGAACTCACAAGAACAGCAAGGAGGAACTCCATCCTCATGAACCAATCACCTCCCACCAAGTCTCTACTCCAACATTGGGGATTACAATTCGACATGAGATTTGGGTGAGGACACAAATCCAAACTATATCAGTAGCAGAACTGAGACTGCCTTCATGCCCTCTGCCTACTCTACAGTAATAGTGGGAATTATGCCTTTACTGGAAGCATCTTTACCTAGAAGGGAAAATAGGCAGAGTGAGAATGATACCATAGGAAGTGGTAGTCACTGTTTTATTCTATAAAAAATATAAGTATGTTAAAGGAGTAATTAAAAATACTGTGACATCTAAATATTTATGACACCTTGGACCAAAGTTTCTAGCACTAGCTGTGAATATTTGAGTATTTTATTAATAATTATATGTTTGTGCTTAAGGATAGGCACTGAATCTTAAGTCATTTTTGTATTCCTAGTTCTTTTTACAGAAGCTGACACTTGACACACATTCAATAAATGGTGACTAAATTAAAGCACCATAAAGACTAATATTTGTACATGCACTACTTCCCAGTTGACAATTCAATTGCTTTCATATTTATTATCGTCTTACTTGATCATGAAGATAATCCTCATAGGAGGGCATCTTATTATCCCACTTTAAAGATAAGATGGCTGAGGCTCAGAGAGGATAGGCAGCTGTCCAAAGTATATAATTAAAAGCCACAAAACTGGGACACAAGCACTAAATCACATTATCTCTCGCCATGATTCTAAACCACATTGCCCACAAATGTCTTTCCTATGGTTAGCTCCTGAGCTAACCCTGAACTGTCAGTCTGTATGTTAGGATTGATTCCAGCTAGAATCTATCTACCACCACCTCATGCACATGAAATGGCTGAAAGTCAATGCATATAAGAAACATCCTCTGGGTCTCGAAACAACTGTGTGGAATAAAAGCCTGGGTAAATTTTCAGATGTTAGCAATGCATATTTTTCACCTTTAATATGTTAAAACAAGGATCGTTCAGCATTAACTGAGCACAGTAGGCACTGAATGAAGACTCTGATACAACAGACTGCCAGCTACCCAGGGTATTTATATATGTGTGCAATAACCTAGAATTGTGAAAAGGCTTCTGAATTTAATGGCAAGTAAGAGACTTAATTACTTGTCGGTTTCTTGACTATTCATTCTACGATGGTAAAACTATTTTTTTTTTTCCTTTATGGCTTTTGTCACTCTACCAGACACCAATTGTTGACCAACTTTCATTCAAAGAGAACGTGTTACTTTCTCCCAATGTAAACTTATACCCTGCCCCTTAATAGATTTTGCAAAGTGACAAACTTGCTTTCAGTTCACAGTTGAGACCCTGGGAAGTCAGACTCATTATGGAATGAAGGTTTAAGCAGCTTTTTAACTACTGGAAGTCTCTGGAGGCAGAGCCATCACTCCATCTAATCTCCTCTCCTCATCAGTGACTCATGGGGTCTCATTATCTTATTTAGTATTTCAAATCTGAAGCAATTGCACTCATACCAAGGACATTGCTCTTTGCCACCAAATAAAAAAGATAGCAGGCCGGGCGCGGTGGCTCAAGCCTGTAATCCCAGCACTTTGGGAGGCCGAGACGGGCGGATCACGAGGTCAGGAGATCGAGACCATCCTGGCTGACACGGTGAAACCCCGTCTCTACTAAAAAATACGAAAACTTAGCCGGGCGAGGTGGCAGGCGCCTGTAGTCCCAGCTACTCGGGAGGCTGAGGCAGGAGAATGGCGTAAACCCGGGAGGTGGAGCTTGCAGTGAGCTGAGATCCGGCCACTGCACTCCAGCCTGGGCGACAGAGCAAGACTCTGTCTCAAAAAAAAAAAAAAAAAAATAGCAAAAAAATGTGCTAGTGTTAGCAGGCAATGAGGTTGTACAAAGAAAACTGACACACAAATCATTTATCATCATCAATAGGACCTGCCAAAATGGAGTGAAAGGGAAAATCTTCAGAAATTTCCTCCAATGTGCTAATGATACTGCTGTCCAAGATTGAAGGGGAGAATAATGCTCCTAATATTAATTCGATTTTGAAATTTGATGCAATTCGGTTAACCACTCAGCTCAGAGGTTCAGAGAAGGTGAGGTTTTACATATTTACTAAGCACACACAGCACATTTACTATGTTCCCTACCCTACACTATGGAATTTAGAAAAATTTAAGGTATTTAAATTCAGAAATTCTTGGTCACTTTCTTATCTGTAATATTTCTTCACCTTCTCTTTCTTTCTCTTCTTTATATTTTTTTACATAACATTTATATAAATTTCCAATATTCAGTTTTTAGTATAAATAGTAGTTGACAACCCTACCTTTACTGTAGGGGATGTTTAGGGAAAAAATTCAAAATATATTTATGTTTTATCAAAACTTTAACAAAATCAATTAGAAACATGCTGCTATAAAATATTATTCATTGAAATATATTAATTTCTGCTGAGAGGCAATTATTTCAACTTTCAATCAATTTTAGAGTTCTTCCTTTATGTGTGACAGATCCTTATTGACATGTTTTCTGTACTATCAATGAGAGGGAAAATAGTTGCTGAAACAACCATTATAAAAATAGTTTAACGGACTCTATTTATTTGAAGGAGTCCTGCTTATTAGAAGAAGAATATGGCATTAAATACCCTTTTCCTCCAATAAGTGATTCTTCCAGGCACCTGCGAGGAGATAAAGAAAATGATTTGTGTTTTTCCTTTTCATCTATTGAAATCATCTTTTTTTTCTGACTGGTAAATATAAACAAGTTGGAAAGCAAGGATGAATTATAAGAAGGCTTGTCTAAGCCTGCTCCCCAAACTGTAGAAAAAGAGGTTGATACTGAAATAAAACTATAAATCAAGGAGCGACAGTGTTCGCTTTTTTGGAAGACTTAGCTTCTCAGCTAATATGTCCTATTGTGGTGAAATTTGAATATGACAAAGTGACTGTTATTCCTGCTATTTCTAAGGGAAGATGTCAAAGTGGAGGGGAAAGGGTGAGAGTTTGTAACGCTGTACCACTGTAGTGGATACTCCTGTCTTCTTGTACGTGGATGTATTGAATCGTAGTGACACGGCTGACAAAAAGAGTTATGTCTTTTCATGAGCTTGTATTTTTTTATTGCTCACATTGCTCTTGAAGAAGAAAAAAATACAGGTGAATTCAATAAGCTATAAATTTTCCCTAGCATACAGTATGATACTGTCTCCTGGTGGAAGAGAAGGCAAAGGGGGCACAAAGTACTTCCCTACCATGAATGGAACATGTATCTGGGAGAGAAAGCGAGCGTTACAGTACCTAGACTTCTGTCTGTCCTCCCCAAAATGAGACTCTCCCTTTACAGTTCCAAAACATTCCAGCAATCTAGAGAAATAATGATGGCCACCAATATCACTGAACTAATAACTCCTTGTTCCTAACATGTCTATTTTGTGTCCCAGTAAGCCGGCCACACTAGGAAAAGTATGCAATGCCATGTTTACATTATTTTTAAAGAAGACAAAAACAGCATCCAAAAGGATTGGAAAAATAAATCTAGTTTAATATAGAAGCACACATATTTCTCAATACACCCTCCTATAAATTGCCTTTAATATACTCACAAAGATATTTTAAAAGGGCAAAAGCTAACAACTGGACTATAAATGAAAAAATAAGACCATAAAGCAAGGTGTAGGGGGAAATCTCAAATAACAACATAATCAACAAAGATGAATTTAGAAGAATACTTTAAAATTATACATGCAAAAACTATGTGTGTATATGCGTGTGTGTGTGTATATATATGTGTGTGTGTGTGTGTGTGTGTATATATATATATATATGAGTTTTGAGCCAGAATAGCCCAGATGGCCATAAGAAGCTCTAAAAGTAGTTTGATTCACTGTCCTCCTCCACAATTCTGCTCTTCCCTAAAACAAATTTATATATCTACATCTATATCTATAATATATGTACCTACATACCTACCTATCTACACACACACACACTGCACACACGTCTATACACAGATACACATATATGCATATATATATCCATATATATTTATTTTTCTGTTGTGTGGAAAATAATTTCTGAACAGCCAAGTGTATTTCATTCTGTCACTTGTTCCAGGCTACCCTTCCTAATTCTCATAGGATCCTGTCTTACTATGTACATCTATTAAGAGACTATGTATTTATAAACTTTACTTTAGTAACAAATGGCCACAAAATCCCACTGGCCTAGAACAACAAAGATTTATTTCTCACACATGTTACATGTCAGCTGCAAGTTGATGATGGCTCAGCTGCAGCTCTTTTCAACTCAGCTGTATTCCAAAGATTTTCTTTATAATAGGATCTTGCTGAAGAAGCAGCTTCAGTATGGAGGATAATATTCTTTTGGCACAGGAAAAGGGTGAGAGTTGAATAGGAGTAGATTTAGCACTGACCCTCAATTGACACGTTGCAATATAAAGATTGCATATTTTTTCACTTCTAAGCCCCTGAGATTTTGAAATCACTTGTCAATATTTTAAAAATTGACTAAATAAAAGTTTGTTCTTAGATATGGGAAACTGTTAAAAAAATAATTCCCAAAATATGTAACATTGGCTTCAGGGCTGTATGTTGAACAGGGAGGAAACTGTTAATGAAGATTAGCAAAATTATTTGTGCTGGGCTCTATTCCTTTCTGTCCCCAACTTAGAGTGTTATGCAGTGAAAAAATATTTTACACGATTTCCTAAGATATTTGGGAAGGTAAATAGCATCTCATGGCTTTAGGCAAAGGAATAGCAAAACTGAATTTTTCCAGTTTGCCTTAATTTTTATTAGGTGCACTTGTTATTCAGCACTAGAAGACTAACAGTAACAGAAGGCATTATAAAATATATATAATTTTTAAAATATAGTGAGCTTGGGAAAAAAAAATCTGTGTGAGCAAAGGACAGATTCAGAGTACTTGAGGAATAACGTATGAAAACAGATTCATTCCCTGAACATAATATCAAAAAGACTATCATTTCTTTGAAACTCCTTTACACACAGGAGGCTGTATTTTGCAGCCTCCCTTGCATTTAGATGTGGCCATGTGACTGACTCTAAGCCAATGGGATTTTGAAGGAAATGATTTATACCACTTTAATGCTTGGCCTCTAAAGCCTCCCCATGGATGACCTGTGTCATCCATGAATGACTGGTCTTGAATGACTACAGAGAGCAGCATCCCTTGTCAATGCCTACTGATCAAATTTCATTTCAAGATAGATAGACTTTTATTAAATGAAATTATGGAGACTAAGAGTCATAACACATAGCAATACCTTATCTAATGTTCATACTGGAAACATAATCGCCTAAGTACTTCACAAGTAACTGGGAAGTTGACTATTTTTAACTAAAAACAAAATTAAAGTGTGGTTGGTTCTTAAAGGAGCAAGGAGTATTAAACTTAGATTTTTGTTCAATGCTAAACAAGAGTAAAAAGGAACAAAGTGTACATTAATTTTATGTGACTCTCTACAAAAAAAGATCCTGAAGCCAAGAAATTTGTAAAAGATGGCCTCTCTGTGAGCTATCTTAAAGATTAAACACTCTAAGAATCCAGGCATTCAAAACAAAACCAGGTATCTGCAAACTACAGCACAGGAACCAAGTCTGGCCCACTGCCTGTTTCTGTAAACACAGCTTTATTAGAACACAATCATACTTAGTTATTTATGTACTTGCCTATGATTGCTTTCACACTACAACATCAGAGGTAAAGAAGTTGCAACAATCTGCATACCTTGGAAAGCCAAAAATATTTACTCTCTGGCCATTTATGGAAAAGTTTGCTGATTCCCAAATAAAACAAAACCAAACCAACAATCTGATTAATATCCTACTTTATTTGTCCATAAAATACATTATTTTATGTTAAATGCTTGTTTTGATGAGAAGTGCACTATTTTAAAATCACTATCTTTTGAGGGGGAAAAAGTTTTGATTTAAGAAATGTAAACCCAAGTAAGTTTCTTTCTACTTCTTTGCAAAGGTAAGAAAAATTCGTCCTCTGTTATTTTACATGTCCGATAATTGCAAAAAGTCCTGAGGAAAAAAAAAATGGATGTATTACAGGAAAGAAATAATGCAGTATTTGGGTTATATACATAGGATTTAGAGATAGCCTGACTTTGTAGTACAGATTACTCCATCAACTCTATAGTTCCTCGATGTCTTCATGTCCAAAATAGGTTTAATAATAAAGAAACCATGTGTATTAAAGTAGATAATTCATAAAAGGTACTTAGAACAGTACATATCAAAGAAGAAATGATCAATGTATTTGTTATTTTTTAAGAGAGCAAGAAAAAATAATGCACATCAAATTTGAAAGCCACAAATCATAGCATGAAAATTTTTTAAGAGCAGTGAAACACTCAATATGCAGTTTATCATTAATAACCTAGGTAACTTTGAGTAGAAGACTGAATGCAAAAACAGTTCTAAATCAGAAGTGTTTGATGTATAATATAAATAATAAAATTATCCCATAAGCTTTAAAACAATTAAATTGTAATATAATGTGATAATAGAAAACAGAGAAAGGAAAAATGCCTGAAACTACTTTTTAAAGTCTGTGTCTTTCTCTCTCTCTCTCGCTATCTATCTGTCTGTCTATCTATCTTAAGCAAATACTTTTTTAAAAAAACAATACTCAGTGCTGATGACATGTTGATAAAGACATATTAATTAATATATCTTTATTAATTTATTAACAATTACATTTAAGTCTCTAATCCATCTTGAGTTAAGTTTTGTATAACATGTAAGGAAGGGATTCAGCTTCACTTTTCTGCACATGGCTAGTCAATTTTCCCAGCACTATTTATTAAATAGAGAGTCCTTTCCCCATTGTTTGCTTTTGTCAGGCTTGTGAAAGATCAGATGATTGTTGATGTGTGGTGTTATTTCTGAGGTCTCTGTTCTGTTCCATTGGTCTATATGTCTGTTTTTGTACCAGTACCATGCTGTTTTGGTTACTGTAGCCTTGTAGTATAGTTTGAAATCAGGTAGTGTGGTGCCTCCAGCCTTGTTCTTTTTGCTTAGGATTGTCTTGGCTCTATAGGGTCTTCTTTGATTCCATATGAAATTTAAAGTAGTTTTTTTGAATTCTGTGAAGAAAGTCAATGGTAGTTTGATGGGAATAGCATTGAATCTATAAATTACTTTGGGCAGTATGGCCATTCCATGACAACAGTGATATAAATATTTATATATTTTTAATTCTTACATATATAAGATATATATACATTCAATTGAATACATATATTCAATTTTTACATATATATGTGTATATATATACACACTATATATATGTGGGTGTGTGTATATATGTATAGAAAATACATAAATATTTGTATTTTCTGGTGCTGCTCTGAAGAAATTATTTTTCAATTATCATGGCAATGGCCTGCTAACTTTATAACTGGGTATGAGATTATTTTGAGAATGGTTGCACTGATATTTATCTTCAGCTGAATAGCCGAATAATTGGAATATGCAGTTTTGAGTAGTTCAAGCCAGCTAACTGCAACCTCTCTTCTTATTTTTCACTAAAAGTCTTGGGTATTCCATCCTATCATTGTTATTTTACTTTTAAACCAAATAATTTTGCAAAATATCTGGCACATCTCTTCTCCCATCTGGAACCGAGAGACACTCAAAGGTTAAAAGTTAATCCTACTTGAGCAAAAGATGGGTTTTTAATTCTGGTTTGCTCAGTCTTCCTGATGAATATGTTTTTTTCTGGACAGCTAGATCATAAGATAAAAATAGCCATGAGATACTATTGACTAGACTTTTCTCTCTCCTTTGAGAAAAAAGTTGATTTTACTTTTAGAAGAAGCCTATTTGGGGACTCTACAACTGGGTTGATTTTCTAATTCAGTACCCTTTTTTGTTACTCTGATGTAAACTTTTTCCACAAGAGGATTATCCGTAATTTAATTATTATTATTTTCTTCTTACATCTAATTACATGCAGCAGGAAGGAATCTGCTGGCAGAAATAAGCATACTAAGCTTCTCATCTGAGCTGAGAATTGGGAGTATTGGGAAACATACTCTAAACATACTTTCTTTCATAGATTCCTCAGCCTCCACAGTATGCAGCTACTACATTTATATTTTATGCATATAGATATATGTTGTTTAATAATGTATAGAGGTGGATACACTTGCAACAAGGCAATGTGATGTTTTCATTTGATCTACTTTGGTAGAATCACTCTCTGTCAGGAAATTTACTGTGATGATGTGCACAATAAATATTTAATAGCGTTGGAGACATCAGAGTCTATTTTTCTTTGAAGAGTGCTTAATTATGTCAATATCCTGTGATGAGATGCTAAAGTCAGTATTATTTGAATTTGGAGTAACTGGCTGGAGATGACGAAATCCTTGCTTGTGACTCCCCTTCCACAAAAAGTCAATGTGCGTGAGTTTAAGCAGGCAATGTAGCAGAACCTCAATCTCATTAATTTGGGTCACACTAATTAAATGTTTGTGATACTTCAGCTGTGTTTGAGCTAAAGTTTGCCTAGTACTATCAATGAAGAGAGGATTGGTTAAGCTAAACATGAGAATAACAACACGGAATTTTAAAAGTTACATCTATTTTTACTGTGTCCTCTATATTCATGTAATTTGATAGCTTTTTATTTGCCTATATAAATTTAGATATATGGATTATTTGCCTTCATATTAGGTTGAATCATAGGTTGACATTTGATAATTTTGGCCTAAATATGGGTAATTTTATATGGATCAATTTATAAGCTTCAGTCCTCTCAGTACAGAAGGTCTGATGATAGACAAAGCAACATTTCTCTCAATTCCTTCCAGAGAAAGACAGACCATGCTATGTTCTTGCTACATTTTTCTTACTTTATCACTAGAACATTCTAAGCCAAGACCTTAGATGATGGAAAAGTTGATAGGATAAGCAACAAAGTTCCACTTGGCTTTCCAAATAATTGCATGCATTTGGCCTCGATCTTGAGAGTTATAACTTGTAACTCTCAGTAAAGTCAGAACATATGGCATCACTATGAAGAAGAAACTACAACGTGGCTCTCTGTACATGATGACAGCTTTGACTCAAATATCTCATCGCAATGTTATTTTTACATTCTCCAAAGAACAAACTTTTTAAAATATGTATTTTCTACTGGACAAAATAAACAATATTAGACTTTCAGGAGAACTTTTCTTTGGAAAAGTCTGTTTACAGAAATGTAGTAATGATTAGAATAAAAAACAAAATATATAAACTATGTATAAAAAGAACTGCCTAAATTATTGAATACCAAACATGTCTTATTTTAATAATAATAATTCGACACATGATTTTCACAGAGTTACGAAATTTCGCTTGAAGATTTCATGAGGCATACCAAGTAAAAGATTTTTTAAATCCCTAGAGTAAAGAAGTGGATACTATCAAATTTAACCCATGCATATCTGAGTGTTACAGATAATGATTTTTTACCAGGTGGTAGATTCTTTGAAGACGGAGAAGATATCATACACATCTGCAGATCCCCAAAAATATCTTACAGACCATCGGACACAAAATCTGTGTTTTAAAACACATTTATCAAATTGCATCCTTCTCTGTATCATGTCTCAGAGACATACCTGCCATCTGTGCGTTTCATCCTCTATTCACAATGTTGGTGCAATGATAAACAAGTGAGTCATACCAGGTCAATGGTACCTAATAATGGGACTTTTGCTCAGATTATTGGCAAACATGGAAGAAGAAATATTCTTCTGTAGTTTTGAGAATGCAGCTCATCATCCCGCATCCTTTCAAATAATATCTGCAGACACCCATCATGTATCAGACTCTATATACCAGAAGTGAAAAATATCCCCAGAAGAAAACTGAGAGAAAATGAGAGCATGACAACATCATTTGAGTATCAGAATGTAGGTCTAACTGAAAACTATTGCTAAAGTTTATAGTTTATTTAATTTAAGGCAGTATTTTAGGTTGCCAATGGCAACAAAGAAGACACCTGAATAGCATAAAACGTTTCCCAAATTGAGGTTTCTTGGGTTCAGATATCATTCAGACAATGTTAGTATACCTTACACCCAACTACTAAATTTCATCTGAGTTTAGAACTGAGTTCTAGGGAGATAAAATTTAGTAGTCATATTACACACTCATCCTTGCATTTAACTAATACAAATCCAATTATTGGAACATAGACACACTCACCCCTACAGACATAAAAACACGTAAATTTTATACATACATACATGCATCAGTGTATATACGTGCAGGTATGTATACAATCTAAATTGTTCAGATACTTCTGTCTGAACTTCTGCTATTCTCTCAGATGATGTTAGTGTGTGCTTTCTTCTCATACTATATTTTATGTTGACATTTATAAGTTTAAATAAGTAGTTTTTATATAGTAGACATAGTTTCCTAGGGAGTTGTAATTTTAAAATACCCCCCGAATCACTGAAATATTGTTTATAACAGTTAAAGAATGGAGATCTATAAATTCCCACTGCATTAGCATTAAATTATAGTAACTCTATAATATAGAATATTATAAAGTAATTAAAAATTAGAAAGGGTTACAAAAATTAAAAATATTTCATGAATAAAACCTACATGCTAGTACAAGTTTTTAAAATCTCCTATTTTTGAAAAATAGAAGATAAATGTATATTCATAGTCATAATATTGACATATGAATTAACATCACATAAATTCACACACACACACACACACACACACACGTCCAAGAGGTATTGTATACCTCTTTTCATAGTGATTAGACATGAGAGCCTAACTGTTCAACATTTTAAAAAGGAAGCAGTTGGAATTTGCTGTAGTATGCACTTACTTTACTTTTTAATAACAAGAAGGAGAAAATCCAAGAGACCTGACCCTACCAGTCAAAATCCACTGACCATCAATTAATAATCATCAGAGCAAATTGGCTGCCTATTTTGTGTTGTATCTTTATCTTCTGCATGTGACACTTACAACTTTTATTATATTGACAGTACTTAAAATCCACCTATAGCAGGCCATCTGCAAAATGTGGGCAGTAGAGGCAGTGAAATAAGACATTTGGTTATGTTCAAAGTGTGTCCCTTTTCTCATTGTTTAGATGTAACTCTTACATGTCTTGGCCCTAAATTTTTATTATGACCCCAGTTTAATTCAGGCTTTTTATAATGCCATCCTGCCCTTGGCTCTATTCTGCCTTTCTGTGATTGTATTTGGCCCTATTTAAAAATATTATTTTAAATTGATAAATAATAGTTGTAATTTATGTAGTACAATGTGATATTTTGTTATACATATACAATGTGGAGTGATTATATCAAGCTAATCAAGCTAAACACATCAATCACTTCTCTTACATGGACATTTTTTGTAGTGATACATTTGAAATGTACTCTCAGTTATTTTAAAATATACAATACGTTATTTTTGACTAAAGTCACCCTACTGTGCAATCTGTCTCAAAACTTACTCTTCCAGTCTAGCTGAAATGTTGTACACTTTGACCAGTCACTTCCCATTCCATCACTCTCCCACCTCCATCCTCAGTCTCTAGTAACCACTATTCTACTCCTACTTCTATGAATTCAACAGTTTT
This sequence comes from Papio anubis, assembly GCF_008728515.1. Lineage (NCBI taxonomy): Eukaryota > Metazoa > Chordata > Mammalia > Primates > Cercopithecidae > Papio > Papio anubis. The sequence continues at coordinate 101,169,170 of NC_044987.1, forward strand.
AGATTCCACATGTAAGTGGGATCATGCAGTATTGGTCTTTCCATTCTTGGACTCTTTTATTTAGCTTAATGTCCCTGTTTTGATCTCTGCAGCCATTGTAATATTAGAACAGTCTTGTTCATTCTATTCATTGTATGTACTCCAAGAATCCCATCTTTGGGGCTGCAAATAAAGTCCTATGTAACAAATAATTTGTTTCAGGAAGAATTTTCTAGCACTAAGAAATGAGACTATGGAAACAACTATTTATTCTGTCTATGCACAAGGTTTTAAGTGCTTCCAAGAAATCTAAATTTGGCCTCCTCATTTAAAAGATAAACAACTCCACTACCATCTATGTTTAAAAGCACTCATAAATCTGAATCACCATCTGGTCCTTCTTCAGTAAAAGAGCTAATTATTCAACTGCTACCTGAACATCTCTACTTAGACAGATGCCTCCCCCATCTACAACTCAAATGCCAGACTGAACTCAGGCTTCCTCTTATTCCAAATTAGCCCAATCCTTTCTTGTGTTAGATATCCCAATTAATGATGTGCCATTAATGTTGTCACCAAACCTAGAATCTGAGAGGTAGCCTCTTCTAAGTGCCCTTTCCCCTTATAGTCCACACTATGCTGAGTCCTGTTGATTCATCCTCCCTTGACATGTCTCAACCAAGTCCTCTAGTCTTCATTTTCACTTTGCTTGCTTTCATTCAGAAATGTATCATCCTTCACTTTTATGTTTGCCAGTGTTCACTCCACTCCATTTACCCTTCACATTGTCACCAACTCATCTTCCTAAAATAGAAAAGTCTATGTTATTACCATCTTAAAACCAATCAGTTGCTTGATGATTCCAAGATAAGTGATCTATGATTTTTTTTTTTTTTTTTTTGAGATGGAGTTCCACTCTTGTTGCCCAGACTGGTGTACAATAGCCCTGTCTCAGCTCATTGCAACCTCTGCCTCTTGGGTTCAAGTGATTCTCCTGCCTCAGCCTCCCAAGTAGCTGGAATTACAGGCACTTGTCACCATGCTCGGCTAATTTTTGTGTTTTTAGTAGAGACAAGGTTTCACCGTGTTGGCCAGGCTGGTCTCTAACTCCTGACCTCAGGTGATCTGCTCACCTTGGCCTCCCAAAGTGCTGGGATTACAGGTGTGAGCCACTGCACCCAGCAATAGTCTGTGACTTTTTTGTTGTGCACACCATAAGTTAAAAATAAAGAGTAATCACTCCCAGGAGTCTATTAATTAATTAAAAACTATATATCTCTGTATTATGTATAATGTGTGTGCTATAAATCACACACAGACAAAAATAAATAATACAAGATAAGAATAAATGTGTATAGCTGTTCTCTGTTTTCCTCTAGTATCCCAGGGAATTGTTCTGACCATCTCTGATGCTGGCTTACTTTGGTTCGAAGTTTATTGTTTCAGTGAACAAAATCCATTCGTTTTCTTCGGTCATTTCTTCCTTTGGGCCACTTTGAATCCTGTTCTTCCTTCCACCATAGACCCTATCATGAAGAATTGTGATTTATAGTTTATGTATGATAGGGATAAGATATAGGTAGGGTTAAGATTAGGTTTAAGGTTACAGGCTGAGCTTCTTGACAGCAGAATATAATACGGTCTTTGTTTTCTCAAACTGAGTACTTAGCACTTGGAGTATGTTTGCTAAATAAATTAATGAATTAAGGTAAATAAGTTTTAGCGTATGAATCAGTTTAGATTGAGCTTTCTAAGTGTAAAATGGATTTGATTGGATTGGCCCTGATCTGAAATTTACTTTTGCACTTTAAGTACCATATACACTGTAATAATTGATATTATCTTTTTTTCTTTAAATAATAATTATTTATTATCTTTCACTTTTTTCTTTTTTTTTCTTTTTTTAAAATTATTATACTTTAAGTTCTAGGGTACATGTGCATAACGTGCAGGTTTGTTACATATGTATACTTGTGCCATGTTGGTGTACTGCACCCCTCAACTCATCAGCACCCATCAACTCATAATTTACATCGGTATAACTCCCAGTGCAATCCGTCCCCCCATCCCCTCCCCATAATAGGCCCCGGTGTGTGATGTTCCCCTTCCCGAGTCCAAGTGATCTCATTGTTCAGTTCCCACCTATGAGTGAGAACATGCGGTGTTTGGTTTTCTCTTCTTGCGATAGTTTGCTGGGAATGATGGTTTCCAGCTGCTTCCATGTCCCTACAAAGGACACTCTTAAAAGGGAGGGGGGAAGGGGGAGGGATTGCATTGGGAGTTACACCTGATGTAAATGACGAGTTGATGGGTGCTGACGAGTTGATGGGTGCAGCACACCAACATGGCACAAGTATACATATGTAACACACCTGCATGTTATCCACATGTACCCTAGAACTTAAAGCATAATAATAATAATAAATACATACATACATACATACATACATACATACATAAAATTGGAGACAAGAAATTTCTGCTTGAAAGGATAAACAATTATCTAGCATTTAGGAGACATTTGCTACCCAAAAATGCCCTAATTGTAGCTGACTGTTATCTATTTATTTGCCAGGTCCCTTGGAATCTCGAATCAGAAATATTTTGTATACAAGCAATACATACAACCATGTGTATTTAGAAAAGTAATGAAATGGAATTTTGCTATAATTCTATGTTTTGGATTCTGGTTGTCTTCAAAGTAATATGTTTTCATTTGTTTTTGCTCTTAAGTTTCTGGGAAATAGATGCTGGCAGAAATTATCATATTTTGAGAAAGATTATTGTTGTGTTTTCAACTGCTTAAATTGTTTGAGTTAGAAATATTGAAGGACCTTAAAGCACGTTTTCATGATTTCCTTCAGTCGCATTTCTTTTATCTGGATGCCTACTGATTAACTGCCTTCTCAGAGATAAATAAAAGCTTTCAACCCCTGTTTCAGCACTGATTCCACAGGAAGACACAGGAGGCTATGCAGTTTTCAAATCGACATTAGTTGCACAATTTCAAAAAATGTCCTCCTGAGGCGAGCTACAAAAAGTTCTCAAGATAGAGGTAAGATTTTTATCATCATGCATTTATGATCATGAATTTTTTAATTGGCTTTAGAAAGAAAAAAAGTGTTCATTAAGCATGAAAAGGTGGTGAGCATGGAAAAAGATAAACCACTAACATAAATCTAAATTAATTGCTCTAATATTTTTGAAAGCAAGCCAAAATTAAACCGAGATATGAACTTTTTAATATAATTTGTTTCTCTTCGCCAAAGCAGATGTCACTGCCACTTTGGCCAGAGTTCTACAGTGAAAAATCATTATCCTTAAGGTTAACCTCAGAACCAAAGTAGACTTTGCCATTTAAAAATTTCCATACCAGTTTCTACTCACCAAGTTTCTGAGTGTGCCACACAGGATTTCTGGTTGCCATTAGTTCTCTAAGACATTTCACATGAATGTAAATAATTAATAATAGCAATTAATATGTGCATGGAGAGTTTTCCCTTCCAAAGTGCTTTACAAACATTCTTTAATCCCACAAGCTAAAAGCAAACTTTATTCACCCGAAGTCTACAGTAAGGTTTGGAATTTGTTCGAAGATGACATTGCTTACTGACCCCCAATGGGGGCTTGATCATCAGCATAAAAAACAGACAAAAGAGACAGAAAAGGGGATGAGGGTCACAAAAAGAGAGAAGTGAAAATAAATCACATGCAACAAAATGTGATGAGTATTACTGAGAAGCTTTTATGCATCAGACATTGATCCAGACATAGATGACCAATACAGGATGACTATGATTGGGACCAAGCTGGAAGGCTTTGCCAAACTGGAATTTTCTATACCTATGGTTAGATAATGGAAGTGCAGGGTCTTAAGAGACTTCATAGACTGGAGATATTTTATCCGTATTTGGTGTGAGAAAAGGCATAAGTGAAAAGGTAGTATTTGAAAAGAGTTCTGAAGGATGGGCAAAATTTCAGTAAGCACAGTTGGAAGCACAGAAGGCATTCTCCATAGAAAGGCAGATGTGAGCCCAGGTATGGAGCAATATTCAGGAAAGTCTGTCCTGGAAAAGAATACACGGAACTGTTTGGCTGGAGGTATGAAAGTGCTTGGGTTATGAAATGGAGGCGATACTGAAAAACATGTGTCTGGCTAGATTGTAGTAGACTCTACTCTAGCAAAAGAAGGCAAGGCACAATTCAATAGGTGGTGAGAGTCCTTGAATGTGTTTTAGCACGGAGGAAAGTGATCAGATTTTTGCATTGCTAACAGCATTCTGCTAAAAACAGAATTTTTCAGCAGTGTTGAGAAATGTTGAGGTTTCATGCAAATGTAACATGTATCCTTCCTAAGGCCTGTAAAAAAAAGTCCAACTGAGGTGTAATACAAATGTATCCAATTCTTCCCAAGAGCTATGGAGAAAGTCCAATAAGGGGTTTCATTCAAGACCCTCTGTCTATAATGAGGGAGATGGTGTGACTTGTTCTCTCTGGAAGCTTTTTGAATGACTGATGTTGCTGAGGCATCTAATTTAAACTTACTTGGATTTATCTGGCCTGAGGGAGTTGCTGAAATCTTTTAACTGACAAGTTGGGAATTAACTATTAAAGAGTGATAGAAAGATCAGTCAGATGTCTTGTCTGAGAGGCACCCAGGGCTTCAAGCTGGTGAAGGGAGAAGCATCAGTCATGGCTCTTAGAATATATTCCCTAGGGCCCCTACTCCTTCCGAGGGCCTAGTCAGAAAGCTGTAGACTTCCCATCTTAGAGGGACTATTAGAATCACTGCAGCCATCAGTGGACTGGTGCTCTGTGCTTTGACAGATCTGATCTCAAGTCACCTTCCCAATTCCTTTCCTTAAGATGCAGGTACTATGCAATCTGAATAAAACAGTCCAGCCTACAATACCTGTTCCACTTTGAGATCAGACCATATCTCTGAAAGGACTGTTGGGAAATTTTGGAACTGCCACATCCATTAGCTGTCTATGACTCAAATGCTTGGCTGATTCAAATCTTCTCTTTAAGTACCCCCCATGTCTGCTGTTGACTCTCATTGAATTGACTTTTCTGGCCAAGCATTTCAGTAATGATTCTAACTTTGGTGCTTTCTAACTTAGTCTTTTTTCTTCAATATAAGAACCCAACTTTCCCACTTAGTGCTGCTAGAGAGATTTTGATTCAGGAAGCAAATGTGGGTCCAGATTTCTACATTTTTGACAAGTGCTTTACCTTATCCTGATGCAGCTATTCAAAGAACAACTACCCTAGACTTCAAATCACATATAGGTAAGTATCAGGCCTTTTTGTTTTGTTTTGTTTTGTTTTTTGCCACCATGATCCTATGCCTAACACAGTGCTTCTTACAAAGAAGAGGCTCGGTATATGTTTACTGAGACCCTGAATGAGTGAGGGAATGAACACACTGGCTGCAGAGCCCTCTGCCTCTTCTCAGATCCTACATATTAGAGATCCTGGCCTGAAACTAATTGAAATTTCAGACCTATCTGTGTATATCTAGTAAAATGAATGGGTAGACATTTAGAATTTGGTTACCTTGGGATGCTTTTGTCAATGTGAGAAGAGAGCAATGGTCAATTCTTGCCTAAAAGGAAGAAACAGTAAAGGGCAAGGGACAGTGATGACCAGGCCTGTGGTCAGAGGGGTCTGAGAGAGAAGGTGAAAGTGCTGTTTGTATAATGGGCATAAGCGAAAGGTGAGGAAGAGGAAAGAAACCCTCATTTTTCTGCAGTAGTTAGCGTGACTCCATAAGAGGAAAACTGCAGTGAATGTAGGCTACTTCAGCATCATGCAATTAAAAGTTGGAAACATCAGAGGTTAGTAACTTGGGAATGAACATAAATGAGATAATAGATAACAACAGTAGGAGTGGCAGCAATGAGATATGAAATGTCCAAGCAAAGTTAGGCAATGATATCAGACAAGGGTAACAACGTAGGAGTCCCCCAGGAGACCCTCAAGCCAATTCATTGGGAATTTTTTGGTGGACTTGAGTTGACCAAATAGGGGTCATGTCATTAACTTCAGTTAATCATATAGGGTCATGTCATGATTTATGTGTTTTATTGTATGGCATCATTAGCATTCATAGCAGGTGTGGCCTGGTCATATGTGGGTTGCATATATAGTCATTGGAGAACAACTCTCTCTCTCATTTTCCTTGACTTCTTCAGCTATTGCCATTTCAGTCTCCACTCAGTAGCTCATGAGCTTGGTTTAAGTAGTAGATGTGCAACAATCCCTATGTATCTTATATATACATACTCACTTCCCCACATATACCCCTAAGTCTTCAAGATTTAGGGAAAGGTCTACAATTCTGTGCCAGGCTCCCTCCAACAGTCTTCAGGACTGTAACAAATCCTTCAGTGAATCTGCTAACTTGTTTCTGTGCTACAAATAGTTTTCTGTAAACCACAGTGTTTTGTTCATCTCCTGGGTGAGAATAAAAATAGCATTGTGACATTTTGAGGCATAAAAACCAAAGAAGTTTTATTAATCAGTCTCAGTGCTGCAGTCTGTGTAGGTACTTATTTTTCTCAATTAAGGTTTTAGAGAAGTCACACGGCTAGGGACAGTATTATTACTTAACATTATTACTACTTTCAGTTGTATTTAGAAACAGCTTGCTTGATTGCCTCCTTTTTGCCCTGTTAGAGAGGGCTGTACACCTGACGCCCAACACTGATGAGATTGAGAACAGTTTATTAGTGTTTTAAACTCACAGCCCAGAAGAGCTGGACACCATATGCCGTACAAGGCCACACACAGGGAGTTACACTCAGAAACAGAGAAAACAATCAGGGGCTGTGGGAGGCAGACTTTACAGTAACAAGGGGATGAGATGAGCCCTGCTTCCCATAAGAGGATGTGACTGACTTATTTGAATCGTTCTGCAGTGAGAAACCCACTACTCAGCGATAAGCAGCCACTGTACATGGTCTATACATGATCTATATTGATAAAGAGACTACACATGGTCTCTGTGATAAAGGAAGTTGTTTGGTAAGGGAACCTTATCTGCAGGAATAGAGTCAAGGAGAAGAGCTTGCAGTTAGGCCATTTGAGAGACTCTCAGTGTCAGATGTCAAGGTAGTATGTAACACTGAAACTTTATTTCAGGCTTTGCGCCATACAGTTGACATTTAATGAATGCTTACTATGTGTTACATGCTGGTATAAGAGCTATAAAGAGATTTCTCATTTTGTCTCTACATTTTTTCCCCACAACAAGACTATACCCATAAGAAAGTACTATGAATTCTCTCCTTTTTTACACATGTGGTGATTGTATTTAAGTTCTCACAGTTAGGCATAGGGCCAAGATTTGAGACCCTTCTTAATACTATGTGCATCGCCTTCTGCTAGTATCAATAATTGTGCCAATTTCATTAGGGCTTTTAAATACAAATTTAAGTTTAGGATCCTTGAATTTCAGAAGTATAATGAGTCATGGAGATCTCAGTTTACCTGGGGAAAATTAAATACATACATCTTTTGAAACAGATAATTAGGACAAAATGTAGAATAAAGCAATCATAGACTAAAACTGAGCTAATGTTAATTAAATGCAGGTATTTTTTAGGGACCTGCGGAGTAGTGATATTGCTAACATGAAAATGACATGAACTGTCAAGAAGATGTCCTACAAGGCAATTAAGATGCTCTTAGATAGTATACTTTTTAAGTTTTACATAACTCAAGCTTTGCGGACCTCAACCATCCATGGTATCAATGCAGTCACAGTAATATGAATAACTCATGTTTAATTATCTCTGGTTCCCACTTTCTTAGTCATCTGTAAAAACAATTTCCCCAAATATTCATGATATTACTCAGGGGATGTCTCAAGTGTTTTCATGAACAAATCTTCTTTGTCAGAGTAGTTTATTGAGCACTACCCATTTAGTCCCTGGTTTCCTGCATTCACCTACAAGGGACTAACCCTCTGTCAGAACCTAAGTCACTCCTTGCTGAGCACTTCTTCATTTCTGCTGCTTCCCCAAGCAGAACACCAGTGATTCTCTTGTCCAAAGTGTTCGCTAGCTGCTATGCAATGTGTGCCAATAGGGGAAGGAAATGCCCCTAGTTTTTTAGATTGTACTCATTTGGGATAATTCTACATTGGTACCATTTCTTTAACTTTGTCATGAAGTGAATCTAATGGCTACTTTCTGTTTCTTTTCTTTACTTAAGAGGGTAGATGCTTCTTTTATTTTTCCTTCATAATCAAAAGTGAAAAGAAATGACTCCTTCTAAATTCAGGTTTCCACCAGGGTCTCCTAGCCATAATACTTAAAAAAAGAGAGAGAGATAATTTACATACAGTAAAATCCACTTTTTGGTGCAAAGTTCTGGGAGCTCTGACAAATACATACAGTCATGTAGCAGACATCATAATCAAGGTATAGAACAATTTCGTCATCTTCAAAAATTCCCTTGTGCTCCAGTCATTCAGCTTCAGCCTCCTGCAGTTACTAATCTGTGTTCTGTTGGTATGTTTTGCCTTTCTTTGAATGTCATGTAAATATGCATCCTGGTCAAAAATATATACATTTGTTTTTATTTGTGACAAAGTTGAATATGGTCCCCATTTGTCTCGGACTATTTCAGTTTATGCATAATTATCAATAAAAACCACTTTTATTCTCAGGAGTTTTTCATTCTGGATAATAAATTAGAGGATTGTGTTATTTATTGTAGTATGCAGGCACACACACACACACACACACACACACACACACACACACCTCCATGGAGGATTGATTTGAGGCCACATGTCAGAAAAAAAAAATACATCTCCACACTCTTCTCAACTATTTCCCTAATCCCTTCATTTTCACACAAAAAATGAATAAACACAGACAACTCAGCAAATTGGAATCTTTACATTTTGAATACGGTTATTTTTCCCAACTTGATTTTCAAGTGCATGACCCAGTAACACTAGCTATTCAGATATTTAGCAAATAATCCAGCTAAGATACATACACATAAATGCATCACATTTCATAACTTAAAATTGCCACTATAATATGCTAACTTTCCTAATGTATGAATACATAAAGAGCTTGTCACTGGAAGTGTCCATACATAGGCAGGTCAACCACTTGTCAGGCAGGACTATAAAAGAGATAATTCAGGAAACAAAATGGGCACAAAGAGCATTGGACTTCCTGCTATCTGTGATCCATTCCAGCCTAAGACAGTGGAGCACCATTGTTGAAAAGAATGCAAACTTTTGATTACGATAACCCTACATACCAATTCTAGATTTGCCACTTCTTTCCTCAGCTTATGTTTTCTGATGTGTCAAATGGGAGTAACAGTTAATATGGTTGTTAAAATTAAATAGAATGATGTAATTTGTTAGCATAGTGTCCAGCATGTCCTAAGAGTTCATAAAAAGTATTTATTATTAAATGAAACCAGAGGTTTTAATTAGTTGCTTTTTAGAGTTTATTAGTGCTTAGGGTAATATAAGCCAATGAGGTCCATTGAATCAGGCTTGATGAAACATAGCAATTAAATTTGTATTTTATCTAATAGAAAGTAGCTATTTTAAGTTTCCCCCTCCTTTTAGAAGCATGCAAGGTGAAGCATAACCTGCCACAGTCCATAGTGGCAGACACTGCTAGAGTTCAACACAAGGAGCTTCCCCAATATTTTGAGGGCCCAGGCGAAGGGTACCCATGGGTGGCCACCTACAACGCATCTCAATGTTTAAGAGTTGTGAATCAAGCTGGCAACCTGCTAAATAAAATATATTCCAGCTTTCCACATTGTCAAATACATTCATAACAACATGGAAAAGCTCATTTAAATTTAGATTGCTTGGGCTCCTTGGAGTTCATGCTAGAAAATGGTAGCAGGGGAAGAGCTGAGCCCAGGGCCCCTACTCTAGCGTGGCCTTTCTCTTGTCACTCCACTTCCAGTTCCATCTTGCACTATGAATTACATCATACACATCCAGCCTACTCATGCAAGTTTTGTGCCAATTCTTCACAAACATTCAGCCCTTGGACACCACTGGGACTTAGCAATTTATATACAGGAGGTACCTTGAACCTTTTTGGAAGATGAACCTATGGATGACCACCAAGCTGCACCTGGAAATAATCACAATAACTTTTTTTTTTTTTTTCCAGAAAATGTCAGTATTCAAGGCATCCCTGGATTTTGACCTTATTTTCTCATTTCCTGTTGGGGGTGGTATATCTGAAAGAAATCCTGAAAGTATCTGTCTAAAAGAATAGGTCCAGAGCAGGGGCTTCTCTTGCTCAGGGTCTGAGGGCAGCACTCCTCTTTTTTACTTTCTGAGTGAGTGTCTGAGTAGATTTTATACCATTACTTCCGAGCAAGCTTAGGTGCTTCTGTGTTACAGAGTACTGAGCCGTGGAATGTGGGAAGAGGTGAAGCATGCCATCTTAGACCCTGGCTTTAAAAGTTGTCATGAGATCCTTTCATTCTCTTTCATCATTCATCAGATGGCCAGATGCAGAGGATCCCGCAAAATGCTCTGGGGTGTAAGGAATGGCACTGGGGTCTAAGGAATGGCAGGAATCATTTGATAGAAAAAAACCCAAGTTATTCAGTATCTGTGTGAAATCAAGCTCTTTCCTGTGCCCAATCTAAATAGGATTCTAATAGATAAGAATAAAGAGATTTTTATTTTAAACCATTGTAGAGTGTGTGTGTGTGTGTGTGTGTGTGTGTGTGTGTGTGTTAGCAATTAGCATACTCTCCCCAACACATTCACTAACCTTGAGATTTACCCTGGATACATTTCTTGCTTCCATGCTCCTATCTGCTTCTAATTCTGTATCAAATAAATAAATAAATAAATAAATAAGACTTTAGAATGAATGAACAGATGAATGGGCGAATGAATGAATAAACAGAGGAAAGATGGAATTGATTAATTAACAGTTAAATAAGTCTCTAGATATTCTTCCAGATAGGCTAATGCCACATTCAAACATACATTGCTTGACATAAGAAATTAACTATTGAGTCTTATGCCTAAGATATTCCTTCCTATGCGCTTCTTGTTTTTCAGACTAATAGTTCACAATCGTGACACAAATTGTAATATGGATACTTATGGCTTTATCTCTGCCTTCCTGCTTTCCACCCCCTACTTTTCAGATAATTGTCCTGATTATTTTTCTTTATATTTCTTCTTTGCCTTAGGCACAGAATTGAAATGGGAGTTGCCATCATTTTTCAGCTTAACTTTCACTCCTGGACCTAATTTATAGACAATCGAAAGGCAATAGACACTCCAGAATAGATTAATCAGAAGTCTTTCCTGGAAATTTAAAATTGAGAAAATATAAGAGTGTCAGTCCAGCTGAGCGCTAAAGTTATAAGCCTACTTAACTTTTTCTGGGGCGCTATAACAAAATACTATAAACTGGGTGACTTTAAACAGCCAAAGTTTATTTCTCACAATTCTAGAGTGTAGGAAGTCCAAGATTAATTTGTGTCTAATGAGGGGCCCTTTCTCCTTCCCAGATGGCACCTTGAGTGTCCTCACATGGTGATAGGGTCAAGGCAGCTCTCTGGGAACTTTTCTATAGGAAGAATAATCCAAGTCTTCAGAGCTCTGCCCTCATGACCCAATCACTTGTCAAAGGCCCCCGCCTCCTAATAGTATCACCTTGGGAGTTAGAATTTTTCTTTTTCTTTTTCTTTTTCTGAGATGGATTTTTGTTCTTGTTACCCAAGCTGGAGTGCAATGGCACGATCTTGACTCACTGCAGCCTCTGCCCCCCAGGTTCAATTGATTCTCCTGCCTCTGCCTCCTGAGTAGCTGGGATTACAGGCACCTGCCATCACGCTTGGCTAATTTTTGTATTCTTAGTTGAGATGGGGTTTCGTCATGTTGGCCAGGCTGGTCTCGAACTTCTGACCTCAGGTGATCTGCCCACCTCAGCCTCCCAAAGTGGTGGGATTACAGGCATGAGCCACCATGCCTGACCTAGAATTTCAACATAAGAATTTTGAAGGGCCATAAACATTCACACCATAACTCTATTTTGGGTGGTAGTCATGCCCCATCACAAGGAAAGGGAAAAAGTAACCTGGTAAGACAAAGAAAAATTAAAGCAACAACAGATGTGCAAAGACAAAGACAGATGAGAGATTAAGAAGAAGTCTTCCTTGGCTCCTATCATTTCAGAGTCCTTGGCATCAGCCTATTCTGGATGTTCATTTTTATCCCTCTCCTATCTGAGGTTTATGAAAACAACTTGTACTTTTAGGGAAGAGAACTCTTTTGAATAACCTAAATGCATACATTTTATGTTACCAGCAACTGAAATAGGCCTATAGGCAAGAGTACATGACATCTGAAGGGGCGATACCCCAAATTCCTTATCCTGGACCTTTTCTGTGCCAATTTTGGTCCCAAACCTTCATGTCACCTTGAAACTATTCAAAGCACTCAGTCCCTTTTGTCAGAGACAAGAAAGGCAGAGCACTCTGTCTTTGAAGTTTTACTGCCTTTACCATTACAAAAAAAAATACATCTACTAAAGATTTTTTTTTCCAACAGAGCAACACAATAAAAGAGTAAGTGGCTTTGTAGTAAAAAATAATATAAAAAGATAATTAAATCTCAGGGGTATTTTTTTGGTCTAATGCAGTTTTTCTCAGAAAAAAAAAAAAAACAAGCATCAAACCTGCCCCTAAAGACACTTTTTGACCCACTGCTGCCACTAACATGAAGTTGAGAAGTGAAAAATCTTTGCTTTATTTGTTCTTTCTTTTCAAGAAAAAAGAGGCTTAATATTCATTGGGGAGGGCGAGTAGAAAAAAAAAAAACCTATGCTGTTATTTTTGAGGGGTTGAAATGCTTGTTCTCACCACCGAAGGTGTTCATCTTTACAAATAAAATAGTTGCTAGGGAGCTAGCCAATTTGAGGGAATATTTTTGAATGTTTATAAAACTAAAGAGAGGCATCATTGGCAATACATTTATTGGCAGAACTGAACCAATTAGTCAGTGCTGCTAAAGTGACTACATACAGGTGATTTCACAGAGAGGACAAATATATAATGATGCATGCTACTGGAGTACTTTTTTTAAAACTACAGATTTAAGTCTCAGATAAAGGTAATAACACTCTTTCTATTTCAGGAAATTTTGAGTGTTCAAATTTGTGGTTATAAAAACACGTAAGAGAGCATTTTTAGGCCATTCTGACACATTCCAAACTCATTCTTAAATAAAATAAATCACACAATCAGCTCTCCTTGAGGCTGGAGATCAGTTTTTGTAATAAGGAAGGTCCCAGCAATGTGTCCCCATTTCATTCATTCCAACTATGCAATTCAACTACAGTTCACGTTTTAATTTTCTTTCTCTCATATATTTCTATTATAATTTGTAAAGACAACAATGATTTATATTTATAGGGATAATGAGAATAAAAAAGAAGGAGAGCAATACCCTTTTAGACAAAGACAATCCAAGAAACAAGCAAAACAAAACCAACAAAAACTTTTTGTGATGTGCAAATATAAGGTTCACTAATTCCTGCTGGTTGTCACTTTTGATTGTCTCTCCTCTCATTTCATCCATATCCTCTGCTCCCCTCATGAGTGGAGAAAAAAAATGTGTGATTAGTGAATGTCACCAGTTGGACTCTCTGAGATTCACTGAGGAGTTTAGAGTGTAGGAGGTTTTGTAGAGCATGGTCTTGGGATTCTTATCTGCAGAAGAGAAAGGAAAGAAGCAGGTTTGTACAGAGGGAGAACGTGGGCTGCCAGGAAGTCTTAATGGAGGTCATAAGTAACTCTACAAAAAACTTGGAAGAATGCATGACCCTCCAGAGTTCTGAGTGGAGCAAGGGTGCCAGACTTTAATGCTGCCCTATAAATTGATCATGGATGCTGGCAGCTCAGGAAGGGGCACCCAATCTTGAGCAAGGTGGCTGTCTTCAATAGAGGCATTTTCTGAAATGGAGCAGTAGGGCATAGCACTTTGTCCACTGCGCTCTCAGTAGCTGAGGGAAGAAGTTCATCATTCCTGAATAAGGATCCAGATACCACCTCACAGCATCTTTCACACTAACAATGAATAATTATTTTTTGTTTAAAAACAATGAATTCCATGAGGCCGTATAGGTAGCTATTAGTGTATTATTTACCCATAACCTATTGACTGCCTAATTCTGGAACAGATCTAGTGGGAAAAAACGCCCAACTGGTACAGGACATTTTGTTCGAGAGAAATTGAATCCATTCAACACTACTAACTTAAAGGCAGGCAGAACATTACAAACTGGTAGCTGAGGAAAAGAAAATTGGTTCCACAGACTCATAGAGAAGATGCTAATGAGTATTAAGGGAATCAACGGGGATGAAGGGCCTGGATTTGGGTTGTATCTTTGAGAGCAGTGTTAGGTAAAACAGACAGGTGGGAATAAGATGGTTGGTGCCAAAGACAGAAGGTTGTGCATGCTATGGATAAAACAGGTAGGGGATAGAGGCAGAAGAGTGTTTCCCCTAAAGCGGAGGGAGGCAAGTTTGAATAAATTAAGAGGTATAAAATGTCAAAATGACTTGGGTGCCAGATTGAAGAGACTGAATGCCACTGAAAATGAAATACAAAACTAAATACTTCAGTATGGAAGTCATACAATAAAAGGGGAGCTTTCAAATAGTAACACGGTGTGGGGATAGAAGATATTTTGTAGAAGACTGTAAATCACCATCTTCTTGGTTAGGTTGCCAGAATGGGAAAGGTGAAATTTCTGAAGTTCCCATGACATACACACACACAAAATGAGCACTGAAAGACATACCGTAACATAACCTGTCCAAAGTCACCACACAAAGAAATGATGGAGGAGCTGGCAATCGAAACCATGACTGCCTTCAAAGTGCCTTTTTTTTGCCACCATTCCACACTGCCAGAATGTTAGAAAACCTGCCAGCAAGGTGCTTTTCCTACTCAGGATTGTTCTGAAAGTAAGAAAATCAAAACACTGGCATTGATTTGAAGTACAGTATAGGTTTCACATCTTGACAGTATTTGGGAAATTAAATTGGATCTGTCACCATTTTATGATTAGTATAAGATAGAGCCCCATTTTGCCTCTAAGCACACTTTCCAAGACAAATTGCTACATCTTTAAATAATGGATTCAATAAACATTTAGCAACTGCCTATTCTGTGCCAGGGAGTAGTCCTGGTGTGGTGAACAAAGCAGAAAATAAGACAAAGTCCTTTTGTCATGAAACTTATATTTTACTAGACAGAGACAAGTAATAAACATAAATATAAGAAGAAATAAAAATCTAAATACATTAATATAATTTCAGAAAAGTATATATTTTAGGAAGAAAAGCACAGGATCATTTTATGGATAATTACTGATAAATGACAGGAAATGTGTTCAGTGGTTTTGTTTTTGTTTTTAATGTTCCACCGCTTAACTAGCTTTATACTCTTGGGTAATCGGTCTGTGACTCAGTTTTCTCACCTATCTTAGTGATCTGATGTGGTGATTAAAAGATTAAATATACAAAACGTGTTTTCACCAAGGAGTAGAGTAAGAAAGAGTTCAATAAATGTCAGTGCATGATTAAATGTTATTCATATTCCTGAGAATGAGGACTTCACTTTTCCCATCTCTTCTTTTCTGTGCAGAAGGAGGAAGTCTCATCTGCCCAGAATGTTTCCTGAAGGTAAAATTTCCTGTTTCAGATTATTTACGCCCCATAACCTTGATGTGATTTGTCCTCCCCTCACTCAATAGCCACTTATTAAATGGCCACAGCCTGCTAGACATTGGCTTTCTTAAGGGGAATTTAATTCAGAAATTACTGAATTCAATTCTTTGGGTTTGTTTTGTTTCTCCGTAATCCCCTACACTGGTTTATCAGCCTGCCAGAGAAGCAGAAAGATAGCCTCCAGGGCTCTGTCAGCTGGGCCCAGCCCAGACATCAAAGAATATTATGAATGTGTAAAATTGCCTTCGGCAAATACTATTTACAGACCCTCTGGCACAGTTATGCTGGAATGATAAGAAATGTCACTGCAGCCTACTGCATCGAATAATAAAAATTTCCTGCCTTTAATATCAACTACCCACTTATCCAGAACTCAGAATGGCTCGCAATCACAATAAAGGAAAAAAGCAAAGGTTGGGTTTATTTTTGTTTTTGCTTTTGCTTTTTATTAATATGCCACAATGCTTCCTATTAATTAAATCAGAGGTATAGCCAGGAGTGGAACTTAGTGAGATTATCTATATTATTCACTCGAAATATAGTTTATCCATTTTAATTAAATAAGTTCTAAATATAACCACTTGTAATTCTTCTACACCCTACAACTAATTAAAAATAAAATTAGTTAACATTTGTGTGTGGCATCATTAAAAAATATTCGTATAAAAATGCAAATATCCCTATGGTATCCTGTGTATTTACTTGCATCCCTCTGTGATGTTGATGACCAGAGTATTAAAACTTTGCGTGAATACAAACCTGTGGGCGAGGCTTTTTTTTTCCCCCCTAAAAGTTCTCCCTGTGTCTAGTCATCTGCCTTCTACTTGTCTCATCTTGGCATGCTCTGGACACTGGTTATAGCTTGGGGAAGCCTATTAAATTTCACCTTCCTGGATGTTCTTTTTCAGAGAAACTTCGTGTTAGGCTGATATGAACACATCGACATCTACTCTTTATTTCCTTATGTAGCATATTAGGGCCCTCTTAGTGTGCTAAGAGGTCTTCAGTCGTAAGAAAATACCATTCTACAAAGTGACTAAAGAAATCACCATGAGAACTAGAGATGAGGTAGAAAAACCTGAACAAATTGCTGGAAGCTCAGTGTGGACAAGTCAGAGAGTTAAAAACTCCACAGGGACTCAGTCTTAGCAGCCCTCCAGACTTTTGTAAATTTTACCCCCTGGAGCTTGACCAGGTTCTCATAGCAAATATTAAAAGAAAATCTCCACGTGCTTCTGGCAGCTGGAGAGGAAATGAAACATTTTGAAATACGCCAGAGCACTCTTTTCTTCTTAACAAGGCTGGCTCTCAGGACAAGCCATTTAACCAAAGCCTAACATGCCAGGATTTTATCAGAGCCTAACTGATCAGAGGAAAAGGAATACCCAACTCTAGCCCACTCTCATCATGTTGTCCCACCTAAGAGGTGGGGAGGACTGAGACACACTTGTGAATTTCACAGTCCACAGGCATAGGTTCACTAAGACCTAATCATAGGACTTTAGATCTCTTCCCTTCCCCCAACACCTTGCAACCACCTGACTAAATGCCTATTTACAGCAGTTCTTTTTACCCAGTACATCCTGTCAAGATATGAAGGAAAATTACAAGGCATATTAAAAGGTATACCTTGGAACAAACAGAGAAAGCATTAGAAGCAGACACGACAGGAATGTTGGAATATCAGACTAGGAATTAAAGCAACAATGATTAATATGCTAAGGGCCTAATACGTAAAGGAGACAACATGCAAGAACAGAGGGGTATTGTAAGCAGAGAAATGGAAATACTAAGAAAGGACCAAAAACAAATGCAGACAAAAACACTAACAAAAATGAAAAATGTCTTTGATGAGCTTATTAGTAAACTGGACATGACTGAGAAAATAATATTTGAGTTTGAGATTACATCAATAGAAATTTCCAAAACTGATTTCATTCGATGGTATTTTGCAGTTAGCAGTGTACAGATCTTACAAATATTTTGTTAGATTTATATATGTTTTATATTTTTTGGTATTGTAAATGGCACTACTTTTTAAAAGTTTAAATTTCAAGTTGTTTATTGCTGATAACTAAAAAAAAAAAATTGATCTTAAATTTTGTGACCTTGCTAAAATACCTTGTGAGTTGTAGTAGTATTGGTTTTTAGATTTGGGGGGATTTTTTTTTCTTCGTCTTTTATTTTAAGTTCAGGGGTACATGTGCAGGATTCGCAGGTTTGTTACATAGGTAAATGTGTGCCATGATGGTTTGCTGCACAGATCATCCCATCACCTAGGTATTAAGCCCAGCATCTGTTAGCTAATCTTCCTGATGCTTTCCCTTCCCCCATCCCACCCCTGACAAGTCCTAGTGTGTGTTGTTCTCCCCAGTGTGTCCATGTGTTCTCATCATTCAGCTCCCACTTATAAGTGAGAACATTCAGTGTTTGGTTTTCTGTTCATGTGTCAGTTTGCTGAGGATAATAGCTTCTAACTCCACCTGTGTCCCTGCAAAGGACATGATCGCATTCATTTTTATGGGTGCATAGTATTCCATGGTGTATATGTACCATATTTTCTTTATCCAGTCTATCATTGAAGGGCATTTAGGTTGATTCCATGTCTTTATTATTGTGAATAGTGCAGCAGTGAACATACACACGCATGATTCTTTACAATAATGAGACAAGATTGAAAACAAATGAATTAGAATATCCAGGAACTGTAGGACAACTACAGAAGGTGTAACACATTCACAATGAGATACAAGAAAGATAAGAAAAAGAAAGAGAAAAAGTATTTCAAACAATATAATTGAGAATTGCCCAAATTAATGTCAGACACAAAATCATAAGTGTAGGAAACTCAGGCAACATCAAGCAGGAGAAATGCCAAAAAAACTATACCTAGGTGCAATATTTTCAAACATAGAAAATCAGAGATAAAACAAGTAATTCCATTAATAAATGGTCAAAGGATTTGAATAGACAGTTCTCAAAGGTAGACATCCAAATGGTCAATAGGTATATGAAACAATGCTCAATGTCACAAGTCATCAAGGAAATAGAAATTAAAACTACAATGAGATATTACCATATACTTGTTAGAATGGCTATTAGCAAAAAATAATGAAAGATAAGTGTTGGCAAGGATGTGGAGGAAAGGAAATTTTCTGCACTGTTCATTGGTGAGGATGTAAATTAGTAAAGTCGTTGTAGAAAACTGTATGGATGCTTCTCAAAATATTACAAGTGGAACTACCATATGATACAGCAATCCCACTTCTGGGCATATATCCAAAGGAAAGAAAATCAGTATGTTGAAGAGATTTCTACATTTTCATGTTCATTGTAGCATTATTCACAATATGCAAGATATTGAATCATCCAAAGTGTTAAATGTCCATTGACAGATAAATAAAAAATAATTAGTACACACATACACACACACACACACACACACACACAATGGTACACAATGGGTTGCTATTCAACTTTAAAAAAGAAGGAAATTCTGTCATTACAACAGCATGCATGAACCTAGAGAACATGATGCTTATCGAAATAAGCCAGGCAAGAGAGACAAATACTGCATTTACTTATATACGAAACCTAAAAAAGTTGAATTTACAGAAACAGAGAGTAGTGTGATAGTTGCCAAAGGCTAGGGGTTGCAGAGGTGGTTGGAGAGGTGTCCGTTAAAGGGTACAAAGTTTCAGGAAAATAGGATGAATAATCTCTGGAGATCTAGTGTACAGCTGGGTGACTATAGTTGAGTGTGTGTTTTATATTTACTAAGTATAAAATTGCTAAAATATTAAAATTTAAATGTCCTCACCACACAAAAAAAGACAAGTATGTGTATTAGTCAGTTCTCATGCTGCTATATAGAACTGCTTGAGACTGTGCAATTTATAAAGGAAAGAAGTTTAATTAACTCACAATTCTGCATGGATTTGGAGAGCTCAGGAAACTTACAGTCATGGCAGAAGGGGAAGAAAACATTGTCCTTCTTCACATAGCAGCAATAAAGAGAAGTGCCGAGTGAAAGAGGGAAAATACCCTTATAAAACCATCAGATCTCATGGGAACTCACTCACTATTATGAAAGCAGCATGAGGGTAACTGGCCCCATGATTAAATTACTTCCCATCAGGTCCCTCCCATGACACATGGGGATTATGGGAATGACAATTCAAGCTGAGATTTGGGTGGGGACATGGAGCCAAACCGTATCATTCTGCCCCTGGCCCCTCCCAAATCTCATGTCCTTCTCACATTTCAAAACACAGTCATGCCCTTCCAACAATCCCCCAAGTCTTAACTCATTCCACCATTAACCCAAAAGTCCAAGTCCAAGGCCTCATTTGAGACAAGGTAAGTCTCTTCTGCCTATGAGCCTGTAAAATCAAAAGCAAGCTAGTTATCTTCTAGATACAACGGGGGTACAGGCATTGGGTAAATACACCTATTCCAAATGGGAGAAATTGGCCAAAATAAAGGGGCTACAGGCCCCAGGCAAGTCTGAAATACAATAGGTTAGTCGTTAAACCTTAAAGTTCCAAAATGATCCCTTTTGACTTCATGTCTCACATCTGGGGCATGCTGATGCAAATAATGGGCTCCAGTGACCTTGAGCAGCTCTGTCCCTGTGGATTTGCAGGTATACCCCACTCCTGGTTGCTTTCATGGGCTAGTGTTGACTATCTGCAGCTTTTCCAGAAACATGGTGCAAGCTGTCAGTGGATCCACCATTCTGGGGTCTGGAGGACAGTGGCCCTCTTCTCACAGCTCCACTAGGCAGTGCCCAAATGAGGACTCTGTGTGGGGGCTCCAACCCCACATTTCCCTTCTGCATTGCCCTAGCAGAGGTTCTCCATGAGGGCTTCACTACTGCAGCACACCTCTGCCTGGGAATCTAGGTGTTTCTGTAACATCCTAAGAAATCTAGGCAGAGGTTCCCAAACCTTAATTCTTGACTTCTGTGCACCCACAGGCCCAACACCATGTGTAAGCGGCCAAAGCTTGGGACTTGCACCCTGTGAAGCAATGGCCTGAGCTGTACGTTGGCCTCTTTTAGCCACAACTGGGACACAGGGCACCAAGTCCCAAGACTGCGCAAAGCAGCAAGGCCCTGGGCCTGGCCCACAAAACTATTTTATCTTCTTAGGCCTCTGGGCGTGTGATAGTAGGGGCTGCCTCCGACATGCCCTGGAGATATTTTTCCCATTGTCTTGGACATTAACATTTGGCTCCTCAATAGTTATGCAAATTTCTGCAGCTGGCTTGAACTTCTCCTGGGAAAATAGGTTTTTCTTTTCTACAGCCTATAGCCAGGCTGCAAACTTTGTGAAATTTTTATGCTGATTCTCTTTTAAACAGTAAGTTCCAATTCCAAATCATATCTTTGTGAATACATAAAACTGAATGCTTTTAACAGAACCTGAGTCATCTCTTGAATGCTTTACTGCTTAGAAATTTTTTCCAGTAGATACTCTAAACCATCTCTCAATTTCAAAGTTCCACAAATCTCCAGGCCAGGGGCAAAATGCTGCCAGTCTCTTTGATATAACATAGCAAGAGTCACCTTTATTATAGTTCCCAACAAGTTCCTCATCTCTATTGGAGACCACCTCAGCCTGGAAATCATTGTCTATATCACTATCAGCTTTTTGGTCCAAGCCATTCAAGTCTCTAGGAAGTTCCAAACTTTCTCACATTTTCTTGTCTTCTTCTGAGTCCTCCAAACTGTTTCAGCCTCTGCCTGTTACCCAGTTCCAAAGTCACTTCCACATTTTCAAGTATCTTTACAGCAGCACCCCACTACCTGTTACCAATTTATTGTGTTAGTCTGTTCTTACACTGCTGTAAATAACTGCCAAAGACCGGGTAATTTATAAAGGAAAGAGATTTAATTGACTCACAGTTACACATGGCTGAGGAGGCCTTAGAAAACTTACAATCATGGCAGAAGGGGAAGAAAATACATTCTTCTTCACATAGCAGCAGGAAGGAGATGTGCTGAGCAAAAGGGGGGAAGTTCCTTATAAAACCATGAGATCTTGTGAGAACTCACCCACTGTCACCAGAACAGCATGAGGATAACCGACCCCATTATTAAATTACCTCCCACTGGGTCCCTCCCATGACACTTCGGGATTATAGGAACCCAGTTCAAGGTCAGATTTGGGTGGGGACACACAGACAAACCATATTAGTAAGTGATGTTATGGATATGTTAACTAGGTCGATTTAACAATTTCATTATGTGTTCATGTATCAAAACATCATGTACATTTTCATATATATAGTTTTTATTTGTTTATTATATGTTAATAAAGGTGAGGTGGTTGAGGAAAAGAGAAGAAAGAAGGTTTAAAAATAGAAAATAATATTTTTTTTAAAAAAAGAAAAAATTCTGAAAGAAGGTAGAGGAAAACATATAGAGAGAGGACAAAGATAAAAATTACATTTGATGTCACCTGAGAAGCTGTGCAAACACAAAAAGAGTGGAGTGAAACATTTAAAATCTTGTGAGAAAAAATAACACCAAGTAGAATTCTGTACCCTGAGAAATTATCCATCAACATGAGGAAGAAATACTTTCTAGAACAAACAACAATTGAGAGAATTTGTTTCCAGTTTATTTATAAAGAAAGAAAATAATATAGGTCAGAAACATGAGTCTTCCTAGAGAAACGAAGACCATCAAAGATGGAATAAGTGAAGGTAAAATAAACATTTTTATTTTCTTATTCTAATAATATATATGCGCTGAAAATAAAATTATCAGATTATATGAGGCAAAAACTGGTAGAACTGCAAGGAGAAATAGATGAATTTGCTATAATTGTTTGAGACTTCAATAGCTCTCTATCAGAAGTGGATGTATCCAGCAGGCAGAAAATCAGTAAGAACATAGTAGAGCTCAACAGCACCATACTGAATATAATTAATATCTACAGAGTATTTCATCAGATGAAATACATAGAATATACATTCTTCTTAAACTTACATGGAACATTCATCAAGATACACCACATTCTGTGATATAAAACACAACAAATCTAAAGAAATAAAAATCATACCAAGTCTGCTCTCAGATCACGAGGGAATTAGGTTGGAAATCATTAACTGAAAAATAGCTGGAAAATTTCCAAATATTTGAATATTAAACAACATAGTTCTAAATAAAATATGGGTCAAAGAACAAATGTTAAGAGCAATGAAAATATTTGGAACTAAAAGGGAATGAAAATACAACTTACCAAAATATGTGGAATGCAGTAAATGGAGCCCTTAAAGGAAAATATATAGCATTAAATACATGTATTACAAAAGAAGCATGTTCTAAATCAGTAATGTAAGTTTTAATCTTAAGGAAGTAGAAAAAACAAATTAAATTTAAAGTAAGCACAAGAAAAGATAAAAATTTAAGCATAAATCAATGGAATTGAAAACAGGGAAGCAATAGAGAAAATTAATGAAACCAAAAGCTGGTTCTTAAAAAGATCAATAAAAGCTGTAAAGCTCTAGTCAAGCTAACTAAGAAAAATAAAATATAGAGGACACAATTACTAATATCAGAAATGAAAGAGAGAATATGACATCACTACAGATCCAAGGGACATTAAGAGTGTAAATTAAGGATTATTAAGAAGAACCCTTATGCCCACATATATGATCATCTAAATGAAATGGACTGTTTTCTTGAAAGACACAATCTGGTAAAACTCACACAAGAAGAATTAGACAATTTGAATGGGCCTATATCTCTGAAATAAACTGAATCAATAATTAATAACCTCCCCAAATATAAGTCATCAGGCTCAAGTCTGTTCACTGTTGAGTTTTACCAAACATTTAAAGAATAAATGATATGAGTTCTTTAAAATCTACAATCTCTTTCATAAGATATAAGAGGTCATACTTTCTAACTCCTTCCATGAGACCAGAATTATTCTAATACCAAACTAAACAAATATGTTGCAAGAAAAGAAAATGATAGACCAATGTCTCTTATGAACATACATGCAAAAATCCAAAAACAACAAAAATACGTTATCAAATCAAACCCAATTATGTATAAAAATAATTATACACCATGTACAAGTGAGATTTATCCTAGGTATGCAAGACTGGTTCAATATAAAAATAATTTTTTAATAATAATGTTATTATTTAATAATAATTTCAAAAAAATCCTAGGTAAACTAGAAATAGAAGAGAATTTTCCTAACTTGATAAATAATTACCTACCACAAATCTACAGCTAATATAATACTTAATGCTGAGAAACTAGAAGCTTTCCCACTGAGATCAGGAACAAGATAAGGATATTCTCTCTCATTGATCCTTTAGAACATAGCACTAGAGGTTCTAGGTAATGCAATAAGACAAGACAAGAAAATAACACGTACACATATATGGAAGGAAGAAGCAAAATGATCCTTGCTTGCAGATGACATGATTGTTTATTTAGACAGTCCTAAAAAATTAATGGAAATGTTCCCAGAAATAAGTGACCATAGGAAGGTTACAGGAAACAAGGATAATATATATATATACACACACATATATATATATATAAAATTCTTTCCTATACACTGCAATAAACAAGAGGAACTTGAAATTACAAACACAATACATTTACAACAGTACTCCCAAAATGAAATATTTAGGCATACATTTAATAAAATATGGTAAATATCTGTCTGAAGAAAACTACAAAGTTTGATGAACAAAATTTACAAATAACTAAATAAATAGAAGTATGTCCCATGTTGATGGATAAGAAAACTTAATCTTATCAAGATATTAGTCCTTCACAAATTAATCTATAGATTTGGCATGATCTTAAAGCTCAGCAAGTTATTTTGTGGACATTGACAGTCTAATTCTAAAGTTTTTATGGAGAGGCAAAAGACCTATAACATAATGCAATAGTAAAGGAGAAGAACAAAGTTTGAGGACTCACACTATCCAACTTCCAGATTTGTTACAAAGCTACAGTAATCATGACAGTGTGATGTTAAGAACTAAAAAATAGAGCAATGCAACAGAATAGAGAGCCCAAAGATAGGCTCACATAAATTCAGCCAAGTAATCTTTGATGAAGAAACAACAGCAGTACAATGAAGCAAAGATAAGTTTTTCAACACATAGACTGTCAAAACTGAACCTACATTTCCAAAAAGTGAATCTAGACACAGACTTTACATGTTTCATAAAAATTAACTCAAAATGAATCATAGCCATAGATATTAAAACACAAACTCATAAGCTCCCAGAAGATAATGCAGAAGAAAACCTAGATAACCTCGAGTGTGGCAACAACTTTTTAGCTATAGTAACAATGCCAAAATTCATAAAGGAAAAAAATGACTTTATTAAAATTGAATACAAACAAACTTCTGCTTTGCTAAAGACACTGTCAAGAGAATGAAAGGACAAGTCACAGACTGGAAGAAAACATTTGCAAAAGATATATCTAATAAAGGAGTCTCATCCAAAATATACAAAAATATTTTAAAATTCAACAATAAGGAAATGAACAACCTGATTAAAAAAATGGGCAAAAGACTTGATTCGACATTTCATCAAAGAAGATATACAGATGGGAAATGAACATATGAAAAGATGTCCAACATCACATGTCATTAGTAAATTGCAAATTAAGACAATAAATTTCCACTACATACTTATTAAAATGACCAAAATATAAAGCACTGACAACAGCAAAAGCTGGTGAGGATGTAGGGGAACAGGAAAACTCATTCACTGCCAGCGGGAATGCAAAAATGTGCAGCCACTTTGGAAGTTTCTTACAAAACTAAACACACTCTTAGCATAATATCTAGCAATCATGCTTTTTTATATGTATCAAAAAAAGTAGAAAACCTATGACCACAAAAAAATTGCATGGAATTCTTTACAGAAGCTTTGTTCATAACTGCCACAAGTTGGAAACAACCAAGATGCTTTGAAGCACTATGTGAATGGATAAACTGTGGTATATATAGACAATGAAATATTAATTGCTAAAAATAAAACAGCTACCAAGCCATTAAAAACATAAAGGAATGTTAAATGCATATTACAAAAGGAAAGAAGTAAATCCAGAAAGAATACATGTAATAATATATAATTCCAATTATATGCCTTTTTAGAAAAGGCAAAACTATAAAGGTAATAAAAAGATCAGTGGTTTCCAGACTGGGGACAGAGGATGGACAAAGCATAGCCCAGAGGATTTTCGCAGCAGTTGAATTACTCTGCAAGATGCTATAACGGTGTCTACATGGCATCACACGTTTGTCCAAACCTTAGAATGACTACACTGAGTGAACCCTAACATAAACTACAGACTTCGGGTGATGATGATATGTTAATGTAGGTTCATTCATTGTAGGAAATGTACTACTCGGCCGGGCGCAGTGGCTCAAGCCTGTAATCCCAGCACTTTGGGAGGCCTAGACGGGCGGATCACGAGGTCAGGAGATAGAGACCATCCTGGCTAACACGGTGAAACCCCATCTCTACTAAAAAAATACAAAAAACTAGCCGGGCGTGGTGGCGGGCACCTGTAATCCCAGCTACTCGGGAGGCTGAGGCAGGAGAATGGCGTGAACCCGGGAGGTGGAGCTTGCAGTGAGCTGAGATCCGGCCACTGCACTCCAGCCTGGGACACAGAGCGAGAGCAAGACTCCCGTCTCAAAAAAAAGAAAAAAAGAAAAAAAAAAAGAAATGTACTACTCTTAGGAGGATGTGGGGGAAGGACGTATATGATAAATCTTTGCACATTTCTCTTAATTTTGCCATGGACCTAAAGCAGTTGCAGAAAATGAAGTCTTCAAAAAGAATGGCTTTATAAAAATGTGGAGCTAATGGACAATCAAACATACTGTATCTGAATAACATTTCTCTAATTATACTGATACTTCAGTCTTACATCTGATCCCACGAAGGGTTTAGTTCAACACATTCCATAATGATATTTCTTAATTTTATTTATTGAAAATAGTCATTCAAAATTATTCATTTAATAAATATTTATTGAGCATCTATTACATACCAGTTATTGTCCGAGATACAGGAAATAAACCAGTGAACAAACGTTCCTATTCTCATAGAGTTTATATTCCAGTGGGTGAGGAAGACATACAATAAATAAAACAATTAAATCTCAATAAATCATTAAGAAGAATCAAGCTCAGGAGGCATTCAGAGAGTGAGGGGTGTATATGTACAATTCTTAATTAGATGGTCAGAAATGCCCTCATTGTCCTCATTGAGAAGGTGACATTTGACCAAAGACTTTAAGATGATGAGGGAGAAAGTCAAGCAGATGTCTAAGGAACATAACACCAGGCAAAGGGAATAGCCAGTGTAAAGGCCCCTAAAACTGGAATGTTTCTAGTGCAGTAAAAGAACAACAAGGTGGGCAGTGAAGCTAAAAGTTGACTGAGTAGGAAATGGGGTCAGTAAAGTTATTGGCAGCCATCTCTAAGGGCATCTAGTGGTCCTTAATGATGGTTGCAAGAGAAAAAATAAAGAGAATCATTTGTTTATTATTCTGTAGATAATAATAGAACTAGAAACTAGAGGAGACTAATATTGATTTGAAAAATATATGACAGAGATTGTGTCCAGGCATCCTGTATGCATTTCCTAATTTAGTACTTAACATTTCTTATGTATGTATTATTTCCATCTATAGATGTAGGAACTGAGATTCAGAGGGTTTAAGAAATTGCCTAATTTCACTGAGAATACACAGTTATCTCAGCATTTAGAATCAGAATCAGTAATCTTGATTCCAAAGTTACATTCTTTTGACAATATGTTATGTCAGCCAAATTTTAGCAACGGTGATAGGATTTATCTTCAACCTTGAGCATTGCAACCATTTCTTCTTAAACTAATTAACAACTAACTACTTTAAAAAAAAAAAAAAACCTTGATGCTTGTAGCTTGTAAGCAAGGAAAAGTGTGTGTGCACGTGTGTGTGTGTGTGTGTGTTCTTTCTACTTTTAGGATGGGTTGAGAAGTTGTTTTCAGTTGAAAGAAAGCATAGCAGAGTGGTTAAAAGTATGGGCTATAGCATCAGATTAGGGCTTGTTTCTTGCCATCGCTTGCTTATGGATGGCTTTGGACATGGTACTGAAATTCTCTGAGCTTCTGTTTTCATGTGTGTCAACTGGACATGCAAATAACATATGCATATGCACATAATATATGCATATAACTTATTACAGTGATAAATGACAGAATGAATGTAGATTACTTATTCTGGTCTGTATGTAACACGGGTTCAATAGGTTTTAGTCACCATAATTTATATTTCCTAACTCACTACAAGTGGCCGTCAGCTCCTACAGTCAAGGAATGTGATTGTTCTAGTATTGATAGGGCCTTATGCACCCACCCACCCCTGCCAAAGTGCAAAGGAAAAATTATTGCTCTAATGGGACATTAAAAATTGTTTTCACCTGTAATGTACTGCAGTGAAAACTTCAACCCACTCCCAGAAGCACTGCTTAGAGTGTGGCATAATTAAAATAAGGGAACAATCAACGGCAGGAATGTTAGCATAAAACCAAGGAAATTATTAAGAAACCAGACTGAACAACATCATTAAGAATCACCAGAGGCTTCTATAAATATGTAAGCAGTGTAGGAGTTGAAATAATACAGAAGGGAAACACACTATAAAAATATGTTTGTGTCTATAGGCACTGCCTGCCTAAGTCTTCAGGTTGTGTAATTCGAAGTAACTTCTTCGGTGAGGGTGACTTATGATGGAGAGACTATTATACATTAGATAGCATCAAGGCCTGGATTTTAACAGGTGTTATAGCACAATTTATATTTGTTCTATGCTTAAAAGTCAAAGCTAAGCCATTAAAACAGCACTCTGCCCTACTTTTGAAAAAATAAGAACCCTATAAAAATAACCCATACTTTGTATCTAAAGTCTACACTTTTACTGAGCTACCAGATTTGATACATGGTATAATACAAGTCTTCAATTATTACTAACATGTAAGGAGTCATATTTAAACTACTCTGTTAGGGTAATGAATTCAAGAACTTAGCAGAGCCATACCTCTGGTACTGAAGTGGTAGAAACTAGGTTAGTTATTGCAGGAATGCAAGAGAGGCTTCAAGTCTAAGTTTTAGTGCCTGATTTTCGTATGTGGGACCTCCTCTCCAGTTACACACCAAGTTAGACCTCCACTCTCAACTTGGAGAAGTATTTACTATTTCACTCAGGGCTATGGCAAAAAAAAAAAAAAAAAGAAGAAGAAGAAAAAGAAGAAAAAAGAAACATTTTGACCTTGATTTAAAGAACAGGCAAATGTTTTCCCACTGAATGGCATAAACTTGCCTAGAAGAGAGCCTTAATGCTGGAGAAAACATTGCTGTGTTTGAGGAAATGAAAGAAGCACAGGGTGACTGGAGTGTGGCATATAGAGGGGAAATTGGCCAGAAGGTAATTTAAAGAAGCAGCAAAAGTGAAATCACCATCAGTGATATGTTAAAGAATCTGGGTGTTAGTCTACATGAAATGAAAAGACATTGATAGGCTGTTGCCAAAAAAGAGGTGAATCTGTGCTATGATTTATAAGAAGCCATTTGGCTATTGTAAGAGGAATGATGACAGTGGGGGGAAAAGTGTGATAGCTAGAGAGGCTGCAATGGTGGCAAGAACTAAGAGGCTGAAAGTGAAAATGGAGAGAATGGATAGCTCCTAGATCTATCCTTGAGGTAGAATCAAAAAGACTTGCAGATAACTGGGATGTTAGGTGCTTACAAAAGACTTGTCAAAAACGTCATAGTTTCCTGCTTAAGTGATAATGAGAATATCTGCTTTTATAGAGTGAATACAATGCTAGAAGTGTAGATCAAGAATTCAACATTTAGCCTTCTGCTAATTTGAATTGTATATGAGACATTCAAGTGGAGATTCCT
This sequence comes from Papio anubis, assembly GCF_008728515.1. Classification (NCBI taxonomy): domain Eukaryota; kingdom Metazoa; phylum Chordata; class Mammalia; order Primates; family Cercopithecidae; genus Papio; species Papio anubis. The sequence goes on from NC_044987.1 coordinate 101,198,873, forward strand.
AGCAGACCATTAGATATAAAAGTTTGCAGGTTAGAAGGGACCTCGGGATTGTCCTAGTACATATACAGGTTTGTACCTATAAGTATTTCTTTGTAAAGCTTTACATGCCTAATTATTTCCCTAGGTCCAAGGAATGATGAGAAAATTACTACTAAAAGCAACATTTCTCAAAATTCAAATGCCCAGGAGACTGTTGCAATGAAAGAATTTTGATAAACGGTGTAGGCTGCTCTAAGAATCCAACCAACCAAACAAACAAATAAACAAACAGAAAACAATGCAAATAAAGTTTTGCAAAAGTAAAACATGAGGTATGAGCTGCCTGTGGATCTTGAACATTAGAGGTGTGCTATTCTCAACTCTTACAGGGATTTTGTTATCTTGGCCCAGTCCCTGCCCACTGAGTTTTCTTAGTCAAAAATGACCTCTCATTTGTACCATGTATACCACAAGGCTAATAAAGCTAGAAAAATGCCAATAGTACAGAAAAACACACTTTCGTTTCCTATAGACCCAATGAGAAGTGAGCTGAGCTTAGTTTTTTTAAGAGCCATGCTAATTAAACAGTATGGTCTTAAGAGACTGCTAAATCATGACCCCACCTAAACTGTTTATCTTCAAGCACAGGATAATAGCATAATAATTGTTGAAATGAAGCCATTTCTGATCAAATTGCTCTTTTCTTAGCCTCTCTGCCCAATATAAGTGACTTTTTCCCCAGCTCCAACCCCAGAAGTTGAGACTCTGCTGATATTACAGCATGAAAATCTTCAGTAACTGATTCCAACTGTTGCAGCTGCAAAGAATTGCTTTGCTAAGTAAATGCATTTATGGATTTGGCCACATTTTGTTGTTTACTGCCTTCAATTATTACAAATTCATTCTGCTCTCTGTTTTCCAAGGTAAGAGTGGATAGAACTGATATGGAAATGGTTTTAGCAATGTGTTAGATTTTTAAAAAATTATCTGTAGGTCCTTTTAAAAATAAAACATTTCTTTTTCTCTCAGCAGTAAAATATTTTCATTGATGAAAAATTTGGAAACATAAACATTTTTAAAAAGTAAAAACTGTTTATAATCATTCAACAATGGTAACCACTACTGTTTTTACTTTTTATCAAAGTTCTCTTTCAACATATATATGGTTATGTTTATTTTTAATCAAATTATAACCAAATAATTTCTGCATCTTTCTTTTTTCCCATGTTCTTTAAATTTTTTCAAAAACATGATTTTTAATCTCTGAAAAATATTTAGTTAAATACATTTTTAATAGCTTATGAGATACATTCTGTTATCTAACTAATATTAAATTTGTTCCTGAAGAACTTTCAGAAGTAAGTTTATGTACCTGGCTTAGAATAGTGCTTATACACTCACATTTCAATAATTCGTAATTTATTGTAGAGTCTTCCAGTGACACATTTTCTACTAAGAATAAGAAGAAAAGAAAGAGAAGTCTTGACTGCTAGAATTATTTCAGTATAATATACATGTACACACCAGAATCTTACATGGCAAAAAAATGAGCAGATGTATATTCTTTTCCCTGGACTATCACTTTGCTGGATAAGCCAAACACACCATAGCACATTTCCTATAAAATATTAAAATGGCCATGTGAAATGCTTACCTACTGGGAGGACCATAGGCTTCATAAACATTTTAAGATACTTACTTCGCAGGTTTTTGTATTGCGACCGATGACAGCAAAGAACACATATCTATTTTCTAAAACTAAAGTTTTCTTTCTTCCCTCAACTGTCCATTTGCATCACCTCATAAAGCTCCCTTATTTATCTACCTTCATATGACTTGAGAATACAGGACCAAGGAGTTTATTACTTCTAAAGATGATAATTTTTGATGCTAACCTCAGTGAGGCTGGGAGTGGAGCTGAATCAGTTAGGGGCTGCCTTAGGAGTTGTTCTTACAGTTCACAGCTGTCAGCATCTCATCTTTATATTTAGTGTAAAATCCTGCCTCGTCTCACTTGCTTTCTTTTTACATTTTAGTTTCTGCAAAATACACAAGAAAAACTCCTTTCTCCTATATACTGAAAAATTCTGGAATTAGTTTGTAATTTTAATGCCATGCTCAGGAGTTGGAATATGAAATTGGGGAGATTCCTTATTTTAGTCTTTTCTTCTTCTTTTTATTTATTTATTTATTTATTTTTAGACAGGGTTTCTGTCACCCAGGCTAGGGCCCAGTGGTGAAGCCATGGCTCACTGCAGCCTCAAACTCCCCAGGCTCAAGCAGTCCTCCTACCTCAGCCTCCCAAGTAGCTGTGAATACAGGTATGTGCCACCACAACCAGCTAATTTTCAAATGTTTTTGTAGAGATGAGGTCTCACTATGTTGCCCAGTGGTCTCGAGCTCCTGGTCTCAAGCAGTCCTCCTACCTTGGCCTCTCAAAGCACTGAGATTACAGGTGTGAGTCACCATACTAGGAAGATTTTTGAAAAACACTTAAGAATAGGATTTCTCAAATTTGGCGCTTTTGAAATTTTGGACTGGAAAATTCTTTGTTGTAGTTCTGCCCTGTATACTGTGTTTAGTAGCATCGCTGTCCCTGGTCTCTTCCCACTTCTGGAGTAGCCCTCCAGTAGTAATAACACCAACAACAAAAAACCTACAGTCATTGCCAAGTGTTCTCACAGGATTCAAAACTTTTCTGGTTGAGAACCACTGCTCTTAATTCTGCCCATTACTCTCCTTCAGTCCATACTTTTTAGCATTTTTCTCCAGAGACCAAGTAAACACTAGAATTATTTCTGCTATAATATTTTACAGGGTTGTTATTCCTTTAGAGTGACTTTACTCAGAGACTGGATTTTATTGGGTGCCAGTTATATTTAGTATACTGCCTTGTAGACCTTGATTTTCAAATTAATGAGTTGATACATAACATCTTTCTCTCTTTTGGTTGTTAGCAACAGCTGGGCAAAGAGGACGAAAAAAGAGGGTGAGAGAACTGAAGGTTAGTAAATACTGGTTTAACTCCTGAATTTCTCAATTATTAGAAGAAGCTAGCTGTATTTACAGGTTTTGACAGATCTAAAATTGGGGAATAGTTCAGGTGATTGTAGTATATTTGATTATCGTATAGTTTTATTACAAACACTGTAACACAAAGAGATAATTTTCTCAATATTGCTTATGTGAGGTAAGGATATTTCTAGATAGTAAAGAAAAGTAATGTCTATGGTAGGAAAGTCAAGAGTTGGGAGGAACTTTGTGTTTGGGTGAAGGAGAAAGGACAAGATGGAGGAAGGTGAACAAGAAGGCATAATCCATGTTGCTTCTGGGTTCTTCCTCACCAACTTTTCCACGCGCGGGCAAATGCAGCCCACGCCCGGGAAGATGCAGATCAACCGAGCATGCGCCAGGTGACATCAATCGGAAGAGATCGAAACTTACCCGGCCATGCCTACGGAGACGCCCCTATCACGCCCTTATCCCGCCCACTGCCCTCCCCCTTCCAGTACCAATGCATAAAAGTCTGCCACTGGCAGGAGCCAGTGTGACTTCTTCAGCTCCCCACATTCGTGGACCGGAGAACATCACCCGAGAGCGCCGGCGCGACTTCCCTGGCCCCCCCACACCTGAGGACCAGAGAACCTCGTCTGAGAGTATATGCATATTTGCAAATAAAAGGCTGCCACTTTCTTCGCTCATTTTGGCCTTTATTGATTGAGAAACAAAACAGCTGGTGCCGAAACCTGATCTGGGAGGAGACCCTTCCTCAACATCCCCTAGGGGTCTGAGGAACCTCCTCCCCAGCGAACCAGCTCCCAACCCAACCAGCCACCAACACCGAACAAGTGTTCCAGCTTTCCACTGGTGCCTCTCTGAGAATTTCTTCTTCGGTGAGTACTCCCCTTTGTTAACCATCTCCGTCCGTTTCCGTGTCCTTGGCCTGGAGTCATAGGTACGCCCAAGGACGTAGCCACCCTTTGGCGCAGTGAGGCCTTCAACCCGGAGACGTCCGTCTTGAAGTTCCTCAATTCTCCGTTAGTGGCTCCAGGAGCCCCCGGTCTCTAGCAGCAGCAAAGGACGCTTTGCCACTGCGTGAGGTCGGTTTCCATTTCTGGTGGTTAAACAATGGGAACCTCATAATCCAAAATCCCTAGGAACACCCCCTTAGGGTGTCTCCTCCAAAACTTGGAAGCCTTACATTTAGCTCAAGATTTAAAACGAAAGCGGCTAATTTTCCTCTCCACTGTGGCATGGCCACAATATAAATTAGACAACCAGTCTCAATGGCCACCAGACGGCACACTTGACTATAACATTCTATCAGATCTCTCTAACTTCTGTCAAAGGCTTGGAAAGTGGTCAGAGATTATCTATGTCCAAGGCTTTTGGGACTTGCGCTCTCGCCCAGACCTGTGCGCCCAGTGTTCAATGGCCCAGGTCTTAGTTAAAACCCAGCCCTCGGCCCCCACACCACAAGCAGAGGAAGATTCTACTTCCATCTCAGATGAGGCCCACGGCGGGGCACCTCCCTCCCGACCTACCAACCCCCCTCCCTATGCTCCTCCTACCGCCCCTCCCTCAGCCACTCCTCTTACCTCTCCCATTTCCGCCCACACTCGCTCCAAGACCATGGTAGCGGCCCCCACTAGTCAGCCCTCTACCAGTCAGCCTGCCCCAACCCCCTCTACTGGTCAGCCGGTCTCAACCTACCCGACTGGTCAGTCTGTTTCAACCTCCCCTGTTAGTTTGTTGGCCCCCCTCCGAGAGGTTGCCGGAGCCGAAGGACTAGTTAGAGTCCATGTCCCTTTTTCCTTGGCAGATCTTTTCAAGATTGAAAAACGGCTGGGCGATTTCTCTGCTAACCCCACCCTGTATTCCAAGGAGTTTCGATACCTATGTCAGGCATATGATCTAACCTGGCATGACTTACAGGTCATTTTGTCCTCCTCCCTTAACCCAGAGGAAAGAGAGCGTATTCTTGCAGCTGCCAGGCAACATGCAGATCGATGGCATTTAACTGACGCCACTGTCCCGTTAGGAGAGATGGCTGTCCCGTCCATAGAACCAGATTGGGACTACCAACCACAGCAGCCCGGCCGCCATAGGAGGACATTATGATTCAATGTCTCTTAGCCAGTATGCAGGCAGCCTCTAACAAAGTGGTCAATTTTGATAAATTAAAGGAAATTATCCAACACCCAGATGAGAACCCGGCTTCCTTCCTAAATCGCCTTACAGAGGCACTGGCCCAATTTACCCAGCTAGCCCACTTCCCCAGCTGGGGCAGCTGTCCTAGCCTCCTATTTTATTTCCCAGTCAGCCTCAGATATTCGAAAAAAGCTAAAAAAGGTTGAAGATGGGCCTCAGACTCCCATACAGGAAAATTGGCCTTTAAAGTTTTTAACTCCAGAGAAGAAGCAGCTGAGGCCGCAGAGCTAGACAAGGAGAAAAGAAGGGCTGTGCTTCAGGCGCAAGCTCTAGTGGCTGCCCTCCAACCAGCGTTGCCGACTCTGCCAGCAGGGAAGACACAGGGCAAGTCTCCCAAGGGCTCCTGCTATAAATGCGGAGACCCAGGACACTAGGCAAACCAGTGTCCCCAGGCCAAGCTGGCCACTCCGTCTCGTCCATGCCTTAAGTGTGGCACAACTGGGCATTAGGCAAAACTGTGTCCAAATCCTCGCCTGCCTACCACATCGTGCCCAACCTGCCAACAAGGACACTGGAAGTCTGATTGCCCCGCCAGCAGGGCAGGCATTGCGCCTCAACGTGGTGCCTCTCCTCAAAGCTCCTACACCTGGACGACGACTGACGGTGCCCACACTCAGAGACCCCTGTCACCCTCGCCGAGCCTAGGGTAACTCTACAGGTAGCGGATAAGCCAATTTCTATTGATAGAGAAACAAAACACTTTGGTGGACAGGAAATCACTTATTAGTTAGAGTGCTTAGAAACCTTTCAGGTATTGAAGCTTTGATACATTGACCTAAACTCTGTTCTTATCTCCATCTTTTCGAAAGTTTTTAACTCAGTCTTGTGTATTCCTTTTCCTACATCAATATATCTCAAATTTGACCATTAAGCTCAAAGTAGAATAAGATTCATTCTGTTGGTTTCTTTGTCGAAACACTTCTATTTCTGTAGAATAAAATGTATGCCTATCAATATTCAGGAATTGCATGGCTGTTAGCACAAAGAGAAAGGGAAGTTTTCTGTCTTTAATATGTATAGTCAGAACCCAAGCTTGAAGATTTATGAATGCCTTATTCTCCTCTTCACTTGTCACCAATTGATGGCAGCAGATTTAACAAGTAGGCCAAACACCTCAGGAACATTTTAAAAGCTATTTTGTTATTCCAGGATTTAGGGCAAGAATCCCTGTGGGCTTGCAAGAAAAGTGGTTTGAAGTCATAGAGGATGGGTGTTGTAAAATGTCACTGTTAAATCTAAGATCCATATTTCATTTAGACATTGGGTTTGAAAGCTCTTTTACATCATGACAAAAACATGTTTCCTATACATTGTCTGTCAATGAAGAGTGTTGAATGTACATGCGATTCTGACCCTGGTTTGGGCTTTCTAATGACTACAGCACAATTGGAAGAAGGAGGTGAAAACGACTCAGAACTTTCTATTTGTACTTTTACAGACATGAGGAACGTAAAACCCCTTTAACATTGCCTGATAATTTAGTCAATGATTTAATTAAAGGAATTTATTTTCTTTTAAAATAATTTTCACTTTATAGTTTTCCTGCATCTTTAAAATGCAGGGAGATATTCTGCAGGTTCTGAAAAGTACTCTTGGTCAAGGGAAGAATAATTCTTATTTTGTATATTGGAGCGTTAGTGACTCAGAGTTTTGCAATCATTCAGGGAACAACACAGGATTAGCAAGATATGAATTCGGCAGGGGATTAAGCAGAAAGCCTAATCACTTGCCAGAGTTGAATGAATCTTGAATCTTTCTGGAGGTTGAAAAATATTTGATTAACTCATTAAAAAAAATTTTCAGCCCTTGCAGATGTTTCCCAAGAGGAAGCATTATGATTCAGTTATAATCTAGAGCCTCTATGTTAGAAATTCTATTTTGTTATCCTGTTAGCCAGGTGCCTACTATCTTAGGTATCAAATATTTCTTATTGGGAAGGTTTGGATACAACAAGCAAACAATCTAAATTCCAATAACTACAGTATCTGACAAGAAGAATTATCAAGTTAGACGGAAGGAGATCACAAATGATAGACAAAATATTTCATTATTTTCTTTTTTCCAAAGTGGAAATTGTTAATTGACTCTAATAATTAGAAAAGTATTTTATCCTCATTGTAAACAATTAATTCATTACAGAAAAATATAATGAGTTGCATAAAAATGGGCTGTTTTATTACATAAAGATAGACATGCTTAACAAGTTGGTTTCTAAAAATACAGACAAGTAAATATTAATTAAAAAACTGAGAGTCCCAGTATACATTCTTAGTTGCTACCTCTTTTTTTAACTGAATAATTTTTCTAAATACCTCTTCAGGCTTATAGATTTATACGATTTTTGTAAATCATGGGATATTCTGTCATTGTTCGAATACATAACAATATACCATAGTGTTTAAATGCATGCATTTTGGAGTCAGATAAACCCAAATTCGAGTCTGGGCTCTGCTAATTAAAAACTAGATATTCTTGCATTTAGCTTTATCGCTTTAAGTCACAGTCTGTCATTTGTTTATTTGTTTTGTTTTATTATTTTTCACTGCAGAAGAAGACAAGGGAGAAAATGGTAATAACACCTACTTTGTAATTTTCTTATTGTGAGGATGGAATGAGATAAATAAGTGCCATGAATAGTGTGCACAATATTTGAGTCATTGCATGGGCTCAATAAATGTTAGGTATTATCATTGTCATAATTCATTTAACCAATCCTCTATTGCTTAGTGTTTGCATTGTTTTCTATTTTATCTTTTCTAATACTTTGAAGAATTCCTGTGAAATCAAATTTATAAACTTGTCATTATTTCTCTAGAATAAATTATTGAAAGTGAATTCCAAGGTGTCAGGATTTTTTTTTTTTTTTTAGAATTTTTATTCTTTGGCCAAATTTTCTGCATCCTATAAAGTGAAACAATTAAAAATCCTATTAGCATTATAGGAGCATTATAGGAGAGAAGGATTTGTTTTACTCCATTGGAACAGTTAAGATGGTAATGTTTTGATGATGAGCTGGGTTGGTGAGAAAAATCTTCAGACCATGTAAAAGGACATTTCAAGCCACTAAAATACTCCATTAATGGCTTTAAAAGATTTCGAAATCCCTTTGAAAACATTGAAAAACACAACAAAAGTCATGCTCCTTGCTAAACAATTTCCAGAGAAATTGTTTATATTTTATATCCCCCAATAAAATAATCATTTTTACAATTCAGTAGTGCTATTTTGAGTTCTATTACTGAATTGAATATAGTAATTCTAATGTTTGTAAAGAAAAGCAAGGGTCTATGAATATCGCAGTGTTGCAAGGCTTACAGCAGAAAGAGAACAAATTGGAACCAGATGAAATTGGGCTCATATTCTGGGCCATTATGTATTTATTAGTTGTGCAAACATTAAAAGCACTATCAAATATTCCTGATATCTCATATACTCATCCCTACATAAAGATAATTACACCCTAATGAATATTTCTTTACATTTGCTGATTCAATAGCCCTCCTCTGTTTTTTTAACAGAACTCCTCTTTCTTTGGGAAAGTGCTCCTTCCCACTTAACATGGTCTCCAGGGCTCTGTCTATTCCCATACTCTTCCAGTCCAGGGATATAGAATTTTTCATGTCACTTAGATTTCATTAATCTTAATGTCTATCTTCTTAGCCACAAAGTTTGTCACAGTGATGGTGCATGGCCCAAGCCAGGCTAACTCGCATTCTCCTAGTTTTTCAGATGATTTAAGCCTATAACTCCAAGTTGTCCATTCTATTCTGCAGTGTAAGAAATAAATAATGCTACATCATGAAGAGAAGGAGAGTTTGAGGAAGACAGAAACAAAAGTTTCTGAGACTCACATTCTTTAAGGGATATTAACGTTCCTAGAATTCTCAACTATATGAGACCCTCAACGCTCATTTGTGTTTAAAACACCGGCTTCATCTATTTCCTCTTGATTATTTCGGACTACCCGAAACTAGGTAATTAATAGGTTAAAGGGATTTATTTCTTACAGTTACAGAGGCAGAAATGTGGTCAAGGGACCACATCTGATGAGGGCCTTCTTGCTGGTGGTATCTCCACACAGAGTCCTGAGGTGATACAGGGCATCACATCGTAAGGGGACTGAATGTGCTAACATGCTATGCTCAGTTGTCTCTTTTTCTTCTTGTAAATCCACCATGATACCCCGTTAATCCACTAATGCTTTAATTCATTAATCCATAAGCAGATTAATCCATTCATGAATGCAGAGTCCTTGTGATCTAATCATCTCTTAAAGATCTTACCTCTCAATACTGCCACATTAGGGATTAAGTTTCAACATGAGTTTGGAGGGAACATTCAAACCATAGCACATGGCTTGTGTTATGACTTTGTCACTTGCAACATAAAGGGTCTTAATAAAAAAAATCTATCCCATGGGGTGCTGTATGTGTTGATTGAAAGTATGTAAAGTAGCCAGCATAGGACCTTCCATATAAAAGCCCCTTTCTTTTCTTAGTAAAATACTTATTTATTTTAACTGCTGACAATGTTCAATGAGAACGTGGATGTAGGATGAAGAATAGATAGTTCAGCACTCTTCTTTTAAGTTCTTTCTAAAACTCTCAGATGGCTTAGAGGACAATTAAATGTTGACTTGACTTGGTAAGAAAATCTAGTCTTTATTTTCCTCTCCTCAGTTCTTAATTATTCAGCAATTAAAGCTTTACTACTTTCACACTATATCCTGGCAATACTAAGTATAGTTAGAATTTAAACAAAAGGCTGGACTTGAGTAGAAATATTCATTTAAGAAGCCAAAGGAACAATAACTACAAGTGACAGCAAAGGGAAGTCATATGATATAACGAAATTCCCCTGGAGTTCCAGTGCTGTTGCTGCTCTTAGTGGGATGATCTCAACAAACCTCATTTAACCTCCCTGTACTTCAGTTGTAGAAGGAGAGAATTGATAAATGATCCCTTCTGGTTCCAACACTTAATGTTATGATTTTGTGTAGCAGCAAACCATGTGGACTTTCCAACTTGCTGTGTCATTAGAAGGTTGGTATTTGTTTCACTCTTCAGACATCTGACAAGATACTCTAACAAAAGAACTACATTTCCATGTATTCCTATGGTGATTATAGGTGAATGAAGAAAGGCAACTAAGTCTAGTCAGGAGCTTAGGTGGTGGCTTGCTCAGTGACTTTGGACAAATCCCTTCCCTCTTTGGGCCTTTATTTATGATATAATAGTTTTGATTGAAAACATTGGTCTCGGCCGGGCGCGGTGGCTCAAGCCTGTAATCCCAGCACTTTGGGAGCCCGAGACGGGCGGATCACGAGACCATCCTGGCTAACACGGTGAAACCCCGTCTCTACTAAAAACACAAAAAACTAGCCGGGCGAGGTGGCGGGCGCCTGTAGTCCCAGCTACTCGGGAGGCTGAGGCAGGAGAATGGCGTAAACCTGGGAGGCGGAGCTTGCAGTGAGCTGAGGTCCGGCCACTGCACTCCAGCCTGGGTGACAGAGTGTGACTCCGTCTCAAAAAAAAAAAAAAAAAAGAAAAAAAGAAAACAGCGGTCTTTATTATGTTTTGACCAAAGAGCCCTTTGCAAATGAAATGACTGTAGATTCTGCTGGTTCTAACAGGAATGGAGGGTGAAGGCCTCACCCACTCAGACTCTCCCTGTTCCTGTCTCAGGTCTCTTAGTCATCCCACAGAGAGGAGGATCTCTCAGAAATATGTTTTCACAAATAGAGAGTCACTTCCATTATACAGTTCCATAACATCATGAGTAAAAAACTGATTTGGCTTATCTTATTCTTGTGTTCCTTATTAGAATAAGGCAGCCTACACAAATTTAAATGTAGTACTTTCTCAAAATTGAGCTTAAGCAGATTATTTTTTAGTGGGGATGTCTAAGAGTATCTCGTTATATATTTTAATGTCCTAGCCCAAAGTTTTAAAGCTATAATACTCAAAGATTAGTTTTATTTGTATTTTCTTTTTTATTTTTTTGAGATTTAAAAAATTTTATTTCCAATGAAATTGTTCTATTAGTTTTATTTTTTTTTATTTTATTATTATTTTATTATTATTTTCTTTTCTTTTTATTGCTATTTATACTAAACATTCTCACTTAAGAATTGCTTTTTGAATAAATAACATATGATGCCTTGTTTAGGGTAACCAAACATTCCAATTTCCCTGGGATTGCCCTGATTTTTGTACTGAAAGTGCCTCAACCCAGGACATTTTTTAGTTCTGGGATAACCAGAAGGGTAGGTCACCATTATTGTCAATCATATTGTTGGACTAGAAAGCAATTTTCGAAAATTGATTGACCATATTGTAATTGAAAAATAATGAAGGTGATGACCCAAAGAAAAAAGAAAGGGGATGTGTACCCTCTGCTGGGTGAACCTGGCACATGAGCCCAACCCACTCATTCTGTCCTGCTGCTGGGCTACACCTCCATCTCGCACTCTGCTCTATGCTCACCCTCAGGGCATTGGCTACCATCAGATGTCCTAGGATTCTTTTGCCGACTTATCCACTTTACTTGCCTGTATTATGGTCGAGGCAAAACTGTAACTCTGGATTAATTTTGCATTGTTGCTGCCACAAATTACCCCAAAAGTAGTGCTTAAAACAGTGCAAATGTATTATCTTACCGTTCCGGAGATCAGAGGTTTATCATGCACATCACAGGGTTAAAATCAAGGTGTTGGCAGGGCTGTATTCCTTCTAGAGGCTCTAGGAAAGGCTGTGTCCTCTTACATTCACCAGCTTCTTGATATAACCTGTATTTCTGACTTGTGTCCTACTCCATCTTCAAAGCCAGCACTATTGCATCTCTCTGTGTCTTTCTTCCATGGTCACCTTTCCCTTCTACTTCCCTCCTTCCCCTTTAAAAACCCGTGTGACTATTGCATTGGACCTACATGGATAATCCAAGGTAAACTTCCTATTTTAAGGTCAACTGATTAGGAACCTTAATTTCATCTGCAACCTTAATGCCTCTATGCTGTATAGTATATATTCAGAGGCTCTACTGGATTAGGATGTGGATATGTTTGAGGGGGCCATTAATCTGCTTACCACACTATGTCTCAAATTATTTAATGCCCACTTGTTAAGATTAGGAAGCAAGGTTTACAGTTATCACCAAGACCAACCCACAATACTTGGTATATATTTAGGAAAATTAAATAATTTATCTTTCAAACCAGAATAGTTTTTTTTTTTTTTTTAATTTAAGAGATGAAGTCTCACTCTGTCACCCAGGCTGAAGTGCAATGGTGTGATCTCGGCTCACTGCAACCTCCACCTCCCGGGTTCAAGCAATTCTCCTGCCTCAGCTTCCAGAGTATCTGGGACTACAGGCACCCCACCCCGCCCAGCTAGTTCTTGTATCTTAGTAGAAACAAGGTTTCACCATGCTGGCAAGGCTGGTGTCAAATTCCTGACCTCAGGGGATCCACCCTCCTCAGCCTCCCAAAGTGCTGGGATTACAGGCGTGAGCCCCCGCACCTGGCCCAGAATACTCTTTGGAGTGAAAGGGGTACTCTTAGTAATTCCTACAAGAAGGTAGGCATAAATTGTTCTAGTCCAGGAAAAGTAGGACACCTGGTGACACTGCAAACAATATTCCACAAATATATGTTGAACTTAATATAGTTTATAGATCTTGTATCAAATATTCAGTTACATGCTAGGTGGCTTGAGAATCCAGGAGATACACTCTGTTGGGTAGAAATGATTCCTGCATGTAAAACTGTGAGATAAATTTTGTGATATACTTTATAAAGCATAGTTTGGAGAAGACAGAGTATCAATGAAGGCTAATGTTTACTAGAAAGTCACATGGAAGAGGTGGGAAACTGAAAATAACATAATAGTACAGCAAAATTTAAATAAGAATGCTCATAATTTCCCACAAATTAAATCACATTCTATTTTCTTCTAGCCATATTCAAATACATGAATATTACAAGGCTGATAGTATTTTGTGTCTTGCTTTCTTTACTGAAAATATAAGTGTCTTCATGTTCTGTCATGATTTTCATAATTATTTCAACTACCATTACATAGTCTCTAGTTGAACAGTATCGATGTGGCTTCCAAAACTCACCAAGCATAAATGATACTGAAAAACATCTGAACCATGGTTCTTTATTTTTTAATGCTGGCTATATTATTAATCCAGTTTCAGAAGTGAGTAGATGGATGTCCTTTAGGTAAATTGAATATGGTTGCCTGGGGAAGTCAAAGGAACAAAATGAGACCATATGCAGGTCTGTAGTGGCTGAAGGATGGCTCCCCAAGGATGTCAATGTTCTAATTCCCAAACTCTGTGAATGTGACCGTATATGGCCAAAAAGACTTTGCAGATACAATTAAATTAAGGATCTTGAGATAGGGAGATTATCCTAAATTATCTGGGTGGGCACAATGTAATCACAAGGCTCTTTAGAAACTGGAGGCAGGGGAATCAGTCCAAGGAAATGATGTGATTTCAGGGGCAGAGTCTGTAAACAGAATGTGACAACACTGTGCAGCTGCCTTTGAAGATGGACAAAGGGAGCACTAGTCAAGGAATGCACATGACACCTAGAAATTGGCAAAGGCAAGGAAATGAATTCTCCTCTAGAGTCTTCAGAAGGAACAAGCCTGTTAGTATCTTTTTGGCCCAGCAAGACTGATTTTAGACTTCTCACACCTAGAACTATGAAACAATAAATTTGTGTTGCTTTAAGTTACTAAGTGTGTGGTAACGTGTCACAGTGGCAACTGGAAACTAACAAAAGACCATGCATCAGGCCATAGAGTTAGGAATGAGAATGACATCATTTGAATATTGAAGAACAGTCTCTCTGAGCAGGGTATTCACATTGAAGAAGTGGGTACACAGAAGGTAAAGGTGAGGGGGAAGCAGTGGGTGGATATTTGGCAACAGACTGATGGTCTCAAGTCCAAATTCTGCTATTAACTCAAGTAACTTAATAGGTTGTTTTGCAAAAGAGGAAAAATGCAATTAACCTTCTGGACATTTTTGAAAATTAGAATATTACAATAGCTAAAAGCATGGATCTTGTAGCTTTAGCAAGCGTAGCTCAAGTCCTTTGGTTCAACCATCAATTACTAATTATGTGGATTTGACTGTTACTTACCTTTCAAAGTTATTTCCACATTTCTAAAATAGTGTTACTAATTGAGCCTCCTTCATGTGGTTGTTAGGAAGATTGTATGTAGATAATGCAACATCATGTATGCAATGCAATATATAAATGTGTATATTGAATCGATGGTCAATACATGCCAAGTCTGAACATCTGGGAGTGTGCACATGTGTTCATTCATTTATTCAGCAATTATTTATTAAATTTCCACCCTGTGTTAGGCACTTTAAAAGGTCTCAGGCTGCAATGAAACATAACAGACAGGTTCCCTGCCCTTGTGGAACATATGTAATAGTTTCCTTTCTTTCTTTTTAGAAAATGAGTGAGATTTTCAGCATTTTCCAATGATCTCACCTTACTGAAGTCACTACTTCAGTCTGAAGTGAGAAGCTCTTCTAAGATAAATTCTATTTGTGGTTTTGGGGAGCTGTCATGGTAACAAGCCACCCTTTTAGGCTGCATGGTGTCACTGCTCCCTGATAATATAACTACCACCTCCGGTCGGCACTAGGTTAATGACACATTAGAGAAAATGACTTTCAAGACTTTCTCATTTATGATGTAAGCCAGAAAAAATATTTCCTTTGCTGAAGTTCCTGAAACTTCCTTAAAAAACTTAACAATTAACCTTTCTTACAAAAAATAATGTGGCAGTTAGAAAAGCACAGAGATATTTATTTTCACCCCCCTTAGGACTGAGAACGGCAGTGATCGGGCTGGGCTGAAGAGATCATTCTGTGATAATGAAAGAAGGCTCAACTAGTAGGGGGTATAATAAATGTAAATCCGAAGTAAATGAATCATTATAAAATATACACTCCATCTCCTCAATGAGTCTATTTCATTAAAATAATCTGTGGAATAATGTCGTCCTCTCTTGGCTTTCCCCTACTGTGAATCTATCCATGATTTCACCATTACAAATCTTGTGCCCTGAGGACATATTTGTAATAAGAATGAAGGGTTTGGTTATTTGCTTTTAATAACTATGCCTCTCAAATCCTCCTTAATGCAGCAGAGATTCTGTTTGGAAGAACATGCCAGAATTATTGAAGGATCAATCAATATTGGCAATTAATCATAATCACACCTGGTAATCATAGCTGCAATTACCAATTGATTAATTAGGACAACTCTTGAAAAGCCAGTAGAAATTTAGTATCATATTAGATTCAGCCCAATAACCATAAACTTCTACAATTACTTTTCAGCTTACCATTATTTATGTCATATTTCTTTCTATTATTAGCTGCTATATTTATTTATTCATCATTTTATTTGAGCAGGCCAAACTCTTTTACTGTCTTTTTATGGTGGAAATCTATTAAAATATGTTTAAGTCATAGCATTAAATAAATCTAGTGACGGTGCCAAGCAAATATTTGCAAATTTAGGACATCTATTTGCATTTCTTTCCAGGCCAAGAATTATTTTTTTGCCAAAAAATAGAATTCAAATATATTCTCCGTATTGTAAATTTGATAACATCAGTACATTAAATTTATGTGGGCAAAGAGTTATGTGGTTTGTTAACCCATCCTGCAAAAGCAGGCTTGGTAGAAGAAATTTTATACAGCTTTTTTTTTTTTTTTTAAATGATATGCCTATGACCCACATGAGCCAGAACCCCCTAATGTGATCATCAGTTATGACATGCATCAGAATATACCTTAAGGAAATTAGGAAAGGTTTAATGTAAATAGAGCAGGGATCTGCTTAAGAAATTTGGCATATGTTCACTTACTTGTTTTAAAATGGTGAATTATATACAGCCGGCGTAAATCACCACCACTTAACTCATACTTTGATTCAACAAACAACTTTTAAATATTCACTAAGTGTAAAGCAACATGCTAGGCACTGAAGGAGATATAGAGAGAAATGAAGCTTGTTTTCTTATCTTGAGTCCATGGTCCAATAAAGGAGATGAGATATGGACCCCTGGATAAGAACAAGAGTCACTCATGCAGATGAATAGAAAGAATAGAATTTTAAAAAGTAAAATATGGAAAAAAAGACATTTACCAAGATTTCCTATTTTTATAGGCCTTCTTTTTCTTTATATCTATTTTCAGATTCAAAGATACGATTTTACTCATCTGCATTTCAAAATTATCTTTATTCAAAGATTTACACTCTTTTCCAAGTCTCTGTGTTCAAATCCTTCTGATTTGTCAGAATTAATTTGTTATTAACTTGATCTTGTACTTCATTCACAATTTCTTAATTCCTAATTGCAAAAACTGGTAGAATAAAATAATCCTACTTTCATCAGAGGCATAAAACCCAGGAACATCTAACCATATATGCTCAACAGATTAAGTTGATAATCATTAAACTGAAGTAAATAATAAACAAGTTTTTAGTTGCATATGTTCTATTTTGTTGTTGAGTTTCCAATAGTTAATGAAGAGACATATTTTGTGTGGCTCACACTGTCTGGACTTGTACCATATGTTCGTCCACGTGATGAAGCCATGCTCTACGTAAGTAACTAATTCTCCCTCAACCCCACTCCATTTGCAGCTAGCTACATGCTGCTGTGCTGTGCAGAAAATGTTCACTCATCTTCAAAGAGGTTAATTCAAACTATGAAACAGGAGCTGTTGCTGACTAATAGACATTTATGAAAGCTGCATTACAGTGGAAATTTTGATAGTGTGTTGTATTACATCCATATTAATAGCAAATTGCCTTACCATGGATAATAGCATTTCACAATGAACACCCAAGGAATTAGGTACTATTAGCTTTGTCCTCAAAAGCACTGTCTGCTTCTAAAGAAGTGAATTCTGAAAAATGGACACCATGGGCCTTATATATCCTTAGACATTCCACTGCTCCCAACCCACTCTGAGTTCTATCATTACAGCCTCCAGTCTGCTAAGCCATGCAAATCCCCATGCTCCTGGGAGAAGAGTCATAGGAGTCATACATTGTGTAAGTGCTGCTGATTCAACTCCCATTTCCCTCAATACAACTCAAGGAAATGTGCATTCAGTGAAACAATCTTTCAAAAAGAAAAGGAGAAGTAGCTGTTTTTAAACATCATCTTTTTAACAGATGAGATGTCACAGTCTCCTGGCAAGTGAATACTTCAGTGGCATAGTACTTTGATTTGTAACAGTTATAAAACAGCTATTCCTAGAGCAGATTTAATTATGAGAGTAAGCAGTTTGGAGGGACTAATTCATATTGCAACGCTTTGGTTGGCACAAAAAATAAGACTGTCATAACCAGCCCTACCTGCTCCCTCCAAATATGTTGTTGCATATTCCACAGCAAGAGTTTCATTAAGTTATTAACTTCAGATAAAGCCAAAAAAAATAAAATAAAATGATCTGGGTAGACCTTGGCTGATCTGATCAGGTCTGAATTGTGAGTATGATGCACACATCAAAGATAGCTAAAGATGGTAGCTGAACATGTTGAGAAGGTTTGAGTGGCCATGTCAATATTTTATATATTCCAAGAGTCATGGGTAAACACTGTGACTATTATCTACACATTAAAGCTTTTGATTTTAAAAAATTCATGTTGCAATAAACCAGAACAATTCATAACATCCTTTTAATAGCACGTTTATCAATGACATTAAAGGTGATAATGATGGTAATAGCACAGCAAGGATGTTGGAGAAAAAATTTACCCCAAGGAGCTGGGAATACAAATTTTATCATTTGAGCCATCATACAATACTTGTGTGGGCATCTTCCTTTCCTAGTAGAGAACACATAGTTCTTAAAGCGCAAAGGCAGAAAAATCCTTGTTATCTCTTTATCCCAATATTTTTTTCCCTGTTTTGCTGAAGGATGGAGTGGATTATAATTCCTCTTTTACAGGTAGTCCCTTTGATGTACAAACAGGTGCTCTGCTCACCTCTTATGAAGCCCTTAGACTTTAGAGAAAAAAATGTACCCTTATTAAAATTCAAACTTCACTTTCTGACCATATTGATCTCTCTCTCCTTCTGTCCTCCTAGCTACTGTCTTTCCTTGGCCTAATCCAACTGTAAGTCTTGCTTGACAGGGCTGATACAGACACCTGGAAAGGGCATCCAGGATTCATTACATATTATTTATTTATTTGGAGGCAGGGTCTCACCTAGTTGACCAGGCTAGAGTTCAGTGGCAACATCATACCTCACTATGGCCTCAAACTTCTGGGCTCAAGTGATTCTCCTACCTCCCAAGTAGCTGGGACTACAGTTGTGTACCACAGTGCCCAGCTTCCAGATTCATTGTTTCTATACCTTCACAATAACTATTTCACCCACACCACTTCCCACTTCTCCAGTTTCTTCATTTGGCTTCATTCATTCACAAATACGCTGCTATTTAGTTGGCCTGGTACCATTCCTAGTTTCCAAACGGGTCCCCAGAGAGTAAAGGAGCAAAGCTGCGTAATTGGCAGATGGATTCCATCAGATACTGAACTGAGAGCCTACTTTTTAATAAAAGTTGGATCAAGAGTCTTAAATTTGACATTCTTTAGGAACCCAATGGATCAACACGGTACATTGGTCTTTCTTAAAAACCAGATCTTCCTCCTTCATTTCTCCCATTCTAGCTTTTCTTTCTGTGATATTTTGTCTCTGTTCACTTCTTCCTTTCCTCTTACAATTCATCAAATGTTGAAATTTCATAGCAGATTGGAGTTTGCTTTAAAATCAAGCCTGTTTTTGGCTTTCCCTTGCTTTCTTATCCCAAAAAGGGAAGTTATATCTAGATAAATGCAGTGAATCAGTGCTGATGAAGAAAACAATCTAGCAAAGCATATATATATAATCCACTTGGATGATGGATTGAGTTTATGTCTCCGGCTAGGTCCACATATCTATATGTCATTAAAAGAAAAAACTCTTTAGTAATTCTTTAAATGTTTTGCATGCCTAAAATAGACTGTTAGGATAAGCTAAACTACTGGAACAAATGATACAAAATGTAAGAAGCCAAGAACGATGAGATTACTTGTCCTTTGCATAAAAATCTAGCAAATTCCCACGTCAGTGTGGTTCAAGGCAGGTGGTCAGCAATCTGGAAGAGATTGCTTCATGCTGTTAGGAACAGATTTTGGTGGTTCTGCTCTCATCAACCTTGGATGTCTAAAGTCGCTATGACTGTAATCATTACCTCTGTAGCTCATGAGAAAGAGGGAAGGCCATGTAGAAAGATTGTTATGAAAAAGGCTGAAAGTGATATACATACTTCGGGTCAAATACTATTGGTAAGAATTCAGTCACATGGTCACCCTTCACACAAAGCATGCTTGGAAATGTGCAACAGGTGGTATACGGCTTCCCAGCTCTCTAGGGAAAAAGAGTCTTTGTGTTTTATACACAAAACTGTTGGTTGATTTAATGTTTTAAATTTATTCATTACAGTAATATCTTGAGACAAATAAGTGTGGAAAAAGTTACAGAAGTTCTTCCTGTTTCTGTTGTTTCTATTTTGCTTTCCGTCTCTCTTTTCCTTCTCTCCCCTGCTTCCTTCCTCCTTCTTTGTGTTTAATACACACATACACACACACACACACACACACACACACTTCTATTCACTCAAGGATAAATTTCTAAGATTGTGAGATCAGATTATACTTTGCTTTAATCAATGGTGTGCTGCTTAATGTTTAATATCTAGACCACACACACACATACACACACACGCACACGCACACACAAAAAAACACCCCAAGGTTCACCTTGACTTGTAAGATTTGCCAGTTTCTGTGGTGTACTATTCCCATAATGTCCTATTTTAGGCTACCAACATGACACAAATACACGTGGAATTGGAAAGCATGCATGGTAGCACACCATTGTATATGTGATCTATAATATGGATTCAGTAGATATAAACTTTAAAAGCAGTAAAATAATTGGAACCTGAGAAGCTTTGAGTATTTATTACTCTTATTTTTAATAAAAGTTTATATAATTTAAATTTTAATAGTGGCTGTGTTTAACAACCAGTTCACACAATCTTGAAAATTAAGAATCAGCTCTCAGGCACAATTAAGTCCAGCACAACACTGCCTTTGCTATATACTCTCGGTGTTCAATCATGTTTTCTCATTCCCACTTCTCTTCCTAACTTATATATTTCCCCAGTGTAGCATTCCCTAATCTCTCTGGCCAAGTTGAACAACTCTGATCCCTCAGGCTTTTTTTTTCTCTAGATTCTGTATTCTCACTATTTTTATTGTTAATTAAATTACTCCGTGAAAACTATACTAACAAGTTAATTCTCATATTTGTTGGTATACAGAGGATGGGTAGCAGTAGTGATCTTTCCATCACTGTTAAGAAAGCCACAGTCCAGATTACACATCCTAGGGCTATGATGGAGGTAGGAGCTGGAAAATGTTTACAGCTCAGAGTAGGCTCTTGCCAACAACAACAACCAAAGGAAAAAAAAAAAAAAAGGAAGAACTATAAATCTGCAAACAGAATCTTAATTGAAATATTTCATGGCATTGCTATACCAGCAGATCATTCTTTTCAGATCAACACACACACACATACATACACACCGACCCCTGGTGGAACATAATTACCAAACTGCTTGACCATAGTGAACACACTCCCTAGAAATAAACAGGATTTCCAATGTGGATTTTGCTACTTCTGAACAAAGACCTCCTCATTCTGATATTTGGAAATTCTGCATCATGATAACTATCCTTTCACCAACTTACCCTAAAGCAAGGACTAGCAATTAACATTTTCTATTCCTAGGAAGGTGGTGTATCAGGAAATAGACCAACCTATATATATTATTATGGTAGATGATATAATTGTTCTTGACTATTCATATTTCTTAGGAGAAACATAAATCCCCTATTGTCATGAGATTTATTGGACCTCCACCGGGAGGAATATACATACATCCCATCCCATTGATATTGGACTTGATCTGTGTGACTAACTTAGACAAATGGGATGCGATTGGATGTGACTTAAGCATGACTAAGTGTAAGCTTTAGGAGCCAGTGAAGATTTAAGAGCCAGTCATCTTGCTGTGCCACAAAAAAAGTCATTTCCCAAATACAGGCTGCTTCTTCAGCCTGACTCTTGGAATAAAGACAAGAAACAGAGAAGAGCTGTAGCTGGTCTGCAGCCACCAACATGTGACAAGCGTGAGAAATAAATTGTGTTTTGGTATGCCTATAAGATTTTTAAATTGATACTGCTGCATAAGTTAGCAAAACTTAGAATAAATCACACTTAACATATTTATAGTTTTTAGATAATTTGTCTAAAATTCCTTTTGTACCCATTTCATTTGAAGTATCACCAGATTCTTGAATCATTACTTTTCCTCCTGTTTCTCTATGAATTTTACTCTACTTCTTGCAATATTGGTCCTCTTCCTCCCCCATGGCTTTATCTTTAGAACCAAGAAAAATTTAGCCTCTGAGCTTTTTATCAATCTTATCTATATCTATTAATCATATCCTTTGTCTTATATTTCTCCTGTTAGAGGGCTGTAGGGTTCTATTGGAGCAAGACACAAAACTTTAGGGTGGGAAGATGGGAGAGGGCTGAAGGATGAGAAAGTACATAATTAGTACACTGTACATTATTCAGGTGATGGTTACAAGAAAAGCCCAGACTTCACCACTGTGCATTACATCCATGTCACAAACCTGTACTTGTAACCTTTATATTTATATAAACAAACTTTAACAATTATATATATATACATATATGTGTGTGTGTATATATATGTGTGTGTGTGTAAATATATACATACATATATGTGTGTGTGTGTGTGTGTATATATATATTCTTTTTAGATGGAGTATGGCTCTGTTGCCCAGGCTGGAGTGCAGTGGTGTGATCTCGGCTCACTGAAAACTGTGCCTCCCAGGTTCAAGTGATTCTCCTGCCTCAGCCTCCTGAGTAGCTGGGATTACAGGTGCATACCACAATGCGTGACTAATTTTGGTATTTTTTAGTAGACACAGAGTTTCACCATATTGACCAGGCATGATGGCTCATGCCTGTAGTCCCAGCACTTTGGGAAGCCGAGCTGGGTGGATCACCTGGGGTCAGGAGTTCAAGACCAGCGTGGCCAACAATTATAAATTCTTTGTGTTCAGATAAACAATAGTGCTGGATGTATTTTACATTATCTTACTATATTTATATTCTAAAAAAAATAGTTCTTTCCAAAATTTACTCTCAACAACTAACTCTGGGACAAACTTCAACCTATTTACTGGATGTTTTCCCACACATCTGCTTTTCCACCTCCATAATTCAGTTCATTACTTTTTTAGCTAAGCTTCAAATTTTCTATTCATCTCAGAAACAAATTAATTCCTCTAAAATTAAATTTCATCCTAGTATTTTATTTTATCTTACCAAATCCTTCATTTTGTCTTACATAAAATAAAATAAACCTTAGACTTGAGGTTTCGAGAGGTGCATTAATACATCAGTTTATAAAAACTCTTGTTATTGTTCTTTGGGGGATTCCCTTCCTTGTATTGTTCTATTTCATCTTGTTTCTTTATATGCTATTCCTTACCCTCTCCACAAGTATTTAGCATAATGTGTTTAATATGTGTCTTTTAAAAGTTAAAATCACTATTTCTTATTTACGTGTGTTTTTGATTTACATATAAGGTGTTAGGTATCTTACATTTTAAAGATATATTCATGTTGGCTGATACATCTGATTTGCTGTTCATAACTATTATATGTATCCATCTCATTTTACTAATCTATCTTCTTTATGAATATAC
This sequence comes from Papio anubis, assembly GCF_008728515.1. Lineage (NCBI taxonomy): Eukaryota > Metazoa > Chordata > Mammalia > Primates > Cercopithecidae > Papio > Papio anubis. Next base: position 101,221,980 of record NC_044987.1, read on the forward strand.
ATAGGGTGCCTACGGTGTCCTACTATCAAAAATAACAGCAAGAATAACTAACTATTTCATTCCTTTTGAAATCTGTGTGAAAGGAGTAGATATATATTCAGCAATGAAAATTTCTGTCATTTGGTGTACTAAGTTCTGCTCAGTTAATCTAAGTAATTTTTGTCTGAATTTATACTCTTCAATCTACCTATACCCTTGCTAGTACTTAAAATTATATGACTTTCAATTTTGAATTGTTATGTGAGTAAAAAATGACGTAAAGTGTTGTTTTATTATATTTTTCTCAACTAATTAGGTCAGACATTGTTGATTACTATTTTAAATTCCTTTTATGATTTCTTGCTTAATCTAAAAGTTATTTAGCCTTAGGTTTTTATCATTTCCAGATACACAGTTGTTGTTTTTAATTATTGCTCTCCCCCCAGTTTACATTTTGTTTAATACTTCTACTCTTCTCCATATATTTTAATGCTTTCGTACATTTTCTATCTCTTTATCTCTGTCTTATCCCTTTTATTATTATTTGCTTAAAAGTAGTGTTATGGGCTGAATGTTTTTCCCTCAAAATTCGTATGTTGAAGGCTTGGCTTTCAGAGTGTGTGTATTTGGAGACAGGGCATCTACGTTAAGTAATTAAGAAGATTAAATAAGGTGATAAGGGTGGGACCCTGATCCATAGGATTAGTGTCCTTATGAGAAAAGATCAGAGGGCTTGAACTCTTTCTTTCTTTGTGCATGTATAAAGACACCATGTGAGCATAGGAAGCATAAGGCAAGACGACGGTGTCTATAACCCAAATCGAGAGGCCGCATCAGACACCGACTCTGCTGGCATCTTGATCTTGGACTTCTATCCTCCAGAACTGTGAAAAAAATACATTTATCTTTTTTAATTAAGCCACCTAATCTGTGATTTATTTTTATGTCAGCACAAATAGATTAATACAAGTAAATTATTGTTTTTAATCAAGATCTTATTTCGACTGGAAATATTTATGTGAACAAATCATATAAAATGAAGACTATTTTATAATCTAACGTACATTAGTTAGGGTGCAAACTTGGCAGCAAGAGCCAGGTGTACATGGTAGATATAAATGATTAACACAATTAATGTATATCCTTATTTGTTTCAGCAAAAGTTGCTATCCGCCAAAATGCTTACTCCCTGACTCTGTCTATCCAAATGTCCTCTATAACAAAATATTTTATTTGTAATACCCTTTTTCAAAAAGATTTTTCTAAGTACTCCACAACTTGGTATGTATAATAATTCTCTAATTGGTTTATGTATTGTCTTAATTGCAATATTCATAAATTCTTAGATTCATGTCAAATATGTATTTACTTTTCTCAGTAACTGGACCAATTCTTGATATAAAATAGGCATTTGATGTACAATAATATATAATTGACTACCATTAGTCTATACCATAGGCATATCAATATATAAATCACAACTTACCAGCACATAATAATTTAATTGGAAGTTATATACTTTTATTCTGAGGTGCCTAACAGCAATATTCAGGTTTTTATGTGATTATTTTTACAATAAATATTCTTGACTTAATTAGACTTAATGATCTGGGTATAGGGCTTTTATTGCAATAATTTCAAAGCAAAATTTTTTGTTCTTGACTTAAAATGGAGATTAGATAGTGTGTTATTACGGGTATGTGTTACTACTTTTAAACAAAATCTAAGCAGAAACACCAATCTTCTTGAGATTACATTAAAAAAGCCGAAGAAATGATTCCAGAAAATTCTTAGGGCCAAATAATTAGGAAGGATTACATTTTTTTTTAAACTTGAGATTGGCAAAAGAGTATCAAAGGATCCATTACACTGAACTTGCATGTGAAAGCATACATGTAAGTACCTACATGCGTTTTGCTGAAGAGGAGTTTCATGGTTCTGTAAGACTCTTCCAAATGGTTTCTCACTTGATTAAAAGTGAAGAATTCCTATTTCAGTGTTTTGACAGAATTACTTGGTATCACAGTTTGAGAAGCTAATAAAGAACACAATCTTGAAACGAAGCGTGAAAGAACATTTGATCAAAATGAGGCCCAAATATTAATAGTTTATAATTCAAACTGCACTCAAACTTGGTGTTGTTAGACTACTTCTGATGAAGTGAAAGCTTAAACAAATAATCTTCCTTCGACTTCACTATAATCCATCAATAAAACTCTAAAAGCTCCATAAAAGCTAGCACTGTTATATACATAGAGGAATCCAGCTGGCATCTAACGATGGTCAACAGCTGTCATAAAAGGCTATCACAAATAGATAAACAAAGATACATTAGCAACCACAACCAAAGAAGAAGAAATCTATGCATATGGTAGAAATAAATACTGTCTTTCTATGCTATGATTGCTGATAGCTAACTTAATTATTCTGGAGAATTCAGAAAGCAAATTTTAACTATAGGTCTACTCATTTACAGGAATTGTTTACTCCATTTACAGGAATTAGACAACCTGTTTAAACATTTCAGAAGTGAGCGAATATTTTTTTTTTAATTTATTTATTATTATTATACTTTAAGTTGTAGGGTACATGTGCATAACGTGCAGGTTTGTTACATATGTATACTTGTGCCATGTTGGTCTGCTGCACCCATCAACTCGTCATTTACATCAGGTATAACTCCCAATGCAATCCCTCCCCCCTCCCCCCTCCCCATGATAGGCCCCGGTGTGTGATGTTCCCCTTCCTGAGTCCAAGTGATCTCATTGTTCAGTTCCCACCTATGAGTGAGAACATGCGGTGTTTGGTTTTCTGTTCTTGTGATAGTTTGCTAAGAATGATGGTTTCCAGCTGCATCCATGTCCCTACAAAGGACGCAAACTCATCCTTTTTTATGGCTGCATAGTATTCCATGGTGTATATGTGCCACATTTTCTTAATCCAATCTGTCACTGATGGACATTTGGGTTGATTCCAAGTCTTTGCTATTGTGAATAGTGCTGCAATAAACATACGTGTGCATGTGTCTTTATAGCAGCATAATTTATAATCCTTTGGGTATATCCCCAGTAATGGGATGGCTGGGTCATATGGTACATCTAGTTCTAGATCCTTGAGGAATCGCCATACTGTTTTCCATAATGGTTGAACTAGTTTACAATCCCACCAACAGTGTAAAAGTGTTCCTATTTCTCCACATCCTCTCCAGCACCTGTTGTTTCCTGACTTTTTAATGATCGCCATTCTAACTGGTGTGAGATGGTGTCTCATTGTGGTTTTGATTTGCATTTCTCTGATGGCCAGTGATGATGAGCATTTTTTCATATGTCTGTTGGCTGTATGAATGTCTTCTTTTGAGAAATGTCTGTTCATATCCTTTGCCCACTTTTTGATGGGGTTGTTTGTTTTTTTCCTGTAAATTTGTTTGAGTTCTTTGTAGGTTCTGGATATTAGCCCTTTGTCAGATGAGTAGATTGTAAAAATTTTCTCCCATTCTGTAGGTTGCCTGTTCACTCTGATGGTAGTTTCTTTTGCTGTGCAGAAGCTCTTTAGTTTAATTAGATCCCATTTGTCAATTTTAGCTTTTGCTGCCGTTGCTTTTGATGTTTTAGACATGAAGTCTTTGCCCATGCCTATGTCCTGAATGGTACTACCTAGGTTTTCCTCTAGGGTTTTTATGGTATTAGGTCTAACATTTAAGTCTCTAATCCATCTTGAATTAATTTTCGTATAAGGAGTAAGGAAAGGATCCAGTTTCAGCTTTCTACTTATGGCTAGCCAATTTTCCCAGCACCATTTATTAAATAGGGAATCCTTTCCCCATTTCTTGTTTTTCTCAGGTTTGTCAAAGATCAGATGGCTGTAGATGTGTGGTATTATTTCTGAGGACTCTGTTCTGTTCCATTGGTCTATATCTCTGTTTTGGTACCAGTACCATGCTGTTTTGGTTACTGTAGCCTTGTAGTATAGTTTGAAGTCAGGTAGCGTGATGCCTCCAGCTTTGTTCTTTTGACTTAGGATTGTCTTGGAGATGCGGGCTCTTTTTTGGTTCCATATGAACTTTAAAGCAGTTTTTTCCAATTCTGTGAAGAAACTCATTGGTAGCTTGATGGGGATGGCATTGAATCTATAAATTACCTTGGGCAGTATGGCCATTTTGACGATATTGATTCTTCCTATCCATGAGCATGGTATGTTCTTCCATTTGTTTGTGTCCTCTTTTATTTCACTGAGCAGTGGTTTGTAGTTCTCCTTGAAGAGGTCCTTTACATCCCTTGTAAGTTGGATTCCTAGGTATTTGATTCTCTTTGAAGCAATTGTGAATGGAAGTTCATTCATGATTTGGCTCTGTGTTTGTCTGTTATTGGTGTATAAGAATGCTTGTGATTTTTGCACATTAATTTTGTATACTGAGACTTTGCTGAAGTTGCTTATCAGCTTAAGGAGATTTTGGGCTGAGACAATGGGGTTTTCTCAATACACAATCATGTCATCTGCAAGCAGGGACAATTTGACTTCTTCTTTTCCTAACTGAATACCCCTGATTTCTTTCTCTTGCCTGATTGCCCTAGCCAGAACTTCCAACACTATGTTGAATAGGAGTGGTGAGAGAGGGCATCCCTGTCTTGTGCCAGTTTTCAAAGGGAATTTTTCCAGTTTTTGCCCATTCAGTATGATATTGGCTGTGGGTTTGTCATAAATAGCTCTTATTATTTTGAGGTACGTTCCATCAATACTGAATTTATTGAGCGTTTTTAGCATGAAGGGCTGTTGAATTTTGTCAAAAGCCTTTTCTGCATCTATTGAGATAATCATGTGGTTCTTGTCTTTGGTTCTGTTTATATGCTGGATTATGTTTATTGATTTGCGAATGTTGAACCAGCCTTGCATCCCAGGGATGAAGCCCACTTGATCATGGTGGATAAGCTTTTTGATGTGCTGCTGAATCCGGTTTGCCAGTATTTTATTGAGGATTTTTGCATCGATGTTCATCAGGGATATTGGTCTAAAATTCTCTTTTTTTGTTGTGTCTCTGCCAGGCTTTGGTGTCAGGATGAAATTGGCCTCATAAAATGAGTTAGGGAGGATTCCCACTTTTTCTATTGATTGGAATAGTTTCAGAAGGAATGGTACCAGCTCCTCCTTGTACCTCTGGTAGAATTCCGCTGTGAATCCATCTGGTCCTGGACTTTTTTTCCTTGGTAGGCTATTAATTATTGCCTCAATTTCAGAGCCTGCTATTGGTCTATTCAGGGATTCAACTTCTTCCTGGTTTAGTCTTGGAAGAGTGTAAGTGTCCAGGAAATTATCCATTTCTTCTAGATTTTCTAGTTTATTTGCGTAGAGGTGTTTATAGTATTCTCTGATGGTAGTTTGTATTTCTGTGGGGTCGGTGGTGATATCCCCTTTATCATTTTTAATTGCGTCGATTTGATTCTTCTCTCTTTTCTTCTTTATTAGTCTTGCTAGCGGTCTGTCAATTTTGTTGATCTTTTTAAAAAACCAACTGCTGGATTCATTGATTTTTTGGAGGGTTTTTTGTGTCTCTATCTCCTTCAGTTCTGCTCTGATCTTAGTTATTTCTTGCCTTCTGCTAGCTTTTGAATGTGTTTGCTCTTGCTTCTCTAGTTCTTTTAATTGCGATGTTAGAGTGTCAATTTTTGATCTTTCCTGCTTTCTCTTGTGGGCATTTAGTGCTATAAATTTCCCTCTACACACTGCTTTAAATGTGTCCCAGAGATTCTGGTATGTTGTATCTTTGTTCTCACTGGTTTCTAAGAACATCTTTATTTCTGCCTTCATTTCGTTGTGTACCCAGTAGTCATTCAGGAGCAGGTTATTCAGTTTCCATGTAGTTGAGCGGTTCTGATTGAGTTTCTTAGTCCTGAGTTCTAGTTTGATTGCACTGTGGTCTGAGAGACAGTTTGTTATAATTTCTGTTCTCGTACATTTGCTGAGGAGTGCTTTACTTCCAATTATATGGTCAATTTTGGAGTAAGTACGATGTGGTGCTGAGAAGAATGTATATTCTGTTGATTTGGGGTGGAGAGTTCTATAGATGTCTATTAGGTCTGCTTGCTGCAGAGATGAGTTCAATTCCTGGATATCCTTGTTCACTTTCTGTCTCATTGATCTGTCTAATGTTGACAGTGGAGTGTTGAAGTCTCCCATTGTTATTGTATGGGAGTCTAAGTCTCTTTGTAAGTCTCTAAGGACTTGCTTTATGAATCTGGGTGCTCCTGTATTGGGTGCATATATATTTAGGATAGTTAGCTCTTCCTGTTGAATTGATCCCTTTACCATTATGTAATGGCCTTCTTTGTCTCTTTTGATCTTTGATGGTTTAAAGTCTGTTTTATCAGAGACTAGGATTGCAACCCCTGCTTTTTTTTGTTCTCCATTTGCTTGGTAAATCTTCCTCCATCCCTTTATTTTGAGCCTATGTATGTCTCTGCGTGTGAGATGGGTCTCCTGAATACAGCAGACTGATGGGTCTTGACTCTTTATCCAGTTTGCCAGTCTGTGTCTTTTAATTGGAGCATTTAGTCCATTTACATTTAAGGTTAAGATTGTTATGTGGGAACTTGATCCTGCCATTATGATATTAACTGGTTATTTTGCTCGTTAGTTGATGCAGTTTCTTCCTAGCCTCGATGGTCTTTACATTTTGGCATGTTTTTGCAATGGCTGGTACCGGTTGTTCCTTTCCATGTTGAGTGCTTCCTTCAGGGTCTCTTGTAAGGCAGGCCTAGTGGTGACAAAATCTCTAAGCATTTGCTTATCTGTAAAAGATTTTATTTCTCCTTCACTTATGAAACTTGGTTTGGCTGGATATGAAATTCTGGGTTTAAAATTCTTTTCTTTAAGAATGTTGAATATTGGCCCCCACTCTCTTCTGGCTTGTAGAGTTTCTGCCGAGAGGTCTGCTGTTAGTCTGATGGGCTTCCCTTTTTAGGTAACCCGACCTATGTCTCTGGCTGCCCTTAAGATTTTTTCCTTCATTTCAACTTTTGTGAATCTGACAATTATGTGTCTTGGAGTTGCTCTTCTCGAGGACTATCTTTGTGGCATTCTCTGTATTTCCTGGATTTGAATGTTGGCCTGCCCTACTAGGTTGGGGAAGTTCTCCTGGATGATATCCTGAAGAGTGTTTTCCAACTTGGTTCCATTTTCCCCCTCACTTTCAGGCACCCCAATCAGACGGAGATTTGGTCTTTTTACATAATCCCATACTTCTTGCAGGCTTTGTTCATTTCTTTTTCTTCTTTTTTCTTTTGGTTTCTCTTCTCCCTTCATTTCATTCATTTGATCCTCAATCGCTGATACTCTTTCTTCCAGTTGATCTAGTCGGTTACTGACGCTTGTGCATTTGTCACGTATTTCTCGTGTCATGGTTTTCATCTCTTTCATTTCGTTTATGACCTTCTCTGCATTAATTACTCTAGCCGTCAATTCTTCCACTTTTTTTTCAAGATTTTTAGTTTCTTTGCGCTGGGTACGTAATTCCTCCTTTAGCTCTGAGAAATTTGATGGACTGAAGCCTTCTTCTCTCATCTCGTCAAAGTCATTCTCCGTCCAGCTTTGATCCGTTGCTGGCGATGAGCTGCGCTCCTTTGCCGGGGGAGATGTGCTCTTATTTTTTGAATTTCCAGCTTTTCTGCCCTGCTTTTTCCCCATCTTTGTGGTTTTATCTGCCTCTGGTCTTTGATGATGGTGATGTACTGATGGGGTTTTGGTGTAGGTGTCCTTCCTGTTTGACAGTTTTCCTTCTAACAGTCAGGACCCTCAGCTGTAGGTCTGTTGGAGATTGCTTGAGGTCCACTCCAGACCCTGTTTGCCTGGGTATCAGCAGGAGAGGCTGCAGAAGATAGAATATTTCTGAACAGCGAGTGTACCTGTCTGATTCTTGCTTTGGAAGCTTCCTCTCAGGGGTGTACTCCACCCTGTGAGGTGTGGGGTGTCAGACTGCCCCTAGTGGGGGATGTCTCCCAGTTAGGCTACTCAGGGGTCAGGGACCCACTTGAGCAGGCAGTCTGTCCCTTCTCAGATCTCAACCTCCGTGTTGGGAGATCCACTGCTCTCTTCAAAGCTGTCAGACAGAGTCGTTTGCGTCTGCAGAGGTTTCTGCTGCTTTAGTTGTTATTTATGTGTGCCCTGTCCCCAGAGGTGGAGTCTACAGAGACAGGCAGGTTTCCTTGAGCTGCTGTGAGCTCCACCCAGTTGGAGCTTCCCAGCAGCTTTGTTTACCTACTTAAGCCTCAGCAATGGTGGGCGCCCCTCCCCCAGCCTCGCTGCTGCCTTGCTGGTAGATCACAGACTGCTGTGCTAGCAATGAGGGAGGCTCCGTGGGCATGGGACCCTCCCGGCCAGGTGTGGGATATGATCTCCTGGTGTGCCTGTTTGCTTAAAGCGCAATATTGGGGTGGGAGTTACCCGATTTTCCAGGTGTTGTGTGTCTCAGTTCCCCTGGCTAGGAAAAGGGATTCCCTTCCCCCTTGCGCTTCCCAGGTGAGGCGATGCCTCACCCTGCTTCAGCTCTCGCTGGTCAGGCTGCAGCAGCTGACCAGCACCCATTGTCTGGCACTCCCCAGTGAGATGAACCCAGTACCTCAGTTGAAAATGCAGAAATCACCGGTCTTCTGTGTTGCTCACGCTGGGAGTTGGAGACTGGAGCTGTTCCTATTTGGCCATCTTGCTCCGCCCCCCGCTGAGCAAATATTTTTATTTTTGTTTGTTAAAATCCAAATCTCCAATAATTGAACCTCTGTCACTGAGATAGCCATAACTTGTTAGCCAATATTTCCACACACCGAAGACTCCATAAAATAAGGAGAGTGTCTACACAAATACAGTGTTTCTCTCTAAAAATAAATTTTTCTAGATCCATTATTAATTCTGATTAGTTCTTTGCATATGCTTTGAACAAATTTCTGTGTGAGCAGAGTTCTAAATGGAAAGATGAAGCAGCTCCATATATTAAAAAGTTCAGCCTATAATCAAATTTAGCTTTCAAACTCATAAAACTCAAGCTCCCCCTATATGTATTGCATCAAAGGAAACTGAGCACAGATAAGTGGCTACTCTTTCATTTTTCTGGCCTTCATTGATTAATCATGGTGACTCTCTGTGGTGATTCAGGGGTTGTGTGAAATGCAATTCCAAAGAAGAGACATAAAGATCTGTCAGCTGGAAATACAGTGCATACTCAAGGCAAAGAAAAAAAAAAGGAAGAAAGAAAAAGAAAAAAAAAGGCAAAGGATGAAAGGTACCTCAACTTCAAATATCACTTGAGATTTGCTCCTCAGGGAGAAGCAAAATTTCTTGACATAAAATTTCAAGTGTAAAATGGATACTCTCCTGAGTTTTTAAACATCTCCAATCGAATACTAATTTTATAGCAGCTTCACTACAAACCCCTTCCTAAGGGATGCAGGCAGCTTGTCAGAAATCTGAGGAATTGTACTAGTGACTCGATGAAAAACACAGCAGTCTTGTATGTTTTCCTCGCTTTTCCATTTAGCATATCACGTATCCTGAGGTGTTTGTTTTGGATGCACCTAACACAGAAAGATACAACATCAAGTTACACATCCATATTTTGACAGCTAATCAACAGGTTTATTCAAGACAAAGAGAAAAAGCGCAGTGTTATGCATTGAACTGTGTTCCCCAATATTCATATGCTGAAGTTTTGACCCCTCATGCTGCAGAATCTAACCACGTTTAGAGGTAAGATCTTTGAAGAGGTGATTAAGAAGTTAAAAATGAGGCTGTTAGGGTGAGCTCTAATCCAATCTGACTAGTGTCCTTATAAGAGAAGGAAATCTGAACACTCAGAGAGACACCAGGAATAGGCACACACACAGGAAAAACCAGGTGAACACATACTGAGAAGTCAGTTACCTGCAAACCACGAAGAGAAGCTTCGGGAGAAACCAGACCTGCCAACCCCTTGAGCTTGTAGCCTCCAGAGATGTGAGAAAATTAATCTCTGTTTGTTTAAGCCACCCAGTCCATGACATTTTGTTATGGCAGCCTGAGCAAACTAATATAGTCAGAAATAAAAATTAATAAAAAAACTGAGCTTTTGTATCCAACTTTCAAATTATTCTCTAAGGTACTATGCTGTGCCTAGGTGATATGTAATTACCCGTGAATGTGACACTACTGTGTTGTTCAGCAAAACTTAGTATATTGTTATAAATTTAGGGTGCTAATTAGTTTATCTGCTTATTCAATCACAGTAATTGTACCTAAAGTCTGCACATTTTTTTTCTAAGTCATGTTACCTGCTCTGAAGGAGCTTACAGGGTAATTCTGTGAATAAAACGTAACTGTTTAATAATTTTATTTATTTAAGCTGACGGTATATGAGCAATATAATATGGGTAAGGTAAAAGGGCTATGTGACACCAAGGTAATATACACACACATCGTTGATTTAATAATCAATACTATGTATTAATTGGTTATACCATGACACTTGATGAGCTAAACTCTTTATATTCATACTCAATAATCACAAAAATTCTGGGAGCTAGGCATTAATATCCCCTCTTCTCCAATAATTTAAACTGAAACTCAGAAGTTAAGGAAATTGCTGAAGTCCATATAACTAGCAAGTGGCAAACAGGATGTGAATTTAGGTTAATCTGTCAACAAAGCCCGTGTGTTTAAATGCCATGTCATGTAAAGATCTGGTCTCCTAATGTTTATGTCCTAATATATATATATGTGTAATTTTTTCAGACACTTTTCAGTACTATAATGTGAAAAATGAAAGACATGTATTAACTTTCTTAGTTTGCCTCTGTATGTCATATATGTTAATTCCCACATAACTTATTACCATTAAATGATGCTAAGAGCTGAAAAAGATGTTCAAGGAATTTTTGTTCAAATCCCTTATTTTCAGTTGAAGAACCTGTTATTTAGGAAAGTTGTAGGAGTCACTGAGTTTTATGAAGTCAGAGAGTATAGGACAGTACACTCCAAGTGTAACCAATCCATGAAATGTTACTGGTTTATGATGATGTCAGTAGCTTGCCACAGCATAATTAAGAAATAATACTATTAATAGTTCACTGATTCCTTCATTGAGAAAGTTTCGCTCTGCAAATTGTCATTAGGACTATAACGATCCTCTTAGAGGCTTAGTTAATTTACATTTAAAGCAAGATTCTCATTCCATTGTGGAAAATTAAGTCTCAAATCAGAAGCCTTTACAGATCACACTTGGGGTATCAATGGAACACAAGACTGGGATCTTTAGTGCCTGGCCTAGATTCTCTTTTTTATGCTATACTAGAAAAAGAGACAGAAAGTCTTGAGTTCAGACTATAGCTCATCTTATTAGTTATGTAACCTGTGTAAATTAATTTAATGGTTTAAATAAAACATTTTCCAGCTCTGCAGTGAAATCATAATACCTCCTTTAATATACAAGCTATCAGGTAAATTAGAGATCATTGATATAAAAGTGACTCACAACAGGTACCCAAGTACCCAATAAATAGTAACTAATATTAATATGTAAAACCTGCAGAGGAAAGTTTGTTTAAAGCACACATATCTCTAAAATAATTTATAATGAAGATAATTTACTCAGCAACACAAATTTTGTCTAGAGATTGTCATGGAATTTCCTAAAATACTTAATCTTCTAAGAGTAGCACCAGCAGCAGGGCAATGTCAGAAACAATACCAATATGGACAGCTGTTAAAGCTACCAGAACAAAATGCATTCCACTTTTGTAACTCGTAAAAGAAGCAACCGTAATGATGGGAATTCTATTCTCAGCCACCATGGAATAAGTTGGACTGGACTTACCCTTATACTGTAAAAAAATTAAAACACAGAAATTACTATATATTTTTAAAAAGTTGTTTTCAGACAGTAGATGGCATGTAGTACAAAATTGTGTTTCCTGAGAGTAGGAAAGAAAACAGGATGAGCCTTAAATTTGACACAGATTTTTGCCCGGAAGCAATATCTGGACAGTGATGCAGTGAGAGCCATCCTAACCAGAAAATGGCAGTCTCATTGAGTTGAGGAGACAGAATAAGAGTTCAGAGAAAATGAAGTAGCTGGAATTTGCAGAATATATTTCTAGAAAAGAGAGAGCCACAGAGGAAAACAGTTCCCCTGAGAGGCCCCTTAAGCCTTGACTGTGAAACTCCATGAGGCTGGGCAAAGAACAACCAAATACAATAAAACCTTAACAATTCCAGAAACTCACATGGAGCTTGAAAGCATTTGAATTTCACTCTGGTAAAATGGCCAGTCATTATTGAATACTAAGGGCATTCAGGAGGGACCCTAAAAGGCTCAGAGGCATTCAAACCAGAGCGACTCCATCTTGAGTGAGGGTTAGGAAAATGAAGCTGGGACCTGCTGGGCTGCATTCCCAGAAAGTTAGATATTCCCAGCCTCTTGATGTGTATGCTTAAGGGAACACATTGATAAGATTTACTAAACAGACCCGGACTTGGGAGTGTCCTGATATAGTGATATCAGGCATCCCTAATTTTGCCTTAAAGATAGTAATATCGAGTCTTACAAAATATAGTAATTAAGAAAATTAATCCTTTATCACAAACCCTTGTAGAGGTGTACATCTCTGCATACTCTTTTTTTTTATCCAATATATATTTAAGAGCATTGTACCTAGGGTGGACACATTTCCCCTCTTACTTTCAGGAACGTCCTACTCTGTCTATGGAGTAGCTGTTTCTTCACCACTTTACTTTCTTAATAAAGTTTTTTTTTGTTTTTGCTTTGCACTGCGGACTTGCCCTGAATTCTTTCTTGTGCGAGATTCAAGAACCCTCTCTTGGGGTCTGGATCGGGACCCCTTTCCTGTAACAGAAGTGTCATGCCTTAGCGCTGTAGCTAAACTATTTCCAAAGTAAAGACTTAACTAAAATTTCTTTTAGCTTAAAAATAAGTCTTGAAAATGTTGAGCTAATATGCAAACGTCTTAACCACGTGATGGAAAAATGCCCAGCATTCTTTAAAACAATACAATCAAATTGAACATCCACAGTATAATATATATTGCCATATTTAGCGGTCAGTGAAAATAACCATTCCAAGAAGCAGAAGAAGCCGGAAAATGTGACTCATATCCAGAAGAGAAAGTAGGAAACAAATACAGATCTAGAAAACTTAGAAGTGATGGAATAGGCAGATTTGCGTATTAAAACAGCTAAACATTATGTTCAGTTATTTAGAAAACAACATAAAGATGAGAGAAATAAAGGGAAATTCTAGAATAAAAATACAGTATCTTATTAATTGTAATGAGTAAAATTTAATACATGAATTTAATAAATTCAATAAAGTTTAATAACTTTATTAAATTTATTTATTAATAAAATAATACTTTTAATTTAATAAAAATGTCACTGGATGAAATTAACCTCTAATTAGAGATTGTACAAGAAAACATTAGTGAACTTGAAAACATAAAAATAGAAACTGTAAAACTGAAACACAAAGAGAAAAAATAAAGACTGAAACCAACTTTTCAAATTCAAAAAATGCTGGGAAAGGATGTTAGTTTGGCTTGACCTATAAGCCTATTCCTGGAACACTCACAGTGTCTATGGAGATGGGGTACTTCATTAGCCTATGAAGAGTTTCCTAATCTATTAATCAGGCTAAGCTAGGCTATGTTGAGGTAACAAAAAATTCCAAACTTTTAGTGGTCTAAAATAATAATGATTCATTTCTTACTCATACCAGAGTAAGACATTGAAGCTGCAGCTCTTCTCTATGTCATCTTTAATTTAAGATTCAAGCTTACTGAACAGATTCAATTTAGACTAATACCAGTATGACAGATAGAGAAAATAAGTATGGCACACCGTAGGTTGGCTCACTATGTAGGATACACATTACTTCTGCTCAGGAGGAATTGGCCAAATAAGCGCCATTGGTACAGAGGAGGGGAAGGGAAGGGCTGCGAAAGGAAGGGCATGGTCCCTTTAAATGCCACAGTAGTGGGAAAGGGTGTGGTCCCTGGCTAGGGCTCCCTCCTGTGCCTGTGCCCGCGGACCTATGTGAAGACAGGCATTTTTGTTTTCCTGCCCAAATGTTGCATTTCCCAAGACAACCCTGGACTGCCACGCCCCTATCCTGTGCCTATGAAAACCCGAGACCCTAGTGGGCACACACACAAATGGCTGGACGTCGAGAGAAACACTGGTGGAAGAAGCAACTGGACGTTGCCGGGAGCACGCCAGCAGAAGAGTACGTGACAGACGCCCGCACGCTGGCAGGCCATTGACTGGTGGAACGACACGGAGTTTGGCTGGGGCAGTCAGAGATGAGTCGGCAGCCAAGAGCCGGACTCCAGGGGAAAACCATCTCCCTTCAGGATCCCCTACCTGCTGAGAGCTTCTTCCACTCAGTGAAGCTTACCAGTCAATTCTCCAAGCCCACGCGTGACCTGATTCTTCCGATACACCAAGGCAAGAACCCTGGCATACAGAAAGCCCTCTGTCCTTGCAATAAGGCAGGGCTAACACAAGCCACCTACGGATGGCAAAACTAAAAGAGCACCCTGTGACACACACCCACTGGGGCTTCAGCTGTAAACATCCACCCCTAGACACAGTTGTGGGGTTGGAGCCTCAGGGCCTCCCCCTCTGTGTGCTCCCCTAGAGGTATGAGCAGCAGGGCGCTGAAGAAGTGAGCCACAGTCCATTGCACACCCTGCGAAGGGGACAAGGGAACTTTTCCCATTCCACTATGACCGTGCTTCATATTATTGAAAAAGAGAAATGTAATCCTTCTACAGAGAAAATAGAATATATTTTTAAGCAGTAATACAGTCTACTAGTGTACCTTTTCAATCATTGATATTCGCCCTTCTTTTTCTCCCCCATTCAGAGTCTATCACTATTTTGGCTGACAGAGTAGCTTCGATATAGAACATTTCTCATCTCATAGAAGAAGAATGAGTACCACATATTGATTCTCCAAAGCTCTTCCAGGAAATTTCACTCAGATTTCATTGGCCAGAGCAGGTTACATGAGCATGCCTAACAACAGGTGAGTAGGGAAAATTAATCTTCATTCTGGGAAGGATATGAATATTTTTTATCAAACTATAGTTTATCACATTTGACCTCTCATTTGGGAAGACAGTAGACACGATGTGTGGCAGCCCCAACAAGATTGCAATTTGTATAAATATTTGTCTTAGTGATAATATGTTTAAATGAATTCTATGGTAAATTGAATTTGGGAACTGCTGAAGACAGGATCTTTATCTTGGTAATTTGCAATGTATATTAGCATATTAAATAGTGTGAGCAGAGCTGCAATAAGAATTTTATTATTGGGCTTATATAATCTTATTATTATTGGGCTTATGTAATCAATTTAACCCCAAATACCCCAAATTGTTGACGTTGAGACCTATTTTCATGCTGAGAAATACAGTGATAGTGATATTAGTTCTAGGGAGTTTTGTGCCAAAGTAGACTCATAACATTTACTAGAAATCTCACTTGAAAAGTCTGCAAATCTTTAAATTTGGAAGTAAAATAATTCTTACCAAGTTTCTTCCCTTATTCTATTCCCAAGTTTAGTCATGCATTTCCTTTGCCACTGTCTAGTGCCCCTTCAAATTTACCCAAAATTTCGTTTTTCAGAAAACATTCTCCTCCTTTTCTATTTAAAAAAAAAACCTATTTAATATTATTTTGTGAGAGTTACTACATTTGACACTAGAATAGAATAAAAAATCACTGTTATTTTTTCTATCTTTTAAAAATTATAATATCCAAAACATAAAAATTGCCATTATGACACTTTTCAAGCATACAATTTAGATGCACTAATTACATTCACAATGTCCTTCCATCATCACCACTACTGATTTCCAAAAGTTTTTATCACTCCAAACAAAAACTTAGTATCTCATTAAGCAATAACTTCCAGTTTTTGTCTTCTCTTAGCCCCTGGTTTAATCTCCTTTCTGCCTCTATGAATTTGCTTATTCTACATATTTTATATAAATGGAATTATACAATATTTGTTCTTTTGTGTCTGACCTATTTCACTTAGCATAATTTCAAAAGATTCATCCAGGTTATAGCATGTATCAGAACTTCATTCCTCTTTATAGCTGAATAATATTCCATTGTATGTGTATATCACATTTTGTTTATCCATTAATTTTCTTGATGGACATTTAAGCTTTTTTCAGTTTTTGGCCATTGTAAATAATACCTCAATAAACATTAGCATGCAAATATCTATTTAAGTTCCTGTTTTTGATTTTTTGATATGTATCTAGGAGCAGGTGGCTAGGTCATATGGTAATTCTGTGTTCAGCTTTTTGAGGAACTGTTAAACTGTTTCCCATAGTGGTTCCATTATTTGCCTCTCCCTCCAGCAATACACAAGGGTTCCAATGTTTCCACATTCTTAGGTTGCTTATTTTTCAGTAGCTATAAGTCTTACCATGAATACTGGTCTCTTGTCTTGCAAGATCCAAATTCACATCTTGGAAATGTTAGAATGGTACACCATTACTCACTTATGCATCTTTGTATGTTCTCATACTATTTTTGTTAATGATGATGATTATGGTAATATACATCAAGGATCTACTCTAATCAGAAACATTGAAAAAGTAGCTTACATTGTTGAGAGAGACCGACTCTGACAAAATAATTCATTAATATGTTTTTCTGGATCACATCCCATGAGTGCATCCAGTAGCTGATCCTGGGTTTTTTGTTTGTTTGTTTGTTTATTTCAAATAGATTTCCTGCCAAGCAAAGAGATATTCGCCCACTGCAAATCATTAAATGAGTTCTCTAGTATGAGTGAGCCCCTTGAGATCTGGACAAGAAAAGGTGACTGTTTTTTAGTGCTTGTTTCCCCAGTATATCCAAGGGCTACAAATTTAAGAAGAAGTAAAAGAAGTGAGTTCATGTCTATTGAGTTCCTAGTATAAGAAGTTTTTCACTTAATATTCACAATGGCACAATAAGCCAGGAAGACAATGTAAAGGAGTACTTAAGCATCGAGATTTTCAGTTCACTTGGGTTTAACTCCTAATACCAATCCTGAATAGCTATATCAGTTTTAGTAACTTTCCTATATTCATTCATACACTCTTTCATTCAACAAATATTTATTGAGCATTACATGATATGTGTCTGTATTGACCTAAACAGACACAATCTGTCTCCTGGAAATTATACATTGCTTGGAAATATAAACATTAAAACACCATAAACAAAAATAAAGCATAGGAAGAGGTTGGATAATAACCTGTTTGATCATCTAAAATGGAAATAATAACATCCACTCCAAAGGTCTGTTGTGACAACTGGAATGATATAATCCATATAAAGTACTTAGCAGAGTGCTTGGCTTTTAGGGAGTGTTATAAAGGGATGAAGAAACTAATGTCCATCTAGGTTAAGTATCCAACCAAGAGTCACTCAGCTAGGAAGTGGCAGAGCTAGAATTGAAATATAATTTGCCTGCCCATACATAGCTTTTCATCAGAGATTCTACATGCTGAGAGATACAAAGAGAGACAGAGACAGAGACAGAGACAGAGAGACAGAGAGATCAACACAGATGCAATTTCCTGGAAAGTAGTTTTGGTCTATCACTACCAAAGGCACGTTTCTTATAAATCTTATAACTATCGCGAAAAAGGAGTTGAGATGAGTGAGTCACTTCCATATTTGGAGTCATGATGGACATATTTCCCAAAGAAAGTGTTCAAGATAGGGAATCTGTAAAGTCCCATGTCTTTCTTTCCTTCCCTGGAACAATAATGTCATACGATGTTGGGGCTAAGGTTTTAAGAAAAAGTTATCTATCCGTAAAATTCAAGCACCTTCCTAGGCCAGTGTAAATTATGGCCAGAATGAGAATTTGGGGTGCTCACACACTCTTCTGTCACCAACAAGATCTACAGAGCTTTTTGTTTTGTTTTCTTTTCCCCAAGTTCTAAGGAATTGGTTAAAGTTAGAAGCCACATCCACTGCTAAGTTGACGATGGATGTGGATATATACTTGATCCCCTAACTTCCTTGGATTTCTATATAAATTGGGTGATAGCATGTCCCAGTTTGCCTGACAGTTCACATGTATGCTGATTGCATTACCATGTTATTAATATCCTCTCCTTTTTTTGTAACAACCATCCCTCTTTGTAAAATAAATTACATGTCCGCCATACCTATGCACATTTAGAGGCATAGGGTGGCTAACAGTTGCTAGTGGTAGAACTTCTGAATGAAGGAAACGTTGGGTTGCTTAACTGCAACTTGGAAGACATTCAAAAATTCATTCTTTTAGGGTGCTTTTTCCTTTGACATGATGCGATTCAACTTGAGATTTACATCTGTTGGCTAATAATGAAACTGCTAATAGTACTTGCTCATTATTTTCTGTGCTCAGCTCTACATACCTGCATTGCAAGTGAATAAGTGGATGTCTAAAAAAACACAGGATAACCCGACTGTCTCTGTGGTGATATCTCAGGTTATTAGTGAAAGTTTCATATGTAAGGATTTTATCCCTCTCCTTAAATAGAAACAAAAAACAATTAAGCTTGTTCAATAGAAGCGATGCCGATCTAAGAGAGAGGTGAGGATTACAGTGCTTTCAGACTTAATGTGCCTTTAGTTGCTTTGTTTTCTAACTGAAAATTGGTAAGCAGATTAAAAAGACATAAAAAATAAACACAATCTTGTGGCAGGTGTTCCTTGGCCATAAGAAAATGTTTTAGAGGAGCTTCAACTCACATTATCCTCTTCTCTGGTATCCAGTGAAACAGCAAACCACCCCCCTACCCCCCAAACAAAATCTCTTAAAATATCCCTCTTGAGTAAAAATATACATTAAGTATTTTCTGACTTATCCAAAACAGTTTTAGAAATTGGAATTTTGTCACGCCTATAATCCCAGCACTTTGGGAGGCCGAGGTAGGTGGATCACTTTGAGCTGTGAGCAAAAATTAAAGCCTAAACTTCTTAATTTGGCATTTGGAGTTCATCACCTGGCTCCCATCTACATTGTCCTCCCCCTAACTTTCTCTTTGCTACAAACAAATCGAACTACCTGAAGACCAGAAAACCTACTCCTTCCTGTCTTTACAGATTTGTCCATATTGTTCGTTTCACCTAAGGTGGTTTTTCCTTCCCTTGCAACAATTCGGAAATCCATTTCAAAGTCTAGTTCAACTGTCAAAAATTTCTAATAAATACAATTTCTTTCTCCCTTGAATATCTATAGAATAGTACCTCTTATGTTGTAGACATTCATGCATTCATCTGATTTTGTGTAAAAGATTGTAGGTTCCTAGGAGGCAGGTTTTATGTGATCTTTTGTACCTTACTAAATACTGTCATGGTGTCCATCATAAATTTGTTATCCAATGCCAGTTTGTTAACCGATAAATCAAGATAGAAAGGAAGCAAAAGAAATGAGGGAAAGGAGAATGGTAGAAAAGTAAATTGTATGCACAATCTTTCCAGGATATTGAGTGTCTCTCACTGTTGTATATTGTGAAGCCCAAAGTATATGACATATCTCACCCCAAAAGATGGTAAAGACATGCACTCTTGAGTTTTATGTTAACTATGTAAAGACTATGTAAAGTACTTGAAAGACTGGCACACAGTAAGCACTTTTTATGACTGTTAATTTATGTAATTTGCCAACCTCTCAACTCAAGCCTACTGAAGATATAGTGGCTTAGTGTAATGGAATGGGGACACAATTTGCCTCAAAGCATTCAAACTTTGGCTCACTCACATTCAAAGTGTCCACTGGTTAAGGGTGGTTAATCTCCCTGATCCAAAATTTTTCTTAAGTAAAAAATGAGGATTATAATAGAACTAACCTCATAAGGTTATGCTAAGCATTAAGTGAAATAGTGTCTGGAACTTAGTAGCCATTTAATGAATGGCAGCCACAGTAGTAGTCAGAGACTCGATTAATTTCTTAATCAATTTATTGTTTGTAATTTTCTTCATAAGCAGTACTCTAGAGTTATTAAGCTGTTAATTGTAGTCTTTTTAATTGTTCATAATTTTAGTATATACTGCTCGTACATTAGCTAGATGCACTCACCTCCTTTTACACATTTCTGGGAAATTATCATGCACCTCTGTTGTTTTTTTCCTCTAAATGTCTACACCTGTGTCTCTCTTACAAGGACTTACAAAGGCTGCTCTTAAATTATTGAGGCAGCTTTCTGATTTGCTCATACATGCAGTGCCCGTACCCTTGTCTCAAGTAAGGATAAAGTTTAGAGTACAATTATAACATGGATGTTCATATGAGATTCAGCTATCTCTGAGATTTTGACTGAAATTGCCCCTTTAAAATTGCAATTGGCTTTTTCCTTTTCTCTGCCCAAATTTTCCTCAGAGCATTTCCATAATGAATCTTTTGCACTTGAATCCTTGTCTCAGGGTTGGCTTCTGGGGAAACCAATCTAAGAAAATGACTTATTACAAAGGAAAGCAGAATTGAAAACTTTGGCATGAAACATCAATCTTTATTGAGTTGAAGACTCTTTTTCTGTAGCAGTATAATCATCCCTCCCATCCTCCAAATTGATTTATTTCTACCTTACCAAACTTCTATAGTACTTACTGTCTATGCCCTATATGGCATTTAACTTGACCTACTAGTTTTCTAGTACTGTGTAACAAATTACCACAAATTTAGAGGCTTAAAATAATATACACTTATTTCACAATTTGCAAAGGTTAGGAGTCTAGGCATAGCTGCTTTGAATCCTCTACTCATGGTATCACTGGGATGAAGTCAAAGTGTCAGTGAAGACTGTAATCTCATTGGAAGCTCAGGGTCCACTTCCAAGCTGTGTGGTTGTTGTCAGAATTTAGTTTCCTGCTGTTATCAGAACACACTTTCTTGTTGACTATTGGCCAGAGACTGTCCTCAGCAACTAGAGGCCATCCTTGGTTCTTTGCCATGGGACCCCGTCCATCCTTAGTTCACAACAGAGCTGTTTTCTTCTTCAGTGCAAGCAGCAGTAATCTCCCACTTTGAATCCATCTGATTTCTTTTAAGGATTCATCTAATTAGATCAGGCCAAACCAGGATAATCTCTATTTTATTAACACAAAGTCAACTGATTAGGGACATTAATTAAATCTGATATTTCCATTCTGCCAAATAACATAACATGATCACAGACATAAGGACCTATTATAGTTATAAATTTTGCTCACACTCCAGGGAGGAGGATTATATTGGGGATATTTAAGCAGGGGGGCAGAATTTTGGAGACCATCTTAGAATTTTGCTTATTAAATCTGTCTTCTGTGCTTACTTGCTGTATATAGAGCCCTTTGCTGGGGGGTGATGCTCCATAATCTAAAATTAATGAGTATTTTAGGAAGTGATTTTGATAGTGATGGTGTCATTATCATTTTTTCTGAAAGGGAGATAACATGAGTGTATCATATGATTTCCACAATCCAAATGTCAAATGAGAAAACATTCTCTCCACTAAAAAACTAAAACAAATGCAGGGGTAAAGGTAGGTATTTATGTAGCAAATAATTTGATTTCTATGATTCTTTTTTTCCTGCTGCAGAAAATGGGTATAAGGTTTCCCTTCTCATTGGGTTGCTAAAAGGATTAAAGAAAATTATTAGAGAAATACCTGACAGATACTAGGTGCCTAACAATTGGAAGGCACTTTATCTTCTTATTCCCTGCACAGAATGCCTTAACTAAATTTTCTAGAAAGAAAAGCTATTTTTAAAGACATGTGGAAAATGTTCTTTTGAAAAGCAACAGATGCTTTGGGAAGTAATTAACTAGTGCACATAGAAGAGGACATTTATCAGTCACAGAAAACATTTTGCATAAAAAGGCAGCTTAAAAGAGGCAAAGAGAATGAGAAAACAACAAAAAAAAGACAATTGCAAACTGATCTCTTCCCACAGAAGAGAGTTTAGGGAGAGAATTGTGGTATGGAAAGTTATCAGTTAAGTTCCATATTTTGCAAGTGGTAAGATATTAAAAGTCCAGAGGTCTGGAAACTTGATGGAATTTATGGGACCTATCCCATAAATTACCCCCAAATTGCATGTTTCCTAGAATATGTCTTATCTTGGTGTCTGGGGACTTCAGGGCTTCAGCACAGGTGCGTAACAAGACCTTAAAAAATATTACTCAATGAAGTATTTAGAATGCTTGTCAATATATTACTTCTATATGCAAACAGTCTAAAAAGTACATAATTGTGATAGAGTTGTTTTTGTCTTGATTTTTAAGTAACATTTACTGACAGCTTACTGTGGACCAGGTATTGTGCCATGCATTTTGTATCTATCACCTAATTTAATCCATGGTGAATGTGCACCACAATTATTTCTCTTTTACAAACAAGGAAACTGAGACTCAAAGAAATTAACTTGCCCATAAAAGCTAGCAGAAAAAATAGAAAGGCACAAATCAAGTCTGGAATCCTGTTTTGTATAAGTCTTAAGCTATGCCCTGAAGCTCTCTGCCACACGTAATTAAAATAATATGCCCTTAGCATTCTTTTGTTTGAATCTTGGTTGTCAATTAGTAATCACCCTACTCAGATCTCTTCAGGGGACCTTTCCCACAGGGTTTCCTGATTTGAATTCACTGATGTATTTCTATTTTGTGTCCCTTGTGGGCTGGTTGGCAAATGAAAGTCAAGAGCACACTGAAAGAAATTCTAGCAAAAAGGAACCTCCAGTGAATGCTACATTTACAAGGATGGAGGCATGCTTATTGGTTTCACCCATGCTCTCTAAAGCATTCACACTTGCTAGTGTGTTACCAGCAAAGCCCATCACAAATGACTATTTCCACTTTAAAATCATCTCTTATTATCTCTGCTCAGTGACTGTGAGCAGGTTTAATCTATTCCTCTCCATTCAAACCATTTTATTCTAACTACCAAATAACATTTCCCATTTTCCATATTCAGGGAAAGGCTGAATCATTTAAACAGAGTTTTGCATGACTTACTTAAAACTGACAGTTTGCATGTGTGGAATTTAAACTCTCTAGAAATCTGGCGAATTCCCTTAGATTTTATTAGTTTGTAATTTTTTGAAAAATGCAGTGACACCCTAGCTCGAAAAGATATTTGTGATACAAAAAAGCTCTCTTAATATCCAAACAAATCTCCTGAGTCAGAGTCAGTACTGAATCTAAATGGTAATTCTCCTGAATCCAGGTGTAGAATTGTGGATTCTATACTCGTTTCTTGTTCCAAATCACTTTTTACAGAAATTTGAACTAATTTTCCCTAGGGACTTTAGGAATCTTCTATAACATAGGGATCATATTTACATGAAAGCGAACAGATGTGATTGGAAAGAGTTTACTAAGGTATACGTATGTGAGTATTGTCAACAGAAAATAATTTAATGTGCTATTAAAATTATAAACTAAACTATTTTTATGAAGAAGTTTCTTGACAACCCTTTACTCTGCCCTATTTAAGTAGATGAAATACAAAAGTTTTACTCAGTTGCTAAGAGAAAACAACTAGAAAGTTAATCAGAAATAGTTGCCCATACAGAATGGCCACACAATCTCACACATGAAAGGCATACACTGATTATCAAATGTAAATGGGGATCCAGGTCATCAAATCAGAGAAATTCTAAGTTTTACTTTTTCTATTTGGTGATTATTGGAAAGGTTACCTAATGAAGATAATACTTTAAGTTTGCTTACCTGTAATGTGGAGATAATGACAAGTATTTCACAGAATTATAAAGATTAAATAAGATAGAGGCCTGCACATAGCCTCTCAAAATATAACTGTGCTATGTTCTTCCGTTTCCTTCATAAGTTCGCTTCAATTTCATTAACAACTTACTCACAACCAAATCTCGAATCTAAAACTGGAATAAACCCTTGAATGTACTTAGTTGTTTCAAAATATTAACTATGAATTGAACCTTGAGTGAAATCAATTTAAATTGTAACTTCTCTTTGTGTTCATAATTAATTGAACTAAGTAAGAACCAAAGCATCAAAGTACTATCCTAATAAAACCTTAATCAAATTATATTTGATCAGTTTAGTTTCATTACCAACTCACTGTTCCATCTTGTAGATGGAACACTCTTGAATATCTAAGATATATCTTATTTCACTTCTTGTACACTCTTTAATATCTAAAATATGTCTTATTTCACTCCTTGTCACCAGTCTGAATAAATAGCTCATATGATTGATTTGTGTTAGAAATAAATAAGGCCATTTAACCACTGCCAGTTTTGTTCATCTCTATATGGTAGTAACAAAGAATATTCTATCTTTCTAACCAGATATTTGAAATCCTAAGTCAGATAATCGACATAAAATTGCACTGACAAAATATTATGTGTTCTAAAATTATTGTTTAACATATAGATAGCCAATATATTATGCTACATTTTTAATGTTAGTAAAATTTAAACACTGCTGCCATTGAAATCCAGCAATTTATGATTATTACCCCAAATATAATCATGCCTTTCCTAATTATGTTCTAAAAGAATGGTTGTAAAACATTGATAAGGATCGTGTGTACTCTGGATATAAAACAAAGTCATAATCAAGACCCCAAAGTGTCTCTCATCAGTCTTCACAATGCAAATTGTGAAGTAGAATAAAGCAAAAAAGCAGCTTAGATTGACAAAATGTCTTCAACTTTCTTCACTCTCAAAGTACCCTCCTATTCTGGGTTTTACGAAACTTAGGTCTGTCTACATACTTGAGACCAGATCATCATTTTGTTTTACAGCGAGACTGTCCTTATACCATTATAAGAGATACTGATGATTTGGTAATACCTACCAAATGCATGCTCTAGTAATATGTGAATATTGTAAGAAGGTAGCATACTGAGGTAGTGAAGAGTTTGGTCTCAAGAGCTAAACTGCCTGGATTCCCCAGTGCCCCGGCTTTGAGTCTCTGAACAGATCATTTGACTTCTCCTTAACTACTTTTCCTCATTTAAAAAATAGAAATAATTATAACAATCTAATTTGTAGTATTTTAGGAGGCTAAATTAGATAATAAAGTATACTTAAAACTACTTCTTAGATAACTATCCAAATATACTGAGAATTAGCATTGTTTGTTAGATTATCTCATAGAAAGATATATGTTACAGTGATTTTTCACAATGCCTGCAGCTCGTTCACTTCAGAGACAATCAGGTGATTATTCTAGTGGAAGTGAAGGTGTTTTTGGTCATATTTATTGACTTTCTCATATACACATTGGGAACCAATAGTGACCAAAACATGACTTTCATTTGATGAGATACAAAGGTAATTGTTTTAAATTTTTACAGAAAATTAACAAGTGTTGTCTTCCTTCTACATATAAGATGACATTTCTCATTCCTCTTTTGATTTGATGGGGTCATGTGACTATAGCTAGTCAATGGAGCCTGAGAGTTACTGTCATGTGTCACTTTCATGTTGAGGCAGTGAAAACGTTTGTGCAACATTCCAACAGTCTCTTCCTCTTCTGAGGTTAAGTGTGAAGGCAAAAATGGAGAGCCATGATCTAGCAGCCTGGATGTATTACATCTGTGCATCTGTGCTAGCGAGTTGTCAGCAGAATTTGTGTGAGTGAGAAACAAACTTTGTGTTATGTCACACGAATTTTAGGATTATTTGTTGACCCAGCATAAACTTAGTCCATCTTACAAATACACATGTTTTGTTAATAACAGTCATTTTAGTATTTATAGATATTATGTTTTCTGATAAATCTGTTCCTAGTAAGTGGGCCATACTCTTGACCTACTTGTTTTAAGACTAGTAGAAAATAGTCACAATTGATAAACACAACTATTTTCCCATTGAGAATGAAAGAAACTAAACATGATGAGCTCATGAAGAGTCAGCTTCCACTTTTGAGATTATTATAAGTGTAATTTTTCATGCTCACTACAAATACAGTCACTATCACAAAAAACTACAAGGTATAAATATAGTAGAAAAATAAAAATATTTACCACCATGATTATGCCCACCCTCTGTCAAAAACTCTGAAGGGTCTGAGATTTTATCTTATTTGCAAACTAAAAACTTAATTGCCACAGTTTTATGGCAGATGGCAGAATACATAAGACTCCTGGGTCAGAGAGAAAGAACTTTGTTACTTATCGCAATAATAGTGTCTAAAGTATCAGCATTTGTGTTGGTGCTCAGAGCCTTAAATTCCACAGAATGTTACAAACAAAAAGACTACTTGGTATGTACAAATGTGATATGTGTTTATAGGAAAAGAACCCAAGCTTAGAGAACTCAAATCCTTGATGATAGACAGTGAAACTCCCTGGTCATTGCCTAGCATGGAATGTCATCTTTACTATATTGTACATTAAACAAACCTGCACTTTTCTCTGGAGGGAGACATTATTGCTGTCTTCCAAGGCTATTTGCTGTGCAAACATCCTTGAAAAGATACGACAGAACAAAATGAGGCAGTGTCTTTGCCTGTAAGACATACAGAAATGGGAGGAACTTGTGAAAAACTGTCAAAATATATACTCTTTATTCCTACATTGTCTTTGCTTCTAACAAATTTTTCTATAAGTATGATGCTTCCTTGACCACTCTAATGTATCTGAGCAATATAGGTGAACATAAATCATTTTGTTTTGTCTCCTGTAGTATTGAAAGGCTTATATTGACAGGAATTCACATAGCAGAATGAAGTCAACCTACAGTGCTGACCTCAACAATGCTTTCTAGCGTCCTGAAATCAACAAGTTGAATGAGTTGAAACTATTAGGGTATAACTTAGAAATCCATGTAGACTTCTCCTTAAGAGTCTACGTCAATATTTTCATTTGGCCTATGACATTAATCCAGGTACAGAAGGACCTCTAAGTTATTGCACAAAACTGGTTTGCAGAAAAAGTCTAGGATAATTTAATCATCCATAACAACCCTGGACAGTGAACCGGACCTGCACGTATTTCAGGGCCAAGGTGTTGTCATTGGTTGCTTCATTAAGAGTCAGAAACAAATTTTAACCAGTTTTTCTAATTGAATAACCTCTATTAGGACACTAAATTATATCCATTGGAATAACTATTGGAAGAGCACACAGAAATAATACATTAGTTTTCCCTCCAAGAAGTAATCTGAGTAACCAACAGTAACCTTACTTTAGAGCAATCTCTGTAGTCACCTGAGGGCCACATGGCGTATTGGTGCTATTTTCTTAAATACTAGAAGGTCTCTATGGCTACTTCTAAAGTGAAATCACCATGTTCTTAGGAGGAATGCAAATTCCACTCAAAAATTGCAGTCTCAAGGGTATACATGGTACCCCTGGGGGAAAAAAAGTGATTTCCTTTTTACCCTACATACAGAACTTGCATGAATTGGAGGACACAGATTGATGGTACCTTCATCATAGACTTAGATGACTGGTGGCCATCGGGTACCTGAAGGGATTGCTTGAGGAAAGTCAGTTTAACCTGTTCTGTTTGCTTATACCAACAGAACAAACAGTTTGAGTGACATGCACCTGCCTCACAGAAAGACAGAGTGTCAAGTACATGAATGAGGATGGGGAAGATATCCTGATCTTTTGATAGATATTTTGCATCAGGGGGGTCAATAGTTGGGACTATCTCTTATTTTCAATGGACTTTTTCATAAGGTTAAAGGAAATATGTTCAAATCATGGTCAGCCTAAATAATTCTATGCATTATTCTATGTCTTATAATTTTTTAAAAAATAGTGTCAATTTCTGTCTTGTTTTATGTGATTATTAAAGACATTCTTCCCTTAATTTGTAGCCTTATAAGTTAAAAGTTCATATCGAATCATTTGAGAAAGGATACTACATTCACAGTTGCTAAATCATAGACTATTTGATAAGACCACCTAACAGTCTTTAGGGTATTTTGCTGCTGCTAATACTGCTGATAATGATGACAAATAATGACTAAAATTTATTTAACTTTTTTCTATACTGATATTTTGTGAGATATTTTTGTAGTTTCAAGAATTCTTATTGAATACACTTTGCCCCATTCCATATTTACTTCCAGAGGATAGGTTAAAATTAAAAACACAAGGATGTATTGAGACTAGTTTTGACATGATGAGAGATTTTTTTTTTTTTGAGATGGAGTTTCACTCTGTCGCCCAGGCTGGAGTGCAGTGGCGTGATCTCGGCTAACTGCAACCTCTGCCTGCCAGGTTCAAACAATTCTCCTGCCTCAGCCTCCCGAGTACCTGGGACTACAGGCACATGCCTCCATGCCCGGCTAATTTTTTGTATTTTCAGTAGAGACGGGGTTTCATCATGCTGGTCAGGCTGGTCTTGAACTCCTGACCTCATGATCCCCCCCAGCCACAGCATTCCAAAGTGCTGGGATTACAGGCGTGAGCCACTGGGCCCGGCCTACATGAAGAGATATTTTATCTCTTAGAATTTGTACTTTTCCTGGCAACCCTGGGAGCTCAGGCTTTACATGTTGCCAGAATCTCTATGTTACGTGAGATTTAAGCTTATCTCTCAATTAAAAGTTGGCTTCATCTGGAAGGTCCAAGGAGAAAAGGCTGATCATAAATTTTTTTTATGTAAGCCTTAGGTCAGATGCATCATATTAATGTTTGGGGCTGCACATGATTTAACTACATTTAGAGAATGAAGAGTTCCTTACAGCTTGTAGAATCCATGCTAGGTTTTGTATTAGGCTGTTTTTGTATTGCTGTAAAGAAATACCTGACTGGGCAATTTCAAAAGAAAAGACACTTAATTGGCTCATGATTCTGTGGGCTTTATAGGAAGACTAGTGCCTGAATTTGCTCAGCTTCTTTGGAAGCCTCAAGAAGCTTACAATTATGGCAGAAGGTGAAGGTCGAACAGGCATATCACATGGCCAGAGAAGGAGTAACAGGAGAGAGAGACAGGTGTGCCACACACTTATAAAAAGCCAGATCTTGCAAGCACTATCACAAGGACAGCACCAAGGGGATGGTGCTAAGCATTCATGAGAAATCTGCCCCCACATGATCCAATCACCTCCCACCAGTTTCCATCTCCAATACTGGGAATGACAACTCAACATAAGATTTGAGCACATATACAAATTACATCAATATTTCTCACTGTACAGCAATCCTTTTACCTTGGTTTTCTATATCAAACCCATCAACCTTTAATGATTTATGACTAAAGCACTGATAGCTACTGGGAACATTTAGAGCTCATGTGCCCTATCTCTGTTCCATGGAATATCACCCTCTGCTATACTGGTTTAAATAAATATTTCACATGAGCAGACATAAGATCACGTTCAGCCCAGACATGATTTCCCTTTCTTTTACTTCCCAAATTGTTATGGGCTAAAGTCAAAGCTGTTATATGTTTCCAAAGTAGTATAAAATATGTATGCAGCATTTAAGACATTCCAAACATTTTTTTTATGGTTTGAGACCAATGTATCCATTAATTTGCTCTTTGGTCTGAGCTTTTGCCATAAAAGTCTTAGACCAGGTAAACATCCATGTTTTCCATTTTTCTTCAATTTATTTATTTATTTATTTATTATTATTATTATTAGCAAACAGTGACTGCTGGAAGCCCCTAGAAATGAATGCCAACCTAGTTCACAAAAGACAGAGATTATGTCAATCAATATGCAGAATTGTTCAACTTCTTTTATCTTTGCAGAGCCACTTAGTGTAACTGAAATGGTAAACCTGAATAGGCCTTTAATTGGATGGAGCTATTATGGATCCTAGAGCTAGCAATGTAGACTGAAAATAGTGTGTGCTTTGTCTTCACCAAGATAAAATATACTTCAAAGGCAAAAATGAAGTTGCTTGAAGTCAGTTATTAGCTCAGCCAGATTCATTTTCAATAGCATATCTCAGCGTGTTGCTTGTCTTCTCAAAGGTGGTCCTTTCTGGCCATTAAGAAAAAGTAGTAAAGCATCCCTCCTGTCTTCCATACAGGTTGATTGTTAAATGTAACCAAGGAGACCATAAAAGGCTTCTAAATGGGAGAAAAAACTCAGCCTGAATGCCTCTGATTAATCCTTGATGTCCCAGTTTTCTCGCCTATAAATTGGAGAACCTAATTTCTATTGAAACCACTACATTGTGGTTGCTGTAAGAATTAAATGGGATAATGTCTGTGACAGTGCTTTACAAATTGGAAATCCCTCTACAAATGTATGGATTTTTATACTGTTTACCCTCCATAAATGTATAGATTATTATACTGTTCACTGGCATTTTTTAAAACAAATCCTCCAAATATCTTCACACCTTGAAGAAAGCTTTGAAAGAATTCCCATTTTTTCAAAATCCTGTTAGATCATTTTTCCCCTTTAATTTCACTTGTGATATGAACTTACGCAATTCCGGTCCTGATAGCTATTCAAGCAGTAATCTTAGCATAGCCATCAGTAAAACTTCATACACAACCTTGTGTACAATTCTGTAATCTCCATGTTTTATTCCCATCTTATATTGATAGAGACATGAATGTATAAAAATTTTATCTGAAAATTGAACTAGTGTGAAATTCCTCATTGTATCACTGTTTCAGATTTTTTCATCTGTGGAAAAAACAGTTAATTACTCTGTCCACTTAAACTACATTTTGGCCAGTGATGAATTTTGACATTATGCTGACTGGAGTTGATCCATAGATTATTATTGATATGTGTATATATGTTCATATCTGTGCATATGTGCATACTCACACATGTGTATGTATGTGTGTGCAAGAGAGCGGAAAAAAAGGAAGTAAGAAATAAACATCTTGGGTAAGTTAATATAGCACATAAATTGATTTTTCAGGTACTGAGTACCTGAAATGCACTAGGCATAGAAAATATAAGAGCAAGAAATTTTCCTGGCCCTTAAGCAGCTTTTAGCCTAGAGGTCAAATCAGAGAATTCCTTCCACATTTCCAGTTTCATTAAATGAGATGTTTAGATCATGTGATAAAGTTACTCAAAAAGCTAAAATAGTGAGATTCTACTTAATTTTTACATGTAAATCTTATTTAAGAGAAGAAATTGGTTATCTTGAAGACTGGATTCAGCAGACTTGACCCTCAAAGAGGGGATGTTTCCATGAAGAAAAAGGGGCACTGCCTTTCTTCTTGAAAGGATCAGATTAACCAAAGCAAAACTTCAGTTCTTTGGGGGAGAGAATGTATCTTTTCCATCATTAGAAATCAATGAGAAAAATACTTCAGTGGGAAAAGAATGATAGATATAATTTTCATCCGTTTTTCCT
This sequence comes from Papio anubis, assembly GCF_008728515.1. Lineage (NCBI taxonomy): Eukaryota > Metazoa > Chordata > Mammalia > Primates > Cercopithecidae > Papio > Papio anubis. The sequence continues at coordinate 101,253,259 of NC_044987.1, forward strand.
TTATTGATTTGTCCACCATTTATTCACAGTCCCAAATCATAGCTAGATCCAGGTGGACAACCCAGGACCCCTGCCCCAGTGTGGGGCAGCCATTTGGCAGAAGTCTGTGGACAAGTTCTAGAGAGTTAATCCCTGATATATACTTAATCTTAGTTAATCTAAGACACTTAAAGAGTATCTTGCTGATGACCACTTGTTTTTTTTTCCCTTTGCAGAATAATTAATGTCACTTTATTCCACATCTAGGATGGTTTATCCTTTCACCTCGTAAATAAAATGTATGAGGGCCTTTGTTTTGGACTGAGCTCCCGCACTAGGCTATCACAGACCAGATCAAAAAAGAAGAGAGTAACTCCAGAATGGAGTCACTGATGCCATGTGCCAGATAATCAAATGGAACTTAAAAAGGGGCCAGTTTAAAAACAAACAACAAAAACAAAAACAAACAGAAGAGTCACTGCAATCAATTTAAAGAGGCACAGTTAACCAGAGCCAGCATGAGAAAGAAGTCGTCTTTGCTTTCACCCTATAAGAAAAGTGACTTTCGGCTGGGCACGGTGGCTCACGCCTGTAATCCCAGCACTTTGGGAGGCCGAGGGCGAAGGATCACGAGGGTCAGAGATCAGACCATCCTGGCTAACACACTGCACCCATCCCCTACTAAAATAGAGCAGAATGAGCCAGGCCAGTGGCTGGGCTGCTCTGTAGTCCCAGCCACCGGGGGCTGGAGGCAGGAGAATGGTGAGCAACCTGGGAGGCGGAGCTTGCAGTGAGCTGAGATCTGGCCACTGCACTCCAGCCTAGGCGAGCAGAGCGGTATACTGCCTCAAAATAGAAAAATGGACTTTCTGGCCAACTAATCTGTTTCTTTTCTTTTATTCCCCCACTTTCTCTATAGCTTTGTAGGTCTATAGCCTACTCTCTGCCTACTTTAGCTGGAGTGCCTTTCTGGCAATATTTGTAAAATGACAATGCTACTGGACTTCCAAGGAATCACATACAGTGCTTTACTCCATCTTTGGTAGAAATCTAACTCAAGTAAAATCTCCTATTCTTTGATACACCTACTTCCGCCCCTCTTCTCTTATGTTTTTAATCTTGGATAACTTAATCTTTATTCCAGCACTATCATTTCATGAACAAATTTTGATTTTCCTTCTTTTCACCCCGAAATTTTTACCAAACTCTGAAATGTAATTGTTTAATTACTGCCAAATTTGACTTAATTTTCAGGACATGTTACATCAGAGGTTTGTCATCTTCTACCCTCCTCACCAAAACTACTTATTTTTAAAATATATAACCTATTTATAATTACACTGACTCTGGTGAAAGTGAAGATATTGATTTCAAAGCCCTGCCACTCATTCCTTTGTATCCTGTAGGTTATAGTTGGAAAACTAGCAAACCAGACTGTTTTAACATCCTCCTGCTTCCACCTGATCAGCCTTTCCTTTAGATCAAGCATTCTTGATGGTTTCTCAGAATTCAAAGTAATATATTATATCATATCATTCCACACTTCTAAATATATTTAACATTAAACCTCAAATCTCCCCAAATCTGATGCTTCAGTCAAAAGATGAGTCACTCTTCTTAAAATATGTCCTATATGCTCTGACTACCAAATCATGCTGGAAGGCAAAGGCAGTGTCTCCTTCAGAACTTTTATCCTTCATAGCACCTAAAGTTCTGCATCTACTCACTTCTTACTAAATCAGTGTTGCACTATTGTTTATCATCATAATGGCCTGTATCACTAATCCATGCATTTTATTATTAAATGTATAGTTACTCAATGGCCATTGTATGACTGGACTATTTCTAGGTACCATAAAGAGCTTGTTCTCTAGAAATGTAAATTATCTGTTACAAGTTAGATCTCTTAAGAGCATGTGGTATGTGGAATAATGCTGTCTTTGTTGGTGCAATTCTATAACCTCCATGGAAACAATATCCCATATTGTCCTAATGATATCTCTGGTGATGTGTTAAGTTTTATTGTCACCTCATTAAAAAGGGCAGAACTTTAAAAAAAAAATAGTTAAATTCGTAGCTACGATTTTGGGGCACGTCTTGTGTATTAGAAACATTATATTGCATGCCTTATAGAGTTGTATGTTTACTCTCATTTTATGAAGGTTCAATAACTCAACATTTTGAATCCAAGGTTTGAACCTTATTCTTATTGCTCCATTCTTTTGGTGTTTCCCTCACTCTACAAGTTTCCTTTTAATAGTGCTCTGAAGCAGCCCCTGGTGAGTTCTAATTCCAGGAGAATACTCTGTTCCCCTTCCACCTCCCTTCACGTTCCCCTTCGCGGGGCATCACAAGAGACCTTAAAGGTTGAGACTTGGTGCACGTTCCTCTCTTATAATGAGAAGCTTGCTGCGAAATCTATCATAGCAGCTGAAAGATACTAGTAAATGTTTTCCAAATAAAAATCCCTCAGTGAGTCAAAGAAAAAAAGGTATAATTTTCCGTTGGTAAATGCAACATGCACAAGTTATTTGAAACAGCTGGTTCAAGTGGAAATGAATGACTTCCCCAGGGTCACAATCTGACAGTAAGTGCTTGCTGCTTACATGTGTGGAAGAGGGAATGGGGACAGATATTGTAACAGAGCAGAACAATTTCTCCGCCTCATCAGTTCATGAATATTTGAATGGAGAGGGTGTGATCTGCAGAGCTTCTCATAGCTTTACTTTTTATTTTCCCTCCAGTATTCTTATCTAGTGACTATCCATCATATACCTACTATAACGTAAGCATGATGCTAGGCACTGTGGCCACGGAGCTCAATGTGACACATTTCCTTGCTTGTTTGTATTATTCTTAAAATTATGATGCAACTGTATTAGGCAAAGTAGGGCAGGTGTCATTGTTTATACAGTGAGAGAGAGTGAAGAAATAAGGACATCTTAGCCTTCTCACTCTCTATAACTGTACTCTGTGCTACTTGAATAGAGGAATGATAGCTTTTAGAGAGAGCCCCTGAGCTGGATCTCCATATAGTTTTCCAAGGGCTTTAACTCGTTTGCTGTCTTATGCAATCCAATAAACAGTTTTGAGCACCTATATGAGATGCAACACTCTCTACTCATGTGCATTTTCAAGTCAGGCATTTTATTCTTCTGCACCGCAGACTATCTTTTGCTAAATGAGAACACTTAAGTATCGCAGCTAAGAAATATTTACCAAAAATATTCGAAAGCTCTACATGGTAATGATTCTGGTGAATGAGACCTCTACAGATATCAAGTGTGGTAGTTGTTGCTCTTCTTATGTCTGCTTTCTACAACCTTTCTCAGAGACAGTCAATTGCATGGGGCAACAGAAATCTGATCTGTTTATGCTTACATACAAAGCTGCCAGAAAGTCAGGGTCACAGGTTTCAGTTTCTGTGAATGGGACACAGTGATAACGTGGCTCTATCAAGCTGAAGAATACGAAGGTGTATACAGTCATGCTTCATGTAATTATAGGAATGCATTCTGAGAAATGCGTCATTAGGCAATTTGAATTTTGTGTGAACATCGCAGAGTGTGCTTATTCACTCCTAGGTGGTATAGCCTACAATAGACCTAAGTTATATGATATAGCCTATTGCTACTAGGCTACAAAACTGTGAGGCATGGTCATGTACTAAATATTGTAGAAAATTATAACCCAATGGTAAGTATTTATGTATCTAAATATATCTAAACATAGAAAGGGTGCAGTAAAATATGATATTGTAATTTTATAGGACCCTCATCATTTATGTGGTCTGTTGTTGATAGAAACAACATCATTATGCGACATATGACTCTATTAAACCAAAAAGGAGGAAAAGAAATAATCAATTTTGAAATCACCCAAAAGAAAGGGGGCTGAAGACTAACATAGGAGGTAAAGACAAAATTGAAGTAGGAGAATCCCACTTACTAAGGACTTTTATAATGCCAACATGATTTATTCACAGATGGGAATCCAGAAAATAACACAAAATAAGCTAGAGGAGATAAGAAGAAGAGACAATCACTTCTAGCATAGTGTGTAAATGAGAGGGAGGGAAGACATTCTTAGTTCAGAGCTTAGGGTGATGGTAAAGTCTCAATGAGATGGATTTGTTATTGATGATAGCCTCTAATACGTAGCAGCAGCTCCTTCAGTTTCATTTAGAGTGCTGAGAAATATGTGATTTGTGAGAATGCATTGCGACACCAAGAGGCAAACTAGAATCTTGGAGGAAAATATCCAAATATACTTTTCCTTGATCCTCTATATGCCAAATATAATGATGTCTGAAGAGTGTGTGTGTTTGCTTATTTTTTGTTTTTAAAGAAAGTTGGAAAATTGTAGTTGTTTGGAAGAAATAAGCCCTGGATAGATCAGCAAATCAATTGATGACTAGGAAAGGATGGGAAAGATGATAAGGTCTCAGTTCTCACGTGGAGGAGTGGGAGATTGGAGAACTCCTCATCCATTTGAAGTAAAAGAGCTGAAGATTAGCTTGAGAAATGGTAATTAGTCTTGCCTAATTTCTGGAAAAGGGACTTATCTACAGTCAAGCACCAGTAAAGGGAAATTTATGGTAAAGACAAGCAGAGTGTATAAGATTCAAATGGTTAGAATTGCAGCCCACCTTTGCCCCCCTGAAAATGGGAACAGGAACTACAGCAATTGCAATGATGCTCTGTACATGTACTATTGCTTTTTATTTTCCAGCTTCCTTAACTAACTCACTGTTTTATTCTTCCTCAAAATGTAAGACAGACACCCTTCCTAAACAAGCAGTGAGTAGAGATACCTTGTGATTAATTCCATTCCAAGAAACTACTAGAATGTCAATTAACCCAGAAGTATTGCAATAAATTGTAGAGTTTAATAAATAGTAAAGTTGAATTCAAATTTCTCTGAAGCTGGACAATGTGAGTAGCAAATTATGATAAAAGAGGGAGCAGTAGGCTGATGAACTAGTTGTGGTGCCAATAAGAGATATAGCACTATTTGTACTCTTAGATTTCAACTGACACGTGCTGTTTGGCAATGAGTCTGTTGTTGGTGGGCAACAGGAATATGAATATAAATTTCAAGTCCTTTGAAAACTGTCCTCTAAATCTCAGAAACAAATCAGATTTTAGGAAATCCTAGGAGAGAGACAATATGGGTCAACAGTTTATGACCTACTCATATATACACAGAAACTCGTACAAAGGAAGAAAGGCAAAATTATGACAAAGGTAACCCCACCAGGATAGATATTTTAAGTGATACTTGTTATAGATACATGAGGGGCTGAGGAACAATTGTCAGGGAATGTCGTAATCCCTTGGGCTACCTGAGTCTATTTTTGGCCCAGATAAACAGATTTATTATTTACATGGGGACACAAGACATTACAAACTGTCACCAGTAGGCCAGTTCCACTCTCAAATTCTTGATTTAGCTGCACCAAAGAATTTGAGAGTGAGTTCAAAGTTAGAATGAGCAAAGAAGTTTATCGCAAGGCAAAAGTACACTCTAAGAGGAAAAGAAGCCTGCTCAAAAAGAGAGACAGTAGCTAGTGCCTTAAGAGGAATTTCTTGTATGGGAGTTTTACATGCATATGAAATACTGGTGAGGTCAAGTATGCAGAGGTGAACCAGAAGTTGATGCGTGCGCTCAGGATCTACATGCGCTAATGCACATTGCAAGTATCATTGGCACATAAAATCTCCATGTAGGAGTGTGTTTTTACTATTAAAATAAGAAAAAGTTTGCTATACACTAAACTTTGAGCCTAGCTGTGCATGTGGGATCCAGGAGAAGTGCCTTGCCCTCTCTTCCAGGCAGGAATTTTTCGCTAATAGCTTCTTGGGCTTTTAGTGCTGCTTAATTGGCTGGAGATTGAGCCAATCTACATTAGGAATAAGCGGCTTTTGTTCTCTTTCTCAGGCTATACTAGGTATTGGGAACCTGTAGCCATCTGATATTCTGCTGGTGTTCTATACAACCACTTATCTTATAAGAGAGTTAGGTGTTGATACATGAAGGTGCAAGCAAAAAGAGCTAACTGTGAAAGGGGCCAAGTATGGCCTCCTAACTTTATTATACTGCTTCATAACCACTATGCCCAACATTTTAAATGGGCTGTGGAGGCCACAACGATTTAACTGCAGACCTAGAAAATTATCATGTATTTTTTAGTTAGATCATACAGTGATCCAACATCATGTAGACGAATGGTTTCCAAAATATGTTTCCCAAACCAGCAGCCTAACCATCACTTCTCAGCTTGTTAGAAACGTAAATCATGAACCCATCCCAACTGAATGAATAAAAATCTCTAGCTGGAGGAGACAGAGGCAAGGAATTTTTTTTTTTTTTTTTTTTTTTTTTTGAGATAGAGTGGAGTCTTGCTCTGTCGCCCAGGCTGGAATGCAGTGGTGCGATCTCGGCTCACTGCAAGCTTCGCCTCCCGGGTTCACGCCATTCTCCTGCCTCAGCCTCCTGAGTAGCTGGGACTACAGGCGCCGCCACCACGCCTGGCTAATTTTTTGTATTTTTAGTAGAGACGGGGTTTCACCGTGAAGGATGTTTTAATGTATGCTAAAGATCGAGATGCATTGATATAAAAATGGCTTTCTTAGCATTTCACTCTTTATTCAACAAGGATTTATTTTGTATAAAGCACTTTCCTGAAAACCAGTCAGTGATGAACAAGGTAGACATGGCTCTGCCTTTAGGAAGCTGAGCAAACTTTAGCAGTGGAGAAAATTGTTAAGCAATGACTTTTTCAATTAATGATTTCATTGCAATCGTGGTTACTGTGGTAAACATAATGATTTTTGAGGTATTTGAGAGCATATGATGGGAAAACAAACAATATCTTTGGTATATCTTGGCATTGTGATGGTGTCTATAAAATAAACACACAATTTCAGATACAAACCATGAAAATACAATAAAATGACTTCATGTGATGCCAACGTAAACCAGGGGATGAGCTTTCATAGACAGCAAATTGAAGACGAGAAGACCTATGTGGAATTGTGATACTGGCTCCAAGACATTTCTCACACTTAAGCTTCTCTCGCTTTAAATAATATTGAGTAATTCAGTGTAGCAGATACCAGAATCTATTCTAACATCAAGGGGTAGTTTAACTCCTTCCTGTTGCTCCATGCAATGATCCTTAAATTGACTTGGCATTCACACGTCGCAACAGAAATATAAGGATGCCAGGGTTTGGGGGTTAGCACAGGACATGTGCAAAGGCACAATGGGATAGAGCTTAGATTCCATCATGGAGTGAGGTACAATCCCCACTCCTGCAGTCCCCAGTGAGCACTCCGCAATTCCATCCCGTTAAGCTAAAGGAACTCTTTAGATGAGATAGATAAAGAATAATGAACTGAAATAAATTGAAATGTACTTGCCAAATACATTTTTATAGATTCATTTTTTTTTCTATGAACCCCTCAGTTCTTCAAACGTACTATTGAAAATAGTGAAAAGAAGAGTCTTTTTTTTTTTTTTTTCATCCTGATATTTTTCTCTTTTTAGAGGGAGTGGGAATTCCTTCAAAGCTGAAATTTCCTGTTCTTCCATATTACGAGGGACTTCCTCTCTTTTGTCATCCTCCTCTATTTAGATCAACATTTCATTTTCTGTTATGTTCTATTTGATTACATACTTTATGGTGCCAGTATAATATTTTAATCATTTTTATTTGGTAGCACAGTACCTGATACATGCTAGATTCTTAATAATGTATTTGGCGTATGAATGAATTAACACTGAATGTGTGTTGCTTAATCTACCATTTGGCAAGTTTTTAGAAAGAGTTGGAGTGGTGAAGATGAACTGTTTATAAGGGTGGATTCAGACCTGGGTTATGAAATGGGATTGTGATGAATCCAAGGGATTTATTTTTTTTATTAGGATTGCATTGACCTGGTGTCACCTCCTTTCTCCTCATAGCACATAACACAATTTAAGTTAAATAATTACTGACACGATGCATCTCCTTCTCCTCCACTAAAGTATCAGCTGCACGATAATAGAGAGAGCTTATTTTACATTGCTTTATTCCAGAAATGCAGTACTCCTACAACAATGTTCTGAATCTAGAAAATGCTGGGTAAATACTAGTCGAATGATACCTTATCTTGGTTTCTTTGAGAAGTTGACCCTGAGGCAAGGATTCAAGCACAAATATGTAGAGGACTAAGTGCTCACAAACAGGGTGTTCCCCATAAGTCCTGCTCTTGCAAACGAAGCAGGGCGTTCCCAATAAGTCCTGCTCTTGCAAACGAAGCAGGGCGTTGGGGGCCTGTTTATATGTAAACATCTTGAAAATCCAGAAAGTCAGGGAAAGGTCAGAAAAACAACGATGTGTCTTGTGACTTGGCAACATTCCACAAACGACTGTATAAAATAAAGCGGAGCGCGCCATTCGGGGCGGCCGCCATGTTTGTCTTGTCTTGTGTTGTCTTGTGTGTTCATTCCTTTGTTTAGGAAACACGCGGACCCCAACATCTGGCGCAGCGAGCAGGGTCCGTGGCTCCACGAGAGCAAGGAACCGGAGGAGGAACACCCCGGGCAGGTAAATAAAGAAAGGGGGACCCACGGGAAAATTATGGGGAATTCCACCTCTCTGGCCTCTGAATATTTGTGGTTACTGCAGGGACTGTTGATGTCTATAGGAGTAAAAGTTAGTTAAGGAACATAAGACTTTGAAGTGATTGTTTGCCCATGTTGAACAACATTGTTATTGGTTTCAATATCAAACCAAAGTGCAGTTAAATCGAAAGGAATGGTTACAAGTGGTTAAAGTACTGCGTCGAGCTCATCAGCGAGGGCAAATGATGCCTCTGACTTTGTGGACTTTGTGTGTAGTTCCATTACTCAGGCATTAGAGTTACTTGAAACTGACTCGGAGCATGGCGATACTGCCACAGGAGGTGAGGCATCTGAAGCTTTAGAGAGGAATGATCTTAGAGAGGAACATGTTTATGCCCCGGTTGTTGAGGACAAGGAACTGGAAAAAGAGCTAATGCCTCCTTCATCTGAAGGAAATTCTGATTTGCAGCACATTTTAGAGATGTTACAACAGTTGTTAAAATTGCAAGATACCGCTGCTCCTGTTTCTCCTATCTCTCCGCCATGAGCCTTCCCTGTTACCTTCCCTTCTGCTAAAAGGATTTCCCTTTGCCTCCACCTCCAACCTCTTTGCCTATGTCAGGTCAGGTTTTCTCTGTGCCTCTTCCTCCTGTAGGAGAAAAAAAGGAATCGAAGGAAAAGGATGATTTCGAGGAATTAGATTTATTCCCAATAACACGGGCTGCTTTTGGCCCCAATGCTCAGTTCCCAAACGGTGGCCAGAATGTGACTTTTACATCCGTACAATTTAAATTTTTGAAAGAAATGAAAGCTGCAATTTCTAATTATGGACCTCAATCACTGTTTGTCCTTGGCCTTCTCGATTCCTTCTCTTCAGAACATATGATGATTCCTATTGACTGGGAAACGTTGGGACAGGCTGTCCTTGATCGTTCGCAATGGCTTCAATTAAAAAGTTGGTGGTGGGAGGAAGCAAGAGTACAAGCTAGAAAAAATGCTACGCGAAATCCCCCAGGACCTACTGAAGAGCAGCTTACGGGTTCAGCACAATACGCCACTCTTAATGCTCAGGCAGGCCTAGATGATATTGCTCTCACTCAGATTAAAGCCTTGTATATAAAAGCATGGACTAAGGTTGAAATAGCAGGTAAAACTTCTTTATCTTTTGTAAAGATCCTACAAGGAGCCACAGAGCCATATCCAGATTTTGTAGCCCATCTTCAGGATGCTGTATTAAAGACTGTAGGTTCAGGCCCTGCTGCTAAAATTCTTTTGGATACTCTGGCTTTTGAGAGTGCTAATCCTGAGTGCCAAAAATTGCTGCGTCCTCTAAAAGCTAGTGGGGCTGATTTAGATGAATACATTCGGGCTTGTGCAGGTGTTGGAGGAGCTATTTACAATGCTCAGTTGTTTGCTGGGGCACTTTCTAAGGCTTTAAAAGGCAATTCTAAACAAGGTATATGCTCTCAATGTGGGAAACCCAGTCATTTTAAGAAGGAATGCCGGAAAAAATGAGGCTCTTCTGCTCTAAAAGAAAAAAAGGTTACCATCTGATAAGTGTAAATAATGTGGCAAGGGTCGACACTGGACCAATGAATGCTGTTCAAAAACTGATAAAAGTGGGAATGTATTGTCACCCCTCTTGGGAAACAGGAGCCGGGGCCAGCAGGCTTGGGGTTCCAACAACTACAATGCAGGCCTACCCCAGTACTCAGTGAGCAGTGGCTTACAACATCAAGGAATGACCTCGAGTCCTCCTTAAAGACATCTTACCCTACCCCAGTTTCTCAACTTTATGCTGCCACTAAGCAGAGTGCCGCTGCTGACCTAGCTATTGTCCAACCTTATACTTTATCTCCTAATTGAGGAATATATAAGTTGGCTACCGGAGTGTGTGGTCCTTTGTCAAAGGGACATGTAGGACTTTTACTAGGTCGAAGCAGCAGCGCTATGTGGGGGTTAATGGTGGTCCCAGGAATTATTGATCCTGATTTTACTGATGAAATCCTTATTATGCTACAAGTTTCACAATTTATGCGCCTAGAGGCAGGGGAACGTATTGCACAATTGCTTTTATTGCCTTTTTTTCCTTTCTTATCTAGAAATGTGTCTTGTCAAGGAGGTTTCGGTAGTACTGGGAAAACAGTTTTCTGGGAATCTTTAGTTTCTGATCAAAAACCTTTATATTCATTGAAAATTAATGGGATACGTTTTGAGGGATTAGTCAACACAGGAGAGGATGTATATAATAATGTTTGGCTCAATGGCCTATCATTGGAAAAAGAAACAAGTATCGGTTCCTCTATCTGGCCTAGGTACTGCTTCTATAGTCTACCAAAGTGTAGAGCCCCTAAGCTGTGTAGGACCTGAAGGACAACAAGGAAAAGTGTTCTTTTATATTGTTCCCATTAATATTAACCTTTGGGGCCATGATCTTTTACAACAATTTGTTGCCTTTTTAAGCATTCCTCATTTCTTCAGCTGCCAAAAATATGATGTTCAAAATGGGCTACAATCCTTTAAACACTTAGCCACTGTCTACAAGCCTCAAGTTTTACAATTAAAGTGGAAAACTACAACTCCTGTTTTGGTGGAACTGTGGCCATTATCTAAAGAAAAACTTAAGGCTTTAAAGAATTTAGTAAAGGAACAATTGGCTGAGGGGCATATTGAACCAAGTACTCCTGCATGGAATTCCCCTGTGTTTGTCTTGTCAAAAAAAAAAAAAAAAAAAGGAAAATGGCACTTATTAACTGATCTTAGAACTGTAGAACTGTAAATACTTGTATTCAACCTATGGGGACTTAATCCCCTGTAGCAGAAGAAGAATTGTCATTTGTAGAAAATAGAATTAATAAAGCTCAGCTTGATTATATTGCACCCAATCTTCCACTTCCATTGTGTCTTTTTCATACTCCCCATTCACCAATGGCCGTTTTACACCAAGATAATAATATTACTCATTTACTTACTTGTTTTGCAGTTATGGGAGTCCCTGCTGAATTAAAAACTGATAATGCCCCTGCTTATTGCTCTCGAAAATTGGCTGCCTTCCTCTCTTTATACCATATTCATCATTCCACTGGTATTCCATTTAACAGTCAAGGTCAAGCAATTATTGAAAGAGCCAATGCTACCTTAAAATTACAACTTTTTAAAGCAAAAAGGGGGAGATAGGTGAGATTCCCCAAAACATCAAATTCTGAAATCCCTTTTTACTTTAAAAATTTCTCAACCATTGGCGCCAATTACAGCAGTCTGCAGCAGTGAAACATTTTCAACAGCCTTTAGAAAAGCCACAAAACAGTAATCTGTGGGTGTATTATCCTTCATCACAAGGGAAATATTTAAAAGGAAACGTTTTACAATGGGGCCAAGGCTATGCTCTTGTCTGTACAGGTGCTGGAGACGATTGGTTTCCATCTCGACGGTTGAAACAGTGCCATGGTGAAGAGAAGCCAATCCAAAGAGTTCCTGAAGGAATTCCAAGAGCCAAATCTGAGTGCTTAGAGAACATTCACCTTCGGAACTCGACGTGCGGAGCCCCCGACATGGGAACAACTGAAACAGTTAAGAAGCTAAAGGGGTTGTTCAACAAGCTGGGCAGCCCAAAACCCCACTGACTTTATTCCTGGCTATGCTGGCCATAGTAAATTGTCAGGTAACAGCTGGAGAATTTACATATTGGGCTTATATTCCTTTTCCACTCTTATATCAAGGTGTGGCCTGGGGAGACAGACAAGTCCCAGTATTTACTAATGATACCGCTTCGATGCCATCACGGTTTTTAAACCAGGATCCTGAATTAAACACTGGCACAGTAAATAGTTCACATCAATTTGGGGTTGAAGGCTTACCTATATGTGTTTGGGGGGGGGTAGTCCACATTGTCTGCATCTTTCTCATGAGACTTGCCCTGTTCGCTATAACCATAGTCATATCTCTGCCTTTACTACGATTATTGTTGCTCAAAGTTTTAAGTATAATCATACTGCAGTACTTAATGAAACTCTGCCAAGTACATTATCTTTATGCCCTATCCCTGATGTGTCCGGAGGTGTTTCCCAACTAGAGTGGACAAGATGTAGAAGTAGTGGGCCACGATTGTTGTTAGAAGTAAAAGGGAAGAGTCATAAATACCTTGTTACAGATTGGAGTGTACATGGAGATTTTCAGACTAAATTCAGCCATGTCAACCTGCATTGGCATAAGGTAATCACAGCATTTCTGCAGATGGCAATGAAACTATTATTTGGCATGATGGTGGTCTATCACCCCCTTACCACATTTGGCTAATACCTCACAAATACAAGGTCATATTTGGAAGTTGCTAGCTGCTGGTTAACCAATGTTCACTTTCACGGGAAACATGTCCTTAAATCTTACTAATATTGCTAACCCTTTCCGTATATCTTTGCATTGAAATAGTTCTAGATATGTTATTTCATGTGTAAGAAAGCCTTACTTGTTGTTGACAGGAATTTTTAAATGGGATAATAATACAGGGGTAGTTAACTGTACAAACAATTGTACATTCTTAAGTTGTATAAATACTACTTGGTGGAATAATAATTAGAATGAGTCTCATTCCGATATACATATACTAAGAGCCAGAAAAGAAACCTGGCTACCTGTAAACTTAACACATACTTGGAGTGAATCTGCTGGGGTTACTCAAATTTATAAGGTTATGCAAGATCTTGTCCACCGCAGTCGGAGAATGGTTGGAATCATCGTGACTGCGGTGATAGGACTTGTAGCAATTGCTTCCACTGCCGCTGTTGCTGGATTAGCTCTACACCAGAGAATACAAAATGCAGAATTTGTGCAACAATGGCATAAACAATCACATTTGTTGTGGCAGCAGCAAGGAGACATAGATGCTCATTTGACTGAACGAGTAGATAATCTGGAACAAGTGGTTTCTTGGTTGGGAGATCAGCTAACAGTGATGAATACCTGAGCTTTGTTGAAATGTGATTGGAACACTACCCAATTTTGTATTACTCCTGTTCCTTTAAACAGCACTGTACATAACTGGACTGAGATAAAGAGACTTTTAATTGGTCATAATAATCTTTCCCTAGAAATACAAGAATTAACACAGAACATTTCTGAAACATTTTGCAATCAGTTACCATTGCTGACTGTTGCAGATTTGATGACTGGTATTGCACAAAGTTTGACGTCTTTGAACCCTATGAGTCCTGTAAAAACTTTGCTGACCTCGGTTTCTAGTAATGTATTGATTGTTGTTCTTGCCTTTGTCATTTTCACAGTCTGCTGGAGATGGTGCCAAAGGGCAAACACCGAATCCCAGCGAGCCCAACATGTAATGATGGTTTTAAAAGAAATTCAAACTTGTAAATAAGGAAAGAGGAAATGTAAAGGACTGCATGCTCGCAAACAGGGTGTTCCCGATAAGTCCTGCTCTCGCAAAGGAAGCAGGGCGTTCCCCATAAGTCCTGCTCTTGCAAACAAAGCAGGGCGTTCCCCATAAGTCCTGCTCTTGCAAACAAAGCAGGGCGTTGGGGGCCTGTTTATATGTAAACATCTTGAAAATCCAGAAAGTCAGGGAAAGGTCAGAAAAACAACAATGTGTCTTGTGACTTGGCAACATTCCACAAACGACTGTATAAAATAAAGCGGAGCGCGCCATTCGAGGCGGCCACCATGTTTGTCTTGTCTTGTGTTGTTTTGTGTGTTCATTCCTTTGTTTAGGAAACACGCGGACCCCAACAAGGATCTCTCTCCTTGCTTCTTCTAAATGCATATCTTCAGATTTTCATTTGTTCTGAAATCTTCCCTTTTATTAAAAAAGTCTTCATCAAGAATTCTTGCATAAAACTTTGGTCAGCTTTGAAAACTGAATATTTTTTCCTATTCATAAGTCTCTATAAAGGCCACTGGCATTAGACAGTGTTCCTCATGCTTTTTCTAAATGCCTCTTGCAAGCTTTGCTTTGTGGTAAGCAAAATTTTTTATTTCTTATTGAAGAAAGAGAGAGAGAGAGAGAGAGAGAAAGAAAGAAAGAAAGAAAGAAAGAAAGAAAGAAAGAAAGAAAGAAAGAAAGAAAGAAAGAAAGAAAGAAAGAAAGAGAGAGAGAAATAAAGAAAGCGAGATAAAGAAAGAGAGATAAAGAAAGAAAGAAGAAAGGAAGGAAGGAGAGAGGAAGAAAGAAAGGGGAGAGGAAGAAAGAAGAAAAGAGAAAGAGAGAAAGAAAGAAAAAGAAAGAGAAAGAAAGGAAGGAAGGAAGGAAGGGAGAGAGAGAGAGAAAGAAAGAAAGAAAGAGAGAGAGAAAGAAAGAGAAAGAAAGAAAGAAAGAAAAAGGAATCCCACATCTGTCATCAAGAGTTCTGGTACAGGCCAGGTGCGATGGCTCATGCCTGTAATCCCAGCACTTTGGGAGGCTGAGGCAGGTGGATCACTTGAGGTGAGGAGTTTGAGACCAGCCTGGCCAACATGGTGAAACCCTATCACTAAAAATACAAAAGTTAGCTTGGTGTTGTGGTGTGCACCTGCAGTACTAGCTACTCGGGAGGCTGAGGCAGGAGGCTTGCTTAAGTTCAGGAGATAGAGGATGCAGTGAGCCAAGGTCATGCTACTGCACTCCAGCCAGGGTGACAGAGTGAGACTATATGCCCCCTCCCCCAAAAAAAGTTCTTGCACAAAGCTTTTTTTCAGTTTTGAGAACTGTGTTTTTGTTAATATTCCATGTCCCCAGGAAGGCAACTGGCGTAAGAATATTCCTCTCCTTGCTCATTCCAACTGCCTGTCTGCAAACTTTTCTTTCTGTTGATTTATTTATTTTTTCCTAAAAGAAAACTACATATCATCAAGAGTTCTGGCATGAAGCTTGTTATTTTACTTGAGGACTGGGTATTCATCTATTTTCATGTTTTTCTTTTTTTTTTTTTTTCTTCAGGAAGGCCACTGATATGACAGAGTTCCTACAACTTGCTTCCTCTAAACGTCTGCAACCTTTTTGCATAGAAGTTTTCCTTTCTCTTAAAAAAGTACCTGTTTTAAAGAGTTCTGATCTATAGTTTCTTGCATATTTAAGGGCCAGATAATTGTTTATTTTTACGATTTTTATGAGAGCCGCTGAAGTGAGAGGATTGTCTTTCCCACTTCTTCTAAATGGGTATCAGAAACGTTCTCTGTTTTAGAACACCTTCCTTTTTCTAAAAGAGAAGGGCCATCCTCATGAGTTCTGGCATAGACTTTGGGGTAAGCTTTTAGGTTTGGATATTTGTTCATTTTTATGATTCACTAATAGGTTTACTGTTGCTGAAAAATTGCTCTTTTGGCTTTTTATAAATGCTTGCCAACAAACTTTTCTTCAAGGAAATATTTTCCATTTCCTGAAAAAAAAAACTGCTTATCAAGAATCTTTACATAAAGCTTGTGTCACTTTTCAGAGTCTGATATGTATTTACATTGGTGGACTTCCTGAAAAAACACTGGAAGGAAAAAATAAACTTATTATTCCTTTTAAAGGTATGTTTGCAAATTTCTTTGTGTTAAAATGTTAACCTTTTAAAAAAATAAATGTGCCCATTTTCAAAAGTTCTGGTACAAAGCTTTTTGTCAGCTTTCAATGTAAGAGATTTGCTTGTTTTGATGGTTTTCTATGAGGGCCACTAAAATATAACATTTTTCTTATTGCTTTTTCTAAATGTCTATCTAAAAACTCTTTTATGAAAATGCTTTGCTTTTCTGAAAGATAACTAGCTGTCACCATGAGTTCTGGCACAACAGTTGTTGTAGGCTTTCAAGGCTGTATATTTGTTTAGATACTTTATTAGAATGGCCACTGATGTTAGAAAATTCCTTTTATTCACTTGTTTTCAAAACGCATGACTACAAACTCTTGTTTCTGTAAACACCTTCCTTTTCCTGAAATAAAATGATCAATTATTAATATTTCTCCACAAATCTTTTCTTTTAGATCGCTAGAAGAATCCACTGAGGTAAAACAATTCTTCTCCTTGCTTTTTTAAAATACCTGTCTGCAAACTTTTTTTCAGTTAAAAATATTTATTTCCCTCAAAAAAAGCTGCAATTGTTCAAAAGTTCTGGAACAAAACTCACTTTCAACTTTGAGAGCCTCATATTATTTCCTAATGACAAGTAATGACAAGGACCATAAGTATAATAGAATTTCTCTTCTTTCTCCTTTTAAATGCATGTCAAGAAACTGCTTTTGTGCTAAAAATATTTTTTTCTTTCTCCTAAAGAAACCAACAGACAGGACACAGTGGCTCAACCACATAATCCCAGCACTTCGGGAGGCCAAAGCAGGCACATCTTCTGAGGTCAGGAATTTGAGACTAGCCTGGTTAACATAGTGAAATTCCATCTCTACTAAAAAAAAAA